>NW_017728905.1:720178-733794 GCF_001723895.1 Crocodylus porosus
GTGGGGGGGTCTGGGGGTCAAGGGAGGCTGGCAGGGGTCCCCCCATTGTCCCCTCCCCCCTCCTTAGTACTTACCAGCTTGAAGTCAGCTGCAGTTCCCTGCTGCAGCCACCGGGGGCTGCCTGAATCAAAGCTCTCCGAATCTTTTCTGAAGATTTGGAGAACTTTGAATCGATCTGGACCTTTTAATTGGTCTCCTGATTTGATTTGGATTCGGCCATCGAATCGGGCTGAATCTCCTCCAAACTGAATCACCACCTGAAGCTTCACATAGCCCTACTGGCTAATAGGCATCTTTTTCAGGTGAACAATGCCAGACAAGTTTTTCCTACAGGCACTTCTATGAAAGACCAGCCATGCTAGAAACATTTTCACCCACGTGTCAAAGTGCCACGCTCACCTTACTAGCCTGCCAAGGCCCTCAACCCTTGATCTACTCTAGACTGAATCATCACAGACTTAAGTTCCCCACTCTTCACTTCATCCTGGACAGTCTCAATTTACACTGAACTCAGTTAATGTTTTAAAGTTCCCTTTTATATCCCAATGTCACACAAGTATTTTCTGGAGAACTGAGGCACTTTGATCATTTGGAACTGAACATGGAGAAAAAAGGCCTTAAGTAGAAGTGGTACAAAGCAAGACTCCAAGAAGCTGACAGGCACATCACACTGTGGCATCCCACTGGAGCTCCCCGCTCTTCATTTAAGAGTTTAGTGATAAAAATGGATAGTGCTCCACAAGATATACTGAGGGTCGATAACGATCCTCTGAACCAAAAGACAGCAGAAAACATTTCCATAGTCCAACTAATGATCCACAGGCCACATGTAACCCCTAAGGGGTTAATCTGTAACCCAAAGGCTTCTAGTCCAGGCACCGATCCCTCCCTCACTCTAGCTGCTGCCACTGTTACCAGAGTCTCCAGGCTCCCCACCTCCTCCAGCTTTCACTGCCTGCTCCCACTTAAAGGGGATGGGGCAGGGCAGCTCAGGGGGATGAAGGAGCCCAGGACAAGTGTACTCAGGGGGGGATCCAGGAACCTGGAACTCCTGTGTGGCACAAGAGTGCTTGCACAGCATGGCTGGTGGAAGCATGCAGCACAGTGTGTGGGAATGCCAGAGGAACATACTGTGCATCATGGCTAGGGCAGGGAGGGGAGGACCCACATGGTACAGCATGGCATCTGACCTGGGTGGGGAGGGTTGGGAGTGTGCAGTCCCTGGCCGCTCAGAAGTCAGACAATCCCGCCACAGGCCATGTATATTTTAATTTTATCTAGCCCACAGCTTAGAGTGGAAGCATTAAACTACCAAGAATTTCTCCCAAGGTTAAAATCACATCTCTGTTTGAATGAAGGAGGCCATTAGCATTGTCATCAGAAGGACTGGTGAACAGGCACACATTATTGGATAGAGAAAGCACCTTGTTAACATTCTTTTTCTTGATCTTGTGAAGGCAGGTGGCTTCTTGTTCTGCTGAGTGGTAAAGAAATCCATATCTGGACTGGATCTGCCACTCCTTAATCTACTCACGAGAATCTGCAGCAGATTGATTCAGTTTAGGATTACATTTTTCTCCACCAGTTACAAAAAGAACATTTTGCGGAACAGAGTCCCAATTCTACAACTGCTGGTGTTCCAGTAAAGGAGGCACTAAGTCACGCACCCTGATGTAAACCAAAGTGGCCCAACTGTCCAATTAAAACAGGACCATGCTTTAAAATGCTTCTGAAAAAGTCCTGCATGTGTAAAGAACCATTTGCATAAAAAACAGCAGATGAAATAAATACCCTAGAGCAGGGAGGCCAACCTTTTTGGCAGGCATGCCACAAATTAGCCCTACATCCTCCCCAAGTGCCACTCCAATCCTCTTTCCCTATACAATTTGCTTTCTGCTATATACTTTATCTGATGCATGCCATACATAGAGACTACTTGTGCCACTTGTGGCATACATGCTGCAGGTTGGCTACCCCTGCTCTAAATAGATCAAGCTCCGTAACTGGGGAGCCCCTCGCCACATGCTTCCCAACTAATCCACTTTAAAAATCAATTTGGATTAACTTTCCAGAGCATCTCCTTATGGACAAGACACAATACAGTACAGTATAACCTCATAAACCCAGCATGCTTGGGACTGAGCACCTGCCAGAAATTTGAAAATTCCAGGTTTTTGAAACCGAAGAGGTGGCTGGTCCCGGAGCAGCACCCGCATGCGGAGTGGGGTGGTCGGTGGCAGCAACAGCTGCTGCGTGCGAGTTTCCCCCTCCACATCTGGGGGGGGAAGGGGGGCAGCAGCTGCCAGTCCCAGAGCAGCGGCTGCATGCAGAGCAACAGCTCAGGGTGGTAGATGGTGATGGCGACTGCCACATGCAAGATTCTGCCTCCACATCTGACATAGTGTATTTTTTAAAAGTGCCGGATTTTCGAGAACTCCGGATTTTTTATATCCAGATTTATGAGGTTATGCCGTATATGAATTGTGATGATACACATTGATAATCGATCAATCAGGCTAGTTGGCAATTAATGATCCTTTACGCCATACTAAGAAAAACTGGTCTAAAAAAATGTTAGGTTTTTGCTTTCTTACTTTTTGTTTTTTAATCAAGAATCCTTTTTTTCTTTTAAAGAAAGGACTTTTAAGGTGTAGACATGACATCTACTATGTAAAATGGAATGGACACAACACCCAACCTCTTTATTTCAGAGATCACTGAAATCATAGTAAAGGTAACCTTAGTGAGGTTAAACACATTTTCTCAATGTGGAGAAGTTACTCCGTGGAACATGCTGCTAGACTAGGGCTGCCCAACTGTCAGCCTGTGAAGTTAGCATGTGCTTTGTAGGCCCAGCAACTGCCTCTCCCAGTACCGCATAGCAAGGAGGGCCCAGGGTCTGCATGCCACCGTGCATACTGCAGGGAGGAGTGGGGGAAGAAACAGCCTGTGCCTGTGTGCGTAGGCTGCGTGGCAAGGGGACAGGGGAGCAGGGGTGGAGGAAGGGAAGAAGCTGCCCCCACAGCATGCAGCCCGCGTGGTGGACTTGTAGATGCCGCGTGCAGGCCCCACCCACTCCCAAGCTGTCCAGCCCTGCCTTGGACACATTATCTGGTTACTTGTACCTGTTCGATCCTAGAGAAACTAACAAAGACAGTACTGGAAGCTGCTAGAGGCTCACATTCACGGGAGACACCTGAAACAAGTCATCTGCTTTTCTGACTCTAGAAGGAACAAAAGATGATCTAAGTTACAACTTGAGAACATTTAAAAAAAAAAAAAATCACTAACGAAGAATTATTTTTCTTTTCTGTTCTCATATATAACCATAAAGAGGCTCAAACTTTGATAATTTGATACAGTGATAAACTGGTACTTTCTTTTGCAGATATTGGCATCTTCAAAATTTCTGCTCAATGGCAAAAACATCTCTCCTGAAATAATCTGTAATTGTCAAGAGTGGATAAAGTGGGTATTACTAACTCATTAAGCAATGTATGAATGAAACACTTTTATTGCAGGATCATCTTCACATTGGAAAGGCACTTTCTATTTACCAATATCTTCTCGATTGAGTTTTCTTTCAGGACAACCAAAGGGAACAAACCGCTTCTTGCTGGACAATTAGTGTCCTTACTCATTTTAAGAAAAAGCAAACCAAGAGAAACTTGTACAGGAAATCCCACGTACTCGGACAGCTAGAAACAGTAGCAATAACAGAGCAGCCAACCTGTGATTCTCAGCCTTTTTAGATTCAAGACAGCCCTCAGACCCAACTCATTTTTAAACTACAAATAAATATTAGAGCAATTTTCTGTTGGAAAGAACTCGGAAAGACCGCAAGAAGTCAGAATCTTTTTGGTACTATGGGTTCCTAATTTGAAATCTCTAGCTTTATTATATTACTCGTGTGTAGGTGTGTCTATACCTAAAAGTGCTAATATTCCCTACCACCCTTAAAAGAATCGCATGGCACCCCAGCATGCCATGGCACCCTGGTTGAGAACTACTGCTTTAGACCATAGACTCCAAAAGTGTAAGGCAATGAGCAAAAAGGAAACCAGAATGTTAGAACCAACCAGAGAGGATCAAAAAAGACCTACCCTTTGAAACTCCTGGAGAGGCAGGGCCAGCATGAGTTAAAGCACCAGTAACGGCAGTCTCTAAAAGTCTCTCAAAAGATGCATGAAATCAAGAATCCAAGAGGAGTCCTCTGGCCCAGTGCAAATGCCACCAAAGTCTGACCCGCAGACTCTTGGAGCAGTGTCAGATGTCCTTAGTGAAGGAAAAAGGGAGAATTTTCAATCTGTGTAAAATCTCTGGCTTTGCTTCTGCTTCCAGTATCTCAAAACCAGGCTCAAAACCAGATTGTTTCAAATAGAATTAAAAAAAAAAACCGCGTCAAATAAGCAGCACCTTATTCGCACAGGCAAAACCAAAGAAACAAACTGCCTCACATTAAGCTCACATACTCCCAGTTCCTATGTCTCTCTTACAAGCTTTTGAGCTACTAGTCTGGAAAAACAGACAATAATTCATCCAATTTTCTTCTGCCCAAAGGCCTCCAAAATAAAAGTGAGGCAGCAAGGCCCTCTGTTTCTGTCACAGAGCAGGAACAGTAGCTGGTGTTGCACAGACCTTAGGTCCAAAAATACCACAAATATTACAGAAGATCACTTTGAACACAAAGGTTCAGATCTACAAGTCTTGCTTGCAGGCACAGCAACTTCTCAAGAAGGGACTTCAGCTTTGTTGTATTGATGCCACCATACTACAAAAGTAAGAAGTCAGTGGGCCTGAAGAACCGGCCTTGTCAGGGGCATTTCAGGATCTTAAAGACTGGTCCACTGCACAGATCGTAGCACTGCAAGCCTCAGACTTCTGGAAAGCAGACGTCATGCTGGCATAAGCCGTCAGAGAACGTGACAGTCTCTTCCTGTCACTTTTGGAAAAACATTACTCTATGCCTCAGCATATGGCTGAAGCCTGTCGCATCATGACAGGCCAGAGCTTCATTTGGTGCTATCACAAGCTGAGATAGGACAGATCAAAGGATCAAAAAACAAAAATCCAAAAGCTAGTCAGAGTACCTGACTGACTAAATGCATCCATTCACTCGAATGACTGAAGATCCCAAAAGTCAATCAAGGAGCTGAACAGTACCCTGTATCTACCACACAATACCTAACAGAGATGGTAACCACTCATAAACCAAACCTAAACAGATGGGCAAGGGCTACTCGCACCAGAAAGTCACCTTTATAAGCTAACCTAAAGTACCCCTGGAAAACCCTCACTGCCAAGGCTTCAAGGAAAGATGAAGACATTAGGTCTGGCCAAAGTGCTAAGGAAAAAAAGGCATTTTAGTGCTGGGAAAGTATACTTTATTCCACAACTATATACCTTGAACATGAAAAGTGATACCATGTAGTGTCTTGCTTCAAAAGCACTGGCTGATCAGACCAAAGGCAGAACAACTGAAAACCAGCAGAAAGCTCACTAAGTAACCACAACCAGAAAGAAACTGGCTGGAGTGTTCTGGGGCAGAGGAGCATTTCCAGTGCAACAGGATTAAAACATCCTACAGGTACCTCAGACAATCAAAAATGGTGCAGAGCTAGGGAAGTTTTCTGGAGGTTTACACATGCCTTGTTCTGGAGGCATGAGACTCGGGAGAGTAGGAGGTAATCCCACGTCTGAGAAATCTATAGAAAGAGCTCGTGTGTTGCCTTTACATTTTACAAAGCAGCCAAAAAAGAACCCCCCCACACCCTCTCCCCTTGCCGATCACCTACAATTTCAACTCCCTATGCACCGATTTTTTTAAGTAAAGAATCTGAACTATCCCAAGGAAAGGAATTACAATCATGCACAATTTGTGATGCAAAGTTTTAGATGCTTAGACATCTGTTCCTGAATAAGGAAAAATATCAGCAAGTAACCTGCAGTGCTAGTGTGACATTGCATTAGTAAATGGGTCTTTTGCACTTCACTAGTTACTAAAAAGCAAAGCAACTGCAAAGTGACAAGTGATTTTACATGCTTGTCCATCAAAAGGTATATTGCATTATCTACTTCCAGGGCTTGTTTCAGCATTAACAAAACAGGCGCAAACAGAAATGAAGGACAGTACTTTTTCAGAAACAGAACATCTCAGTTGCCTTTCACAGACTTTTTAGGTGCAGATTAAGATGAATGCAGCATGGGCTATTCAACAGTCAGCACATGCCAGGTGCCTGCTCTACATGTATAGCTCACCCTTTGTTTCATTCTCCTCATAGTCTTAGCAAGAGGATCGACTGCAGCCCACTCCCCTCCCCCTTCCAACTAAACAAGTCTCCTCCTCTCCCCATTTAGCCTACACAATTCATAGAACTTGAAATGCAAAGGAGAAAGGTGGACAGACCTCCTACCCGCCTTTTAAGGCTATGGGAGATAGTAAACAGACTCACCTGCCTAAAATCTCACTTCCCCGTCCTAAAAGAAAGGAAATGCAAACAATGCTTTTTGCTTTGCACGTGTTTCACTACACAGTGTGCCTTTCTTCCTCTTGCTGCATTAGACTCCTTATCCTGAAACTATACACTCAGTGACTTGAACATTTATGGTCCAGTCTTCGTTTCTCGCTGCCAGTTCTCAGCTGGGAGTGCTAAGTTACAACTCGACTTGCTAGAGTAGGAGTTACCTGCCTCAAGCTCCCCATTACTTGCTAGTATATTCTCATCTATAACAGTACAACCACTCTTACCAAAGCAGCTGTTCAGAGTCTTGTGATCTCTAGCATGTCCCTATTTGAAGACATTTCAGTTATACATGACTCACCTTGCAGTGTGTACTCGTATTTCCCACATTCCACCACTTCATGGCACATGTCTATAGCAGTGGCGCAGCGACGCTCAAATTTTTGGTCCCATGGGCCAGATGATTGCCATGGGGCTGCCCACACACACCAGAATTGGGTACCCCCCGGTTCTGCCTCTGCCCACTGGGATCAAGTCCGACACAGCCCCCATCTGGCCCCCTGTGCTAGGACCAATCCCTGGGGTCCCATGCCATCTCAACATACCAGGACCCCATGCTACCCTGCACACCTGATATGGCATACAGGGCCACACTGTGCAGTTTGCAGGGCTCTGCACAGGTCTGGAAATTTGGCAGCACGGAAGTGGTGCCACCCCTTCCCTACCACCAAACTTTTGGACCTGTGGAGAGCCCCACAGGCTGGACGGCAACGCTAAGGGCCAGATCTGACCTGCAGGCCAGGGATAAGAAACATTAATACAGACATAAATGGGCGCAGTAGATACTCCCTTCCAGCCATGCTTTCTACAACTCCTCAGCAAAATCTGAGGGGTTGCAAAGCTCCCTCTCATGCGTGGATGACTTCTACCTGACTCAAGAAGTCTATGGGCCAACGAGAGGTAAAGCGCTGCTCAACCTGGTACTGGCTACTGGGGATGACCTAATTGGCGACCTAGTGATGGATGGGAAGCTGGGTGACAGCAACCACGAGCTGATCACCTTCACAATCCGCCGTAAAGCTGACAAGTCAGTCAGCAACACGGAAGTCCTTGACTTCAGGAGAGCTGACTTTGACAAGCTCAGGGGGCTTGTCAGTGAGGCCCTAAGGGACTGATCCTAGGGACAGGGGAGTTCAAGAAGAGTGGTTGCTCCTCAACGGAGCGATCCTCAATGCACAAGCTAAGTCTATTCCATCTGGGAGGAAAGGCAGGAAGGGGGCACAGCAGCCCCCCTGGCTCTCCAGGGACTTAGCAGAGCTCCTGAGGCTAAAAAGAAAAGCCTACAAAGGATGCAGGAGGGGATTCACTTCCAAGGAGGATTATTCTGCACTGGTCCAGTCCTGCAGGGAGCAAACCAGGAAAGGCAAGGCTGAAACTGAACTCCAACTAGCTTTGAGCATCAAGGACAATAAAAAGTTCTTTTTCAGATATGTGGGGAGCCGGAGGAAAAGCAAGGGCAACACTGGACCCCTGCTGAACCAGATGGGGCAACTGACTCCCAGGAAAAAGCCAACCTATTAAATGGGTACTTTGCATCAGTCTTTCATCAATCCCATGAGATGCCCATGCCTGCTCTGGGACAGGGCGATTTGGGTGAAGGAGATCCCCTGCCCTCCATTAATGCTGACCTCGTGAAGGAACACCTTGAGAGGCTGGATACCTTCAAGTCAGCCGGCCCTGACACTCTACACCCCAGGGTACTCAAGGAGCTGGTGAGCATCATAGCCCAGCCTCTGGCACGGATCTTTGAAAACTCCTGGTGCTCTGGTATACTGCCCGAAGACTGGAAGAAGGCCAATGTGGTGCCTATCTTCAAGAAAGGGAGGAAAGTGGATCCAGCTAACAACAGGCCCATCAGCCTGACCTCTATCCCAGGGAAGATCTTAGAAAAGTTCATTAAAGAGGCCATCCTTAATGGACTGGCTGATGCTAACATCCTAAGGGATAGCCAGCATGGGTTTGTTGCAGGTAGGTCTTGCTTGACCAATCTCATTTCCTTCTACAACCAAGTGACCCATCACCTGGACAAGGGAGAAGAGATTGATGTCATATACCTTGACTTCAAAAAAGCCTTCGATCTGGTATCCCATGATCACCTCTTGGCAAAATTGGCCAATTGTCGCCTTGGGTCCACCACGATCCACTGGCTGGGAAACTGGCTCCATGGTCGGACCCAGAGGGTAGTAACTGATGGCAGTCACTCATCATGGTGCCTGGTGACCAGTGGGGTCCCCCAAGGCTCTGTCCTTGGACCCATATTGTTCAACATCTTCATTAATGATGTGGACACTGGAGTCAGAACCAGACTGGCCAAGTTCGCCAATGACACCAAACTTTGGGGCAAAGCATGAACGCCAGAAGACAGGCAGGTGCACCAGGCTGACCTGGACAGGCTCAGCAAATGGGCAGATGAGAACCTGATGGTGCTTAACACTGAAAAATGCAAGGTTCGCCACCTTGGGAGGAAAAACCTGCAGCACCCTTACAGGCTTGGCAGTGCTACGCTGGCTAGCACTACGGAAGAAAGAGACTTGGGGGTCATAATTGACCACAAGATGAACATGAGCCTGCAATGAGATGCTGTGGCTAGTAAAGTGACCAAAATGCTGGCTTGCATCCATAGATGCTTCTCGAGCAAATGCCTGGACATCATTCTCCCCTTGTACTCGGCCTTGGTGAGGCCACAGCTGGAGTACTGCGTCCAGTTTTGGGCTCCACAATTCAAAAAGGATGTGGTGAAGCTTGAGAGAGTCAAGAGAAGAGCCACGCGCATGATCAGAGGTCAGGAAAACAGACCTTACGACGACAGGCTGAGAGCTATGGGGCTCTTTAGCCTGGAAAAGCGCAGGCTCAGGGGCGATCTGATGGCCACCTATAAGTTTATCAGGGGTGACCACCAGGATCTGGGGGAACGTTTGCTCACCAGAGCCCCCCAAGGGATGATCAGGTCAAAGAGTTATAAACTCCTGCAAGACCACTTCAGGCTGGACATAAGGAAGAATTTCTTTACTGTCCGACCCCCCCAAAGTCTGGAATAGCCTGCCACCGGTGGTGGTTCAAGCACCTACATTGAACACCTTCAAGAGCAAACTGGATGCTTATCTTGCTGGGATCCTATGACCCCAGCTGACTTCCTGCCCTTTGGGCAGGGGGCTGGACTCGATCTTCCGAGGTCCCTTCCAGCCCTAATGTCTATGAAATCTATGAAATCCTCCTAGTCCTCAAGCTCCCTCAGTGTTTCCCTTTCATTGCAAATTACTAGTAACTCAGCAGAAGACACACACACACACACACACACACACACCCCCCTCCAGAAATCTGACCTATAGTAATGGGCACCACTCACGCCGCCTCACTATGGATAACAGTCACATACCACCCCATCTGCTCTGTGCACTGGAGCCCCCTGCTCACTCAACCTCTTATAAATGCATCATTCTGTATTATAACATGCCAGGGCATCTGTCCTACTGAATATTCAGCTGCAGTAAACTCCCATCAATTCTGCTAGCAGCAACATGCAGTGGCTACACTCTTCTCTCTACAGTAACAGGCCTCATTTTGACAGATGTCCTATTGTAGTGAGGACCCCCAAATTCAAAAAAAAACTCTTCGGGCACATTTATGTGTAGGAAAGCTGAAAAAAAAAGTTACCAAAAAAAATCTACTAGCCTACAGGAAGATTAAACAATAAATATAACAAACTGACAAGGGGCACAGCTGTAGCAGGGTAGTGAGCTGAAGTAGATTAGTCCACATACAGTGTTCATTTATGCTCTAAAAGCTTCACGTTGGGAACTCAGGCAGTCAAAGAGATACCAGGGATTTTGTCTAGAGAAACATTCCCCAGAATAATTTTAAGAAAAATCACTTTGCCCAAGATCTTAGGGCAGGTGCTTTTGTTTGTTTTCACTACTAATGCTGGCTACATAATCTTGAACCAGAAATGCACAAGAAAATTAGTTGTGAAGGTTGAGAGAGCCAAAGATCTGTTTAGGGAACACCTTTTTAACCAAATCTCTTGCAAAATAGATGTTTCTGGAGAATCTCTCACTTGACAAAATTCAAGATTGACCCCAGGAAGAGGAAGATCCAAGTAGCAGATTTCTGTAACTGCAGGCAGGAGGCTGAAAGAGCATGCAAGCAAACTTCTCTTCCCTGCTCCTCCACAAGAAAACCAAAAGTCCTAAGCATCTGCCATGAGATTTGTAAGTTCTAAGTGAGCATCCTGCTGGGAAACCCAGCTCTCACACAACCAGCTGCTGAAAAGCAAGGGATTGCTACCAGGGTCCTGCCTATAAACTATGCTTGGGAGACAGTATAATTATTAGGCCTGTGCAAAGCGGCTAGTATTCACTTCGGATTCAGCCGATTTGGGGGATGGTGATTTGATTTGGTGATTTGAATCACTGTCCCGATTCGATTGGGCCAGATCTGATTTGGAGATTCGGCTGCTTCCAAATCTCTGAATCAGCCAGGCCAGGCTCATCCCCTGCCCCTCTCCCAGCCTGGCAGTGGCCGCCCTGCCAGCCCCAGCTCCCAGTATTTGGGGGAAAAAATGCCCCAGCTCTGCAGGTGCTGCTGAGCAGGGAGCATCCCTGCTGCCCCCTACTGTATGGGGGGCTCTACATGAGCCCACCCCCCTCCCGCCAGCTCCAGCCTTTTAAGAAAAAAAAGGAACCTGAAGAAACCCCAGGACTCACCGCCGCTGCTGGTGGGGGCGATCCCCACTGCCCTACACCATGTGGGGGCTCTGCAGGAGCCCCCAAAGCCCTGAGGCTGCACCAGGAGTGGCAAGTCCCAGGGCTTTTCTCAGCTTTTTCTTTTTCTTAAAGGCTCAGAGCCCCTGCAAGCAGGGCAGCACAAGGGGAGGTGTCAAGGGGGCTTGTCCAGAGCCCCCCATGCAGCATGGGGCAGTGGAGATTGCCCCCCGCACGGCAGCACCCCGTGAGTTCTGAGGCTTTTCTTTAAAGTACTGGGAGGTGGGGTGGGTGGGGGCAGCCATGGGGGGCTGGAGTAGTGGGCAGGCAGGGGTCAGGGGGGCTGGGGGTGCCAGGGGTCCCCCCATGGTCCCCTCCCCCAGCCCCTAGTACTTACCAGCTCGGGACTGCCCGAATCATCAAAGCTCTCCAAATCTTTTCTGAAGCTTCAGAGAGCTTCGAATCGATTCGGACCACTAAACTGGTTCCCCCGATTCGATTCCGATTTTCGTCCACTGAATTGAGCCAAGCCTGAATTGAATCACCACCTGAAGCTTCGCACAGCTCTAGTAATTATCTATCAACCCCTGATTAAAGGGGTGTAAGACATCTAACCCAAAATCTGAACCTGGCCTAATGCATTTGATCTCCCACAGCAGATCTGTATTTGACAGAAGGCGCACGCACTTTCATGCAATGAGAAGTTTTTAGTCCTTCTGATTATAAAAGGAATCTTCCACAAGGCTTTGGAGAAGTGTCAACTACCACCTCCTTTGTCACAGATGGGTGTTATTAACCCAAGTGATAGCTCACCAAAAGGCTTTTTCTCCCCAGAAATGTCATGCATTCATGAAAATTAATGTAAAATTACTGCAACTGTATGGATACACTAGAAACTGACCCTAAAAACAGCCGGCTAAGCATGGGGCAGGACAGCAGAGGTATTAAAAGCTATGTGCACACACCTTTCCCATTCAGTAAAGCAGACTGGAACAATGACAAACTACAAGTTAAGTTAATGCATTAGCCCCCAACACACCTTCAGTCTTTATGAAAGAAGAAATCCATCCATGGCAATGATAAGAACATGTGAGGCTCTTTAGCCTAGAAAAGCGCAGGCTCAGGGGTGATCTGATGGCCTCCTATAAGTTTATCAGGGGTGACCACCAGGATCTGGGAGAACGTTTGCTCACCAGAGCCCCCCAAGGGATGATAAGGTCAAAGAGTTATAAACTCCTGCAAGACCATTTCAGGCTGGACATAAGGAAGAATTTCTTTACTGTCCGAGCCCCCAAGGTCTGGAGCAGCCTGCCATTGTTGGTGGTTCAAGCACCTACACTGAACACCTTCAAGAGCAAGTTGGATGCTTATCTCGCTGGGATCCTATGACCCCAGCTGATTTCCTGCCCTTTGGGCAGGGGGCTGGACTCGATGATCTGCCGAAGTCCCTTCCAGCCCTGTCTATGAAATCTATGAAATGTCCTGGAAGACTCAGACCACAATAAAAAAAAAAAGTTATTCTAACTATGTCATGAATTTGACATTCCTGGATCTACCTGGCACCTTTGCAAAGACAAAGCTGCACCTCCTCTGGCCTCCAGAAAGGGTCTTTTGTTTTTGCAGAAAGAAGGGGCAGCAACAGAAGGGCCAATGTTTTTAATGACTGAAGAAGCATCAATTTATAAGTCTGAAAAAGGTTCTCATCGCAGCCATCATTTTGAAAATGAAGCCAAGCTTCTGATGATGGATCAAGGTGAAAATTCATGGAAAATGACTGCAACTGTATGGATACAGCAGAACAGGGATAAGCAACCCCCGGCACAGGTGGCACGCAAAGGCATTTTGCTCGGCACATGCACCTGGGGCGGAGGACAGGGAAGGGGGCTGGGGCTGCTCAGCCACAACAAGGATCGGGCAGCTCCCCCACGAGCTGAGTTGGCGGGTGTTTTCAGCACTCTGTCCACAACCATTGCTGCTAGAAACTGACCCTAAACACAGCCGGAGGAACGTGGGGCAGAACAGCAGAGATATTAAAAGTTATGCACGCGCGCGTGCACGTGCACGCTCCTCCCCTGCCCCCTGCAAAGACAAATCCATCTCGACCAGGCAGCCTGTCGCTGGGGGCAGCCCCCCGCACCACCCGGTCCCATCGAGCGACGACCATCGTGGGCAGCTCAGACAGGGCAGCATCCTCCCCGCGGGCGCAGGGCTGCGATCCCGGGCTGCTGGCGGGGGAGGCGGCGAAGCCAGAGAGCTGGCGGTCGGTTTGTCGGACCCCTGTCTGGGGGAGGGGGCGGCCCGCATGCGAGGTCTCTTCCCGCGCTGGGATCCTCCAGCGCGTTTCTCGCCTCACCCAGGAGGGGGAGGGCGAGGGCGTCCGTCCCCCGCCCCCGCA
>NW_017728905.1:733894-743257 GCF_001723895.1 Crocodylus porosus
CTACGTCGGATGTACGTGACTTCAGCTCGCACTTCTATTGGGATGCCCGGGTGTCTGCCGCCTCCTGGGGCCTGTCGCACCCTGCGCTACATTGGATGTACGTGAGCTCAGGAGAGCCACCTCCCCAGGCCTGTCATGCCCTGCGCTATGTTGGATGTACCCAAGCGCAGGACATCCACCTTGAGGGGCTGCACTGGCGCCTGCCACCTCTTCAGGCCTGTCACGCCCTGTGCTACGTTGGTGTAAATCCATCCCAGTTCCTCCACAGTAGCCCTGTTTATCCCTTCATTGCTTCCTCTGCCCACGTCAGTGTAACAGGTTATTTGGAGGCAGTCGGTTGTTACGGCTTTAAAAAAGAATAAAGCTCTTTTATTGGTTGAAATGTCCTTCAGCAGCTGGGAGATTGAGGAAGGATGTGAGGTGCATATATTGCGCACAGTCCAAAGAGCAGGAAGCCAGAGGCCCAGGCATAATGGGTTCAGGTCGTCCAGCCTAAATGACAAAAAATGACAGAGGCAGCCAGTAGCTGCGTTAAGCAGGGACGGATATTTGTGTGTTTATCTGTACTTGTTTCTCCGTGGGAGAGGATTGTTATATTTAAGATCCATGAATCTTGGAACTCGACCTTGATGCTGCATAGAAGTGGAGAGCTATTATCCTAAACGCATTTTCTCCAGGGATTTTTTTTTTCTTTCCAGTTTGATATTTAATGTTTTATTCTGGCTGGTACTTAGGAAAGGTCTTGCTCTGTTATTACTGCTAGTTCCAGTAAGTTTGTAGGAGGAGAAGCTGAAAGAGATTCAGGAACCAGCTAAAGTGATTTAGCTTTTCCTTTGTGACTAAAGCTGAAGTTTTTACCAATTTTTTTAATTCAAACATTTCTAAGTTTGATTTAAAAAAACAAAACCATGAGCAAATGAGAACGTTTTACAAAGTGTATCTCCTTGCTGGTGGTCAAGATGATCACGAGTTTGGATATAACACTCACTCAGCAAGCAGTGACTAAAATACAGCTGTCTCAAGTAGTTTCTGTAGAGCCACATAAGAGTACAAAGTCACCCTGGAATTATTTAGGATCAGAGGGGGCTCATCAGCAGCACTACACAGGAGCAATCTTATCAGAAACACCTTCCCAATGCAGGGAGGCTGGTGCAGAGGACTCTACCCCAGATAGATGTGCAAACCTGATAAGAAGGGATTTTGTGGTAACTCTGGTACTAGACCCTATAACACATTGCTCTGTAGGCTGTATTACTTCAGTACCAAAGAGGGTGCTGGTACTGGGAGCAGCGTAGTCCTTACGTCTTATAAAGCTCTGCCTGAGTTGCTTTAAATATTGGTACCATGCTACCAGAAAACACTTTCTGACCTTTAACCCCTCATTAAACAAACATCAGGGTAAGCAGTGACAATTTAGTGGCCTTGGCAACAAGCAAAAGAAAATTGAATCAATCCTAAGTTTAAAGTAAACTGTGATGAGGTCTGCTTGCTGTCTCATAGCTACAGGCCAGAAGGAAAAATTAGAAAAGGGGAAAGCTTCTAAATCACAGGACTTGGTTCCAATGGAGGCTTTAATAATTGGGATATCTGCTGGGAGGGAAATACAAGCAGTTGATAAGAAGTCCAGCAAATTCTTAGAGTGTTGGAGATACCTTTTTGATACACATAGGAGGAGAGAGGGCAACTAAGGAGGAAGCTCTTTTCAATTTGCTGCTCACAAACGAGGGAATTACTTGAGTGTGAAGGTGGAAGGTAACTTGGGTGACGGTGACCACAAAATGACAGAATTCAAGATCCTAAGGGGAAGAAGGAAGGAGAGCAGCAGAATAAAAAGACTCTTCAGAAAAGCAGACTTTAACAAAGTCAAAGGACCAGTGGGCAGGATCCCATGGGAGGCAAATTTGAAGGGAAAAAGAGAGAGAGTCCAGGAGAGCTGGCTGTATTTTAGGGAGGCCCTTTTAAGGGTGTAGGAGTAAGACCTCAATACAATGGAAGAATGGAAATGCAACAGGAGACTAGCCTGGCTAGAGAGCAATCTCTTCAAGGAGTTGAAACTCAAAAAGGAATCCTAAAAAAAAAGTGGAAACTTGGTCATAGTACCAGGAAAGAGTATAAAAGTATTGCATAGGCATGCAAGGGAAAAAAAAAAATCAGGAAGCCTGAGGTATGTTTTGAGATGCAACTGGCAAGGGCCATAAGAAGCAATAAGAGGGTTTTTACATTTAATATCAAGAGTAAGATGATGACCAAAGAAACCGTAAGCCTCTTATGGGGGCAATCTAGTTACCAAAACGATGCAGAAAAGGCTGAAGAATTTAATGCCACTTTTTATGTCAGTCTTTACAAACAAGGGTAGCTACCAGGTGATGAAAACAGCTGGCAGCAAAGACAGGGAAGGAGACAACCAGCCAAGAGTAGTAGTAGAACAGGTTAGAGAAGCTAGACACTTTCAGGTTGGCAGGGCTGGGTGCATAGCATCCTAGGGTACTGAAGGAATTGGCTGAAGTAATTTCAGAGAGTTTAGCTATCCTCTGAGAACTTGTGACAGTCAGTTGAGAGCCCAGATAATTGTAAAAGGTGGACATCTTTAAGAAAGGGAAAGAGGAGGATCCAGGGAACTACAGACCATTCAGCCCAACCCTGATACCTGGAAAGAGCATGGAGCAGGTCTTCAAGGAATCTATTGTGAAGCACCTAGATGAGAATAAGCTGATCTAGGAACAGCCAGCATGGGTTCACCACAAGAAAGTAATACCTGAAGAGCCCAATTTCCTTCTATAAGAAGACAGACACTGAATGGATGGGGGAGAGCAGTGGATGTGATACATCTGGATTTTAGCAAGATTTTTGACACAGCCTCCCATGACAGTCTCATTAACAAGCTAAGGAAATACAGACTAGATAGAAGTGGATCATCATGCTTAATGAGTAGTCATCAATGGTTCAATGTCTACTTGGGAGGAGGTATCAAGGGAGGATTCCTCAGGGGATTTGTTGCAGACACTAGAGAGTAGGGTTGGATTCAAAATGACCTAGTACAGTGGAAAGAGACTATCTGGTTTATTCTTCTACTTTAGTCAGCATTTGTGAGGTCTCACTTGGAGCACCGTGTCCAGCTTTGGGCCCGACACTTCAAGAAGGATGTGAACAGAGTGGAAAAATCAACAAAAAGTTATCAGAAGCCTGGGAAGCATTACTTAAGAGGAAAAGGCTGAAAGAACTAGGATTAATTAATCTGGAGAAGAGCAAAGATGGGGTGGGGGGACAGGGGGCAGGACTTGATAACAGTCTTCAAATACCTAAAAGGGAACTTTTATCTGTGGCTGTAAAGGACAGGACTAGGACCAATGACTTCAAGCTGCAATAGAGGAGATTCAGCTTGGAGATTAGGAGGAACTTTCTATGAGGGTGGTCAAGCGTTGGAACAGGCTTCCTAGAAAAGTTTTGAAAATTTCCAAGGATGGAGATTCCACGAGTGGGTTGAGCAGGCACTTGGCTGGGATAGTTTAGTCAGGGATGATCCTGCCTTGAGCTGAGGGCTAAATTAGATGACCTTGTAAGGTCCCTGCCATCCTTATTTTGCCATGATCCTTAGACAGTTGACCTTTCTTCTCGTTTACATCTTCAAGCATAAGGGCACTGGCATGACTCCAGCAGAGGGTTATCAAGAGTGAATGCACACCAGTAGTAGAAATAGTACAGGCAAATTATTTTCTTCCTTTACATTCTAAGACTTAAAAAAAGAGAGTCCGTTTTAAAGCTGTAAGAAGACGGATCCAAATATACTAGCCATCACTTAAACATTTAGCTTTGCTTTTCAGCCTTCTGGGCACAGCTATGCTAGCATTAATTAACATGTGATATGTCCCCTAATGGAGTGTTTCAAGCTTAAAAAATAGATATGGTACTTAGACTGTGGTCTGTAACTACTGTACGTTGATAATAAGTTGGTTTGACAGTCAGAATGATTACCCATTTAAAATGGTAAAATTGTAGAGATTGGCTGTGGCATGTAACTAGTAATATATATTTTTTTAAATGTTAACAGGTATCCCACAGGCAGCACCCGTAAGATTCCAGACTAAATGTAAAATGTAAATGGATTCATTGGCATTAGCAGTTGTGGCATTTTTTAAAATAATGGACTCATCCAAATATTTCACATGAATCCCAGTTTTATCATCTCAGAAACAAGCAGCAAACACAAGATAGCCTGCTTCGAGAGGAGTCTCTCATTTCTTCCAGCCATGTAAAAACAGGTAAACAGACACAGACAGGAGTCCACTGCTCTTATTGACACAGTGTGATATTATAAGCAGCAGCAGTTTGATGACTGGAGAGTGCCTGCTAAGAATAGCACATCCTCCTTTCCAAAGTTTTCTGTTGCCAAGCAGGGCAGTAGTACTTTGCACCCACGAGCTTCAAGAAATCAGACTGACGCAAGTCAGAGCTGAAGGCTGTAGGGGAGCCACTGTGGAGACTGAAGTCTGCAAAACCAAACTTAAAAAACAAAACAGAACACACATAAAAGCCAAACCAGTAAGCTGGAATGGGTCTTCCATGCACGTCAGCAGATTTCCTAAAGTCCTGGAAGCAGCTGCATTTTCCAGTTGGAAAACATTACTGCAACAAGATGCCACAGAACAGTTTTCTGGCCCTTTCCTTAAGTTTTCCCAGAGGTTACAGCATGGGTAGGGGAGACAAGACTAGGAGTTTCAGCCTTTACCACTGCTGTTCCTATCACATCTCAGAGTTTATCTTGCTACAGGAAATGAGAGTCAATATGTTTAATTTCACGGTGTCATGAGCTTCACTGTATACACAACTCTGAAGGGTCAGAACTAAAGACATAAAAAACCCCCAGAAAACAGTGCTGCTATGCCTGTATGCAAGAATAAGCCTTGATACGCTGAAGTAAGAGAAAGAATAATTTCAGTCTTCAATAACGTCGACTATACTTGCCAAGTCTGAGAGCATCTACTAGATCAGAGGGGTCTGGCACCTCTATGCAACATTTTTGAGGGGATCCACAGATGAAAATAGGTTGGAAACTGCTGGTTTAGTGGCATTAGCCCATATTTTAATCGAGATAAGCTACACTGTTTTCAAATAACTTCCATAAAAACAGCCCAAGGGCTATCTACATTAAATATCTAGAATCTAGGGTCTGCATCATGCAAGCTTACAGTATCAGCAACATTAGCCACCTGGAAGAATCCTTATATAACGGGAACCACAAGCCATTTAAAAACCTTTGAACACTTGGGTTCTAGTTTATGAAGTGGCGGACCAAGAACTAGCGCAATTCCTCAGGCTGATTTGAGAGCCATGAATTCAAGTAAAACAGCACACAACTCACGTCAAAGAACCTGGCTAACTTTTTGGGTCTATATAGACAAGTCGACTCAATGTAAAACACAAAGAAAAACCAAAATTCACCATAGTTGTTTTTATTTTGTACAATCTGTTTTATGAATTTATTCCACCAGGACGAGGCCTGCTCTGTAAGTGACCAAACAACAAGTTCTACATTTGTGCAGACAGTTAAGCGAAGTTTAGTTATTCACAAACATCCAACAGGTGACAGCCGTTCATTGAAAGAGAAGATGACATCACCTCATCTCTCGAAGCCTGCACTGGATATTTCAAGTTCACATCAGAGTAGAACCTCAGAAAATGGCTTCGATGCTCCCCATTCAGCCCCAAAATGCTTCCTATGTTAAAAACAAAACAAAACAAAACAAAACAAAACAAAACGGACAAGTGAATAAACAGTGCTTTCTGTAAATGCGGTCTAGCAACTGGTGTAAAGAACTGTAAAATCTTAAAGTTCAGAGTAATACAAAAGGAATTTTAATAACAGGTTATAGAAACCAGACCTGGAGATCCCCAAATATTGTAAGCGTGCAAACCAGATGAATGCTTTGTAAAAGAGAAATGTATAGTGGAAGGAAATTAAGTGAAACAAAACTAAAACAAAGCAAAAACCCCAAGTCTAAAAGGCTGTCATAATTTGCAGGTCTTCACTCAAAATTCCTAGCACAATGCATGCAGTGTTTGATAAGGACAATTTATTATAGCCGGTGTTCAAACACCATAAATATAAATTACTAGTGAATTGCCCGTCAAAAGGGGGGGAGAAACGGGACAGACTTGCTAGCCCTAACATCCCACTGCACTGCTGTCGCCTCCCAAGAGCAGAGGGAGGAGGAAATCTTGCCCTGCCATCCCCTCCCTCCTCTGCCAGCACCCCATGCCAACACCACCTCTAAGGAGCAGGGCCATCTGTCTGTCTCTAACACCTGAAGCACTCCAACTGGTTACTGAAACCAGGGTGCTCCAAGAGCATTATGGACCGGAGGTGGCAGCAGCAGTGTGCCACCATGATGGTGGTGACAGAGCACTGTACCACTGGCTTTGCCCATCCCACTGTATCCCCTCCATCACAGCAGCACTTCACCGCCCCCAGGGAGCAGGGGGGGAAGGCGGTACATGAGGCCAGGACCACTGGCCTTGCTCCCCTGCTCCATCCCCTCTGTCCCTGTCATGACAGCACTCTGCTGCCACCGCCTCCTGTCCGTAATGCTCTTGGAGCAGTCCGTTTTGTTACCGAAACCAAATCGGAGTGCTTCAAGAGCATTACGGACGGACATACAGACGGACTAAGCCCTTTATTATATTAGAACAGAATTCTAAATAAAGAAAACAAAAGACCAAGATATACAGCAACTTCAAGTTTTCTGTCTCTTTTGAAAAATAATTTTAAATGCTTCTGTGTTCTTAAATACTTGTTATAAAAGAAAGAATAAACACTCAACATTTTGTGTTTAGGCATTTGGAGAAACTGATTGAAAATACTTGTCCTTGAAGAGCGATGGTTAGCAGGTAGTGGCCAAAAGAGAGTTTCTTTGTTTTAGATTGCAAGGTACTGAACACTTACTGAAATCTCAGTTACTTTTCATTACCCCTGGCTTCCCCTCAGATAGCAACCCATCACCTGAGAAACACTGGCATAGGTTTATCAAATGTCAGTCACAAAAGCCATTAATAGCCCATTTGAAAATGTTTCTTTTCCCATTCATCATGTGCTGATTACAATAACAATGCCACAGCATTCAACATAACACCCTTGTTCCCCCTCCTCCTAATCAGGGAAAGTTATACTAAACCAGGAGTGGCCAACCTGCAGGTGGCCTGTGTGTGTGACATGCCAGACTGGAGAAGGGCAGGCAGCAAAACAGCAGACAGGGAAGGAAGCAGAGCAGCAGATCAGGCAGGGGAGAGGTATCAAAGTGGCACCTGGGGAGGGGACAGGGCTAATTTGTTGCACACCTGCCAAAAAGACTGGCACCTTTGTCCTAAACTGTACCCATCTAGTGAGGCTAGCTACACATTTGAAAGTATTTAAGTGTGGAGGTGAACAAGCCCATTAAAGCAAGCCAACACACCTCAGTTATGTTCTTTAGGGGTGATTTTCATCCCATGTATTAAAAGCAAAGCATTTCACATGGCTAAACTCAAATTTCCAACCACTTCCATTGACATCCACAAGTAGATTGCACTCCTTTTAATTTGTAGTTTCACAGATGAGTAATCAATTTTTTTTTTAATCTGACTTGAAACTAGCCTGAATTGTTTCCATTCTAGCAACAGAATAATTTATTTAAAGTCCCAAACTCTCAGCCTCTGCTTTTCAACACTATTGGAGCTGAAAGGGAACAAAGAAATGCATTTACATGTCCTAATTACACCCAAGTCAGCTCAGAACATGTCCTTTGTTTGGGGAAGCATGCACTTTTTACAGAGGCTGCCCAGCATTTTCAAGAGGTTAACATCTTAAATAGTCCTATATTACAGGGGAGTTGAAAGGTATGCTTCACTTCACAGCTGGATAAGTTAGGCCTGAGGGAAAAAATTCACTATACAACACTGGCACACTTGGAGGAGTTCTTACCAATATTCTTATTCTGCCATTTCTTATCCTAGGTACCAAGAAGATTCTGTGACAATGCTCAACACCTCTTTTCAGGGACCAGCTTTTAGATAACTGTCTGGAGTCTGCTGACTTCTATGCTGGAGAAATTGTCATAAGCAGAAGTGAATTCATCTAAGATAACATATATGCAAAGCAACTTACTGGAAGAGAGAAGAGCGACTTATTCATCTTTCTTAAACTTGCCGTTAATGTAAGGAACATAGTCAAGGAACAGCCTCCAGTCTGTGAACCATATTAAGCCCACAGAGAATACACCACCCCATGTGGCCATTGTGGGAGTCCTATAGAGCAAAGATACAAATGCAAGTTATACATCTGCTACACAAGATATTCCCAAACTTTTTACTGAGTACCCCCTTCCAGAATTACCAGCTGCTTGCATGCCCCTACCAGCATATGTTTTATAATTTTAACCCCTTAAACGGTGATTATAATTAAAATTAAATGCACCATTACACAATTTCTCCTAAATACCCCCAGAAGTGTCATGTGTACCAGTCTGGGAACCCCTGTTGTACACCATTGAGGATCTAGCTATATTTCAGAGTAACTCTCAGAGCAGCTCTAGTGCAGCTGCAGTGGTAGAGCCCCCTCGTGGAGATGTGCTGTACCTTCATCTGAGGAAGTGAACTTCAGACCACATAAGCTTGTTCTCTTTCTTTCCCTCTTATTTCATCTATGAATGCTTCTTAATGTACTGTATGCCAGAAGGGGGGGGGGGAAGGGGTTCTGCCAGCAGTTAAACTACTTCTTTGAACATCAGCTAAATTGCCAGAAGATCTCTATCCAGAGAGTACTGACAGCACAGCTATGCTGGCTAAAGGGTGCAACCTTTTCAGCCTTACCAAAGAAAACTTAGTAGCTTAGACGACGCATGCTCAAGGCGACAGTTGTTATAACACCCGATACAGGGTTTGCTCAAGAAGGAATTTTTGCAGGTGCCTTGAAAGAGTCACATCACAATTAAGTCCATACTATCCTAGGCATTCAATTGAGCAGGTTAAACTGATCCTACTGTGAAGAGATGCTGCCATATTAAACAAAAAAAATTGTTTTTCCTTATCTGGGTAGCCTTACCACTTTCTCACTTTACACTCCACTCAGTTCACTTTAACTCATTTACAGTCAATTTCACTCCCTGGTTTTCATGCACAAGTACCCAAGGTCCAAGTTATGAACATGGCATGGGAATATTTCAACTTCTTGCATCTCTTCCAAGACAGCTGAACCACCTGAGTGCACCAAGTTAAACCTGAACTGCCATGACAGAGCCAAGACAAAAAGAAACTGCACCACAACCTACTTAACAGCTTGGCTCACTCTGAAACCATTCCCAGGACAGTCTGAGCTGAACTGAAGCAGACCAC
>NW_017728905.1:743357-831485 GCF_001723895.1 Crocodylus porosus
GGGGTTTTCAGTCCAGGGAACAGTGGGTCAGCAGCGAGGGAAGGCAGTGGGCAAATACAACCCCCCCTCTGCCCATGGGTCTGTTGCATGTGTGCACGTGTGCACACACACACCCTGCCCATGGCTCTTGCACATGCAGACACACCCTGCGCATGGCTATGTTGCACATATGGGCCCATACACCTGTCCATAGCTCTGTTGCACACACACATGCCTCTCTAGTCATGGCTCTGTTGCACACATGCCCCCCCCGCCCCACGGCTCTGTTGCATGCCTCGCCCTGGTCACTCCTGCCCCACTCCCTCCCTCACTGTGGAGATCTCGATCTGCCCCTTCCCCTCCACAAACTTACCAGCTTGGTGCTCTCCCACATGTGCCAGAAGAAAAAAATCCTGAGATCTGATCGTGAGTCGGAGTTCATTGGACTTGGAAATCAGGAGTCTGCTGATTTTTTTCATGGGAGTTGGTGTTACTGCATCCTCTGCCCCCAACTGTGCCCTGGTCAGGCTTTTTCTGGGGCTGCTCAGGCATGTTCAGATGGTGCCTGAAGCGTCGCTCTCTTTCCATTGTTCGGCCTGCATCTTCCTCACTTAGGTCTCCGCTACACATTACATGTATTATACAATTAACTGGTCAGTCAAGCAGTAAATTTAGACTGGCCACGTGCAAAGTAAGACTGGCTGCACATGCATAGTAATAAAAATGACTATCCAGCTATGAAAAGCACCAACCAGCTATAAACTTAGTGGTTGAAAATCTGTGACAACTTTAGAGCCAGTTTCTATCCAGCTTGCACTTGAACACGTAGCAGAGCCCTTGTACACCCCTCAAACTAACACCCCCCCCAAAGCCTCCAGCACTGCTTCCCCTCCCTCTCTCCTGTTGTATTTAAATTAATCCCCTATTTAACTTTTAGATTGTGGAGATTAGTTAGCTATTAGTCCGAAGTCAAACAGAAGGCAGGGGAGCTTTGTATCATATTGACTAACCAAAGTACAAATAGATATATAGAAATAAATATATAGTACAATCTTTTCTGAACAGAACCTCACTTCATCAGATGCAGATACAGAAAGGAGGGGAAGGGAAAGCAGCGCACACACGTAGCTAAATATCTACATGAATTTGGAATAGTTAATGAACCAGAAAAGTATTAAACTCAAACCAGAAACAGTTCTGGGGCCTAGTGGAAAACCAGCCCACTTAAACAGAGATCACAAGACAGGACAGAAACACCCCAAACAAGTTATTTAAGTATATAATGGACAGCCTGAACTTGTGCCCTTATGCAAACCAGCTATATTAGGATAAGTGTGTTGATGCTGGTAGAACAGCATCTGGTGCAGCTAGAATAGAAAACACTCACAGAAAAAGCCCAAGGAGGGAAAAGGCACTGTTGAAGTAGTTGTGGCCAGGATGGTCCCAGAGATATGCAAAAAGCAAGATTTTTTGTGAGTGATATCTTTTATTGGCCCAACTGTGCGGTTAACATAGACATAGGCTTTCTTAGGCCTCTGAGACACAGCTGAGCTAAACAGCAGATGGAACAAAAGCTTGTTGAGCCGGGTTATGAGGGGGAATTGTTCCAGCAGCTGGCATGTGCCTGCATGGTGGGGTTGAGCAACTGGAGGAGGTTTGGGCAGTTTGGAGGTGGGAATCATCTGACAGTTTATGATCAGTGGTTCTCAACCTTTTTAGATGCCAGGTGCCCCTCAGAAAATGCCAGCTCTGAGATTTGACTCATTTTTCCACTGTGGAAAAATAATAGAGCAATTCTTTTGTTGCAAAGAACTCAGGAAGAGCACAACAGAGCAGAATGTTTTGAACGCTCCCAGGCATCTATACATGTGCAGCAAGATTGCTCTAATGTGTTATAATTACAGCATGTCAGAGCAGACTCCATTCATGGGGTCTGCTGGAGCACGGTTATTACCACGCTCCAGCAGACTCCGGTGTCACAAGCATCAGCATCCCTGTGCTGAAAAATGGTGGCGGGGGTGCTTTAACCAACGCTTGTTCAATAAGCTTTAGTTAAAGTGCCCCCGTCACCATTTTTCAGCGTGGGATGCTAATACACATGACGCTCTTGGCACTTTAATTACAGCAGCTCTCAGAGCTGCTCTAATTAAAGTGTGCCCACCCCCACCCCAGATCACATGTGTAAGCTCCCTTGGTTTCTTATTTGATATCTCTGAGTTTAGCTGGTGAATCATATGTAGATGTTTGCACACCTAACAGTGCTAATATTGCACAGTACCCCATGGCATCATTAAAAGGAGCTCATGGCACATTAAGGTGCCACAATGCCCTAGTTAAGAATAACCCATTTAAATGCTTTGCTGAAACAAATCCCTGGTGGTGTGGGGAAAGGATTTGCTGTTACCAGATTCCCCTCAGACAACATTTACTACATCCAGGTCTCTACTTCCTACTCTGCTCAGTTATTCAACCCTCTGTGGAGCAGGATAGAAAGGAAACACGATTTACTAGGAACCTCGTTGACAAAAAGGCCCCAACGCATTTGCAAAAAATTGTTGTAAAATATTTAGTCCCTAAATTTAGTCGCCAGAACATACGCCATTGCCCTTTATCGGATGTCTTATAGTACTGGCTAAATCCCATGTTAATAAGGATTATTCTTCAACTATATACAGAAATACAATCAAACAGGGGAGAAGTCAGTTACTGAAATGCACAGCCTTCTTGAGGATTTTCTGATACATCCCACAGTGGCTTACAGTCCAGGTGCAATGGGAAGAAGTGCTGCACCACACCTGCTGGCTTTTTCCCCTGGTCACTTTTGTGCAGTGGGTCAGTGGATTGAGAGGTAGGAGGGGCTCAAAAAGCAACTCTTGAATCACAAAAACCCCCCAACTAGAATGCCATCTTCAAAGTCATCTTTCACTTGGCCTTGTGTTATAAACACATGCTCCCTTATCACATGCAACAGTCAGGCATGAACCTTTACACCGATGACTTCCTCCTTGATCTGGTTGATGACTCTGCGGACATAGCTGGATACATCTTGCATACAGCTGGAAGCAGAAAAGAAACTGTTATCTGCCTAATCCAGGCACCAGAAACAGTGCAGAGAAGGCTTCTAATTCCTTACAGACCCCAAAGATTTCATATACACGTAAAAGATCCCCTCCTCCGTGCCTGACCCCAGGCTGTGACCCAGAAAACTGAGTGCTAAACAGACAGGAGCAATGGGGGAAAGTGAAAGAAAATGGAGCAAGATTTTTAAAAGGAGCCTCAGTGCAGTTGAGGCACCAACAGCTTCTACCCATGGCAGGGTGGCTTCAGGCAATGGGACTGTAAACAGGGCACAAAGTTACACACAGAACATGCTACACAGGAACAAACGGGGCATTTCCAAGTCAGGAAGCATCGGGATGCAAGGGGCCCGCTCCAAGTCTTGTGCACAGGCCTTCTGGTAGAGTCGTTGAGTGACACAGCCACATGGTATGTATTTACTGGGGTCTTGCTTCATTCTGGACACAAAACAGATCATGAGCAAGGCACAAAGCTGCCAAAGCAAGGAAGTGTGTTAAAGAAGTTGACTGGGCCCCTCTTTAATGCGGGCTTTTGAATGTAACAGTAAGCATAGACTCATTTTTTTTTTCATTCTGTACAGGTAGGTGACTTTCATTGCCAACTCTGAGAGTTTCGTCACAAACCTCACGGCATTTAGCACGATCGCCCCAACTTCTGGAGTCACGGGATCACGCAAGAAAACAAAAAAAGTCTAACTTTAAGTCAATGTCATGATCTGGGAGGGTGGGGGTGTAGAGAGGCTGACTCCTTACTGCTTGAGATGTGTGGTACGGGGTTCCAGCGGTGTAACACGAGAAGGAGAATCAACCAAAATGTGCTACATATCAATGGGTTATTTTGGGGGGGTATATTTTGTCCTTTTTTACAGTCCAGGAGCAGCACAGACGAGTTTTACCCTCAGCCTGCCAATCATCTTTCCTCGTGTCACTGTAATGTAATAACTCTCGACTCTTGTCAGTGCAGCTGTGTAAATGAACAGCTTCCACAGCTGCATTTCATTTCAATGACCATTTCCTCTTCTGAAACTCTTTTTATCACTACTAAAGTACAACGTGTTTGACTGGCAGGCAGGAATGAGCACTGCCACGTTATTGCCCCAAGTCGGAAGTGCTGCGTCGGTACTGACAGCAGGAGTGACAGGTGCCTTGTTCTTGTTGCTGACATCAATGACGTTGCTCCCCATTTTAGATCGAAGTGGAGCAAAAAGAGAGAACAGTGATGAGGGCCGGCTAGGGCCCTACATACTGGATTCATGACAGTAAAAGGGCTTCCAGGCTTCAAACAAAACTAATCCTTATGATGAACTACAGGAACAAACTCCCCCTGGAAGTGGTGAATTCTCCACTGTTTGACTCCGTATCAACCCCAGGTGCTGAAAGATCTGCCTTAGTTCAGCATGAGCAATGGGCCTGGGCACAAAAGTAACCAAAGAACGCTTTCTGGCCAGTGCTGCGCAAGAAGAGGTCAGACTGCATGGCCTATCTGGCCTTAAAAGTCAGCGTGGACATATGCAAGGCTAAGCTGCTGACCAAAGGCAACAGAACTCTTTTGTCACACAGACCTGGCCTGTAACTTTTCGGTATGATGCAAACACCTCCCTTGCTACGGATGTATTGGATACAGCATTGATCCTTTCCAGACACCAAGACGGCTGGCTCAGGATCACTCCTACAGTTGGCTTTGTTTGGTAAGCAGCCTGGCTCTTTTGCCAGTTTGAGGGAGAAGCTGACTCCTGTGAGCACACACGGACAGAGCTGGATGCTACAAGCTGGACCGGATGCCTATGTGAAGAGACACGCTTGAGGTCCCCAAGTTATGAATGCAGGAGATGCTCAATGGGATTCTCTGGCCTGGAGCACGTAGGGTGACAAATTAGGTCAACACAATGGTCCTTGCTGGCATTAATGGAGAGGTGGAGCGGGTCAGCACAACTCCCCTCACTGTCACTGAGACCCGCATCTGAAACCACGGCCAGATCCTGACCTCAAATGCACTCAAGCAGTGCCCAGAGGCCAGAAGAGCACAAGAAATGTCATCAGGGATGACGCCAGTGGATGAAGAGGCCAGGGCTCAGGCCCATGCTTGTGCTACATGTGGTTCAAGGCCTATGGGTACTGGCAAGATCAGCACCATCTTTTCAGAGGACTCAGAATTCAATCCAACTAGCTACCAAGATGAAGTTGAACAGGTCAGCCAGTATTAAGCCTCGGAGAGGATCCACATTCAGCATTCAAGTGGATTTGCTTTGATTTTGTTTAATCCCTGTTGGAAGTGAAGCGAGCTCAACTGAAGAAAGTCACACAGGGGCTGAACGCAGTTTAATGAATGCCCTTGCAATGCATGCCTTATTTAATTCAGATCAGGTTTCTTGCCTCCCTGCATAGACCAGCCTGAAGAGGACTCACGGACGGCAGAGCCGAACCAGGCGCTCGGGTTTGCCCGGGCAGGGCAGGGCAGGGCCCTCCGAGCAGTCGCTTTGCTCCAAGAACCTTGAGCAGGCCCCTGCAACTGAGGCTGCAGGTCAGAAGATACAGACGGCTCTGAAGCTAGAAGCAATTTTTAGGCTTCTCTAAAAGCATCTGAGGTTTTTCAGGATTTGCTTTGCCACTCGCAGGCCCCAGGAGCAACCTAGCTGCCTTCCAGATTAAACACAGGGGCTGCACCTTGCCCCAAATGGCATAGAGGTAGCTTAGCCGAGCGGCATCTCCTGGAGAATACCAGCTCTCACTTGGGCCATGCACCATGCTGCCAGCAGGTCGTACTTCCTTTCATTTTAGACTTGGGACGTCCTCCAGGGCAGCCGCACATTGTGGCCAGGTAGCTTTCCACCTCTCTTCTGAGGCTGGCTGTCTTGGGAAAGGGTTGAGATGGAGGGCAGTGAGGGGAAAGAGTTTGAGAACTGGAACCTGGCACTGAGACCCCCCCCCCCAAACTCCCTCCAGAGATGTCGCTGAACATCTGTTCACTGGGAACAACACATCCCTGGCACCATTTGAGCAAGTGACCTACTGGCAGCGCCCTGGCAGCTCATTAGCAATGCCCTGCTCCAGGCAGATGTTTAGGTCTTTATACAAATTACTGGCAAAGATGCAGCTTAGCACATGGATTCATTTCCACCAACGGCCCATAAAGCCGCACAAAACCTGGACCTGTAATACTGGCACTAGGAACGGACACTGCGTGTGTCCCGGGACAGTTGTGCCTGCGTTTGTCCCAGAACAGAAAAAACTTGGGATTTGTACGTACACGCATCATCTTTCCAGCCAGGGTTCGGCAAGCGGCTGAACGCACTGATGCTTCTCCACTTCCAGTTCAGCGATGCAATCCCAGGACAGCCCGACACGTTTTGTGACAGACAGACATTTCAATGGTTATACTTTGCTCTGAGAGAAAAGGTTTTTCTCCCAGGATAAATGCAGTGCCTGTTTGTAGCCTATTAAGAGTTCCTGCATTACCCTGCAGCTGGGGCTGGGCTGGACAACTTACTACTCCAGGTAGCCCAGAGATATTGCTACAGAGCATGGCCAGCCTTAACCCCCCAGAATAACTCCTTCCAGTAAGGGCAGGGTGGGGAGGCAATGTTACTATAAACCACAGGAGTTTTGTTTTCCCCCATTTTGTGTTTGAGTTCCTGCCTTTGTGCAGTCCAGTATGCATGTGCATTTGCCTAAAATGCAGCCGTATGTCCTTCCTTATTCTGAATAAGTAGAAGACTATATAGGATTGAGGTTTCTCTTTAAATGACTGATCTCAGCTCATCACATGCCTTCACAGTCAACTGCCAAACTGACACCCCCCCAATCATTTCTGGTTCTGCACCTACGCAGTTTTCACCAGCTCTCAACCCTTGCTCTAGCAGCATGGAGAGCACTGCCGAGCACTGGCTGATGGCCCTTCTCCCTGGGGAGGCACCTGGGATGGGGAAAGTGCCACTTACACCTCCACAGAAGCCAGTGCTACAGCAAGGGACTTACCCGGAAGGGGGCAAACATCTCAGCAATGCTGTATATAAGAGCAAATTAGATGACACTAGATGGACCCCGTAGCAGGTTTGTGTATGGGGCAGTCACAGAGTATGTTCAGACTCAGGGTTTCTCTATATAGGGAACTGAAGTGAAAAATCAAGTTAAGGCCGCTTGAACACTGCATTTCAGTGTGCACACAGGGGCTGAATGCCCTTTAATCTGCATTAAATAAAGGTGCGATTTAATTCTCCTGCCTCCCTGGGCAGACCAGACCGGAGACGGTCCATGGACAGCGCAGGTCACCCACACAGGAGGGGAGGACAGGTCCCTCCGAGCAGGCACTTTGCTCCAAGAACCCTGAATGGGACTGGAGGCCAAGGTGGCCACTTACCTGAAACAGGGGTTTTCAAATGCTCCTGTTGCCTTTGTATGGGCTGAAGCTGCTCCAGCACTTCTGCTTTGCTTCCTTGAAAGGCAGTTGTGAAAGTGAAGAACAGCCGTGTCAGTGAAGCCTGACCAGAAGCGGCTGGGTTAAGTAGTAAAACTAGAAGTTTAACCCTATGTCCATTCTGAGAAGTCATCTGACTGCCGGGACTAAAAAGTAATCCCCCTAGGGAGCAACAAATCTCTCTTTTTCACCTCAAGTGGGAGCTTTACCCATCCAAGCCTGAGCTCCAGCCCTCCCCAAGGAAAGGGCTCTGACCCAGCAGAGATGGGAGAGGCCAGGCAGCGAGGGAGGACGGGACACCGTCACACACGCTTTACATGGGGACCGTGCCCAGCTCCTAAGCATCTGAGCTCAAGTGGAGGCTTCCACAGAAGAACATCCCCCATCTTGGCAGCCACCCTACGCAAAGCAGGATTCCTCTTGGCCTTTCGCACCCCTGGGGTGATCACCACCACAGCCAGAGCTTCTCCAGGGGACACGGGGAATCCTGCAGGCGCTGGGCAACGAAGGCAGGAATATGCATTAAGTGCCCTGTAAAGTCAGGAAGGAGGGTGTACGGCATGAGGATACCTGGGCTGGGGCCATCTCACAAGATGCACCTTTGAAAGAGAGCCATTCCCCCATGACAATGGCATGTGCAGCACCAACCTCCCCCATCAAGCCCTCAATTTGTCACACACCCCCATGCCATGCTCCCAAACAGGGGGAAGTCCCAGAGACCCCAAGATGTCAGCTCCAGCCATTGCTCTTCTGAGTGACCTTACAAGAAAGGCTGGCAGATACGATAGTGACGGGCAGCTTCCCCAAGAAGTGAGACGACCCAAACAGGATGGGAACTGGATTTGCTTAGTCACTGGGAAGTCCAGGCCAAGCCTAAATGCTGTGGTAGATGGTTTATGTTGGACTCCTAGTACTAAACACGGGTCAGATTTAACCAAAGTACAAACAGACAGAAGGGGAGCATGCAATGACAGCGGGTTTTAGTACAAGGTAAAACCTTTATTACAACTTTTCATTCATAGGTATACAACATCTGAAAGACAGATATGGGGGGGGGGGAAAAAGTAATATTGTTATAAAATGTCACATTTATTGCTACATTACTGTTATATACAGGACAGTTCTCAAAATCTACTTTAAAAAAGTTAGGATTATTTAAAAATTCCAAATAATCCAGCCAGCTGTTTTGACACTTGTATAAAATTATTTAAAAAAATGAAAACAATTCATATCTTGAGGCACTCAGAAACACAATTTTATCCTCCAATTGTGATTCATTTCAAAGAACAACGCATCTCCCCACCCCCAAATACTTTCTTGTCTTTTTTGCTGGGTTAGGCATATATATATATATTTACTATATATATAGTTCAAAACTATAATGTGTATCTGATTTAAGAACAAGGATTTTCAGCCACTTAAGTACATCTGGATTTACAGGTAGGCAGCATAAACATCAAAAGCAGGGACTGTTTTTTTTTTTCTCTTTTTTAAAAAAAGGCCAAAAAACCATCTAAGGGGTTAAAAATAAACCACTTCCACAGGCATTTCCCCTACAGCTCGCCCTCCCCCAAATCCTAAAAAAATATATATAAAGGGCAATCAAGTAATGCTTCATTTTCTGAACTAGTTGGAATCTCCTTTAGAAAATGGGTATTTTCCCCCGTGGACTATAAAAGAAAAAGCGGGTTGATGGAAGCGTGGGCCCTGGCCAGGTCCACCAGGCATCTGTGTCAACCCGCCACCCCCTCCCCCCGCAAAACCACATTAAATATGAACATGCAGCAGGGGAAATTGCTTCCCGTGTTCGTTGAGTCCCCCCTCCCCGCAAGTCGCACAGCTACATCGTTTGCTCAAGCTGGTGGCTTCTGATGCGATTTCAAAACATCTGGCACTGAACAGAGGGAGATGTGCAGCCTCCTCCATCTCAGCATCTCACCGTTGCTCAAAGCGGCTCCCTAGGGAAGTCCGCGGGTCTCTCCAGGGACCACGGGGGCATTCAGCTGGTGAAGCGTGACAACGCGGGGGATGCTTCTGGAGCAGCCCCAAGAGGTGGCAGCCGCATTGCTTTGATTCCACTCAAATACAATGTCCGCCTTTAAAGCAGCCATCTCCGCTGGACTATCGCTTAACACGACTATGGAGAAGCATACCCTCTCCCCATGAAGGCCCCCTCGTCTCTGCCCAGTGCTGACGGGCGGCTGATTTTAACAGGACAGAGGAACAGTATTGCTATCCCCAACCAGGCTTGGCTGGAGCAGAGTCAGCATCATGAGACATAGGGAGCGGGAGGCGTCTGAAAGCAGAGCAAAATACTGATACTGAGACCCAAGGAAGGGCTGTATCCCAACCCACAGAGGATCAGGACCTGGGATGATGGAATTCAAGCCAGTTTTGACAAAAGTGACCTTTGCGCTCAGCCACTTGCTTGGAACTGGCTGGTTTCACCACTGTATTTGGCTCCCGTGGCACTTTGTTGGCAAGGGAAATGCCTGGTGACTTTTCACGACGTGTCTCTTTGGAGATCAAACCCTTGCAAAGGGCACAATCCTACCACCCAGGTCAAAGCCAAGGCAAACAGCAGACGTCATCAGCTCAAGAGGCACCAGGGAGAACAAAGAGGGCAAGAGGCCACTAGAATAACAAAACATGGAAGAGGAAAAAGCCACGGGAGCTCTTGCCCCGGTACCCCAACACCCTGCTTGAAGCTATGGGAAAAAAAAGGGTCTCCTATGCCCCACTGGAAATGGTTGCCCTAGTCAGCTGCTTAATCACTGCCTGTTCAAAACCTCCATAACTGTGCTCAACCACCCTGCTGGGAGATGCCAACATGGGCCAGGAGCCTGTGTGCACTGGAGCTCTGGTAACGCAAGAGATGATCTAGCAAGGCCACGGTCACTGCAATGGGACACTGACCTGGGAGGCACAGACAGAGGATACGAGAGGCCCCAAGAAGTGGGGAGAGGATAGACATGTGGATGAGAAGCCACGGAAGACGGATCAGTCAAGCAAAGCTGAGCTCAGGTTCCTGTCCTGACTGAAGCTGGGCTCTGCAGGGAACATGGCAGCCTGCAGTGGGGACTCAGGTGCGCTACCACACAGGACGCCCAGGCTGAGAGAGCAGATGGGGGGTGCTGTAAATTGGTGTCCGACCACCAAACAGAAGGCACAAGTGGGCAAGTCAGGGGCAGGGAAGCCCAGAACCAGGCTAGCGTAGTCCTTGCCACTTCCTCCAGTTCAGCCACCATGGCTGGGCCCAGCAAGATGCAACTTTTTCTTTTTCTGGGACAAGACCAAGTGCCCTGAGCTGAATCCCCGGTGCCCTCGGGCTGGGACTCAGCTCCCGTGCACTGCAGCTCACAGGCAACCTTGGGCGAGAGTGGAAAGGAGACGCACATGCTCGACTGCCAGGGCCGCGTGCCACATAGTCAAGGATGAGGGTTGCATAGGACTGAAGTGGGGCATTAGCCTTGAGCAGCTTTCACTCTGAAGTAGCAATCCTGCTCCAGCCAGTATGAGGCGAGAATGAGGACGGTGGGGTGCAGGTTTGGTTGGGGCTGGCTGCTGTGCAGCTCACTAGTCACTAGGCCATTGCTGCTCATTCAAGCCAGGGCCGAGCACAAGACTGATGATGTACCTTGCTCAGGTTTCTGGAGCTCAACAGTCAGTACCAGGCACCTCCTGCTTCTAAAGTCCCTTCGGGGATCTGGCCCAGAGAAGGGCCAACCCCTCCTTCCGCTCCAGCTTCTGGTGGAGACAAGAGGCGCTGTTCGGGTTTCAATCCTGCCACCGTGGAAATGGCTGACAAACCCCACATGGGCATCAATGGCCCAGAACAGGTACACGTGAGAACCCTTGGCTTGAACAGCACCAAGGGGGCTGCAGCAAGATGTTGACCAAACACTGGAGCATTTTGGCATTTGTGTCTGGCTGGTGGGAGTACAGCAAGTCGAGGGAAGCTCGGTGGAGGATGGGGGCTGCGCACGGGGACTAAGGCACTGCTCTGGGACGCGGCCGCATGGGCAGCTACTTAAAGATGGAGGAGGGCTTGCAGTGTTAGGCCCTAGCTGAGCTGCTGCCGGAGGCTGCGGTGCTGCCCAGCAGCCAGGGTGCGCGTCCTGTGGAAATGCGGCCCCACCTTCCTACACCCCAGTGCTGCTGGGCCTGTTGAGCATGGAGCCTCGTGGGAACCAGCTAATCCTCTCCACTTCTTGTGGAAAAATAAGCTGTCTGCTACAGTCATTTGCTTGCTGCTTCCACTTCAGAGAGCTTCACATCTGCCCATAAAGCCTCCTGCATTTCAGGTGGGAACCACAGACACCACTGGCAAAGGTGGCCGTGTTCCCATTCCTGGTCTCTCAGCACCAGTATCTGGGCTGTCAATGCTGGCAAAGCAGCATATTTGTTTCAAGCAAGCAGCCACTGGCTGTGGCTGCTGGTCTGGGCTACACGGGCATGAAGTTGACCTGTCGCATGCTTTTCTAAGGGACTCACAGCCAGACAAAGGAAGTCAGGTCTGACCAGCCAAAGGAGGGGTCTTGGCTCATGGGGCTGCCAGCGAGAGCAGACAGATGCACCCGATGACCCAGGAAGTCCTTTCCACACCTTGCTTAGGAGAACATGTGCATCTCGCACCCACTCGGTGTAGCACTGTCTCCTGGGCTGGGCCACAAAGAGGTCAATGAGCCTGCTACGTCCTTGAAGGCAGTTTGTTTGTGCTTTAGGCCTCGTAGGCTCAAGAATGCTACGCTGAGCTGTGGGTTACACCTGCCAGAAACCAGCCTTTCCCAGAGTCAGACCAAGGGCAATGTGCTCGAGATGCTAGCAAAAGCAGCCTAAGCTGGATCAGAAGCCAGGCAGTTCCTTGGGGTGTAGGTTGTTCCTTGTGCTGTTGCGACTCTGGGAAGATGCAGGGTTAGGAGGAAGCTTGTTCCCCAGAAGGCACCGGCAGGGACTATAGGCAGAAACTGGGCAAAAGTGCCAATACTCAATGGAGAGCGTCTACAACAGTAGCTCTTAACATTTCCTTTTCTAGCAGCCTTGGTGAAGACGTGGCTATTTTGCTTAGGGGAAGTGAGCAGGAGAGGGGGAAGGAAAGCAGAAGAAACAAGAATTTGCAGTTCTTGGCATCAATGAGATTGCCAACACTGCATTAATGCCTGATTACGTGCGTCCCAGCCAACAGGTTGGCAGGCCTTGAAAATAAGCAGTTGGGTCCCTAGGCAAAGAGGGAGACAATGTCTTCCTTGTAGGTCTGGAGCAGGATGTGGCTGTGGTTCCCCTGCTCCACTTGACACCCCTCCAAGGGGAAGACCTCCAGCTCACCATCTTTTGCTGGTTTCAGCATGAGGGAAGGCTGAACTGAGGCTGGCTCCTTTCAGCCAGCTCTACAGAAAAACCATTGCACTGGTATCCAAAGCGCATCTGATTGCACCATACATCCAGGATGAGTTCAGGGATAGCACTGTGCCCATGTTACATGGCCGCAGGAACCCACTGTCCTTACTTGGATATGGCTCGGCTACTTTCAGCTTAGAGCACGAGCTGGAGAGCTCTACGTGAACCAAGCACACTAGAGCCCAGACACACAAACCTTCTGAGCAGAGGTGCAAAGGCAACATGTTCTCAGCCCAGGCAGACACCCAACAACAGCCAGCTGGCAGACCAGCGAGCCAAGGAGAAAATGCAGGTCTCTGGGCCGCTCGTTGGCCTCAAACTCCACCTCATTTCAGGTTATTTCCCTCTCTCATGGGACAAATCCAAAAGCAGGCACCACGGGACTTGGAAACTTGGGTTGAGGAAACCGCTCTAAATACTGCAGCACTATTGGGGACAAACCCCCTCACCTCCCTTGCATACCAATGGAAGTCATTTTTTTTAAAAACACCCAATGTTAGAGAATCTGGGGGCAGTCCCTGCCATGCTGCAGGATGAAGCACAGGAGCATGGGAGGAGAGAAATAGAGGGAAGATACTGGGCAGTCGAGTCGTCCCACTCTCCCATTATCGCTCCCTCCAAAAACCAGCCTGCTAAGCATCTTTTGAGATGGTAAAATTTCAGCAGTCAGCCACATTTCTGGGAGCACAAACAAAAGGAAGCAGGGCTGAGAGAGGAAAGTGAGGCAAAGAAAGGATTTATTACCTGGAGCGGGGGATGCAGAAGCAGCGGTAGCCAGAGGACAACCGAATCCTGGAAGTCTCCCCTGTAAGTGCCACACTGGCTGACAGAGCACCTGGCTGCCTTCCCACAGCTTACCAGTAAGCACAGCAGGCAGCTCTTGGCATTGTCTGACCCTCTCTAGAACGGCAGATCAAAAGAAGAAATGGGAGGATTTTGTCCACAGCAAACAGTGATTTCTTTACGACAAGGCTCTGCAATACTGTTGGAGAGTCTCTGGGGCCTGACTGGGCCTTAAGATGACAGAGACATGGGTCAAATCATTCTTCAAAACCAGGCCTTCCTTGCCTTGGCTACATGCCCAACTCCTGCTGGTTTACGCCGAGCACACCAAGAGGGGAATTCACTTTTCGCCTGTCTTGTGTTTGCTCACCTGCACTTCCCTGGCCTGGACAGAGATGCCCGCCGGCCTGTTCCTGCCCCAGCTCAGAACAATGGTACGCAGGAGTCGCATTGCATGGGGACGGCAGAAAAATCTCTCTCTTGGGATTAAAATCCAGTAGTTTTTCAGGGAACTTGCGGTGTACGGAGACATCTACCTACACACCTAACTTTGGGGGCTCTCACCTTTACAAGACAGCATTACATTAAAACGCTTTAGGGACCTGCAGATGGCCAGCACCTCCCTCAAAGCTAGACCTCAGTAGCAACCAAGCTCCCAGCCCCTGCTAGCACAAACACCAGGAATGCAGCAAGCAAGATCTATGCAGGTTTTGGCCACGTGCTCTCACCCTGCAGACACTACGCTATCCAGATGCATCCATGGCTGCTGCATGTACTTCAGGTTAATGCCAACCAGCCAGCTTCCAAGCCGAACACAGGATCCCCACTGCTCTTTCCTTGGTAAGGGATAAGACACTGGAGACTGTACCCAGTTCACCTACAAAAGTCTGCTTGCAGGCACCAGTTTTTATACTAAAGCATGCTCTCTATGCAAAGACCAGCTGCCAAATCTTTATTCCATGTCACATATTCTCTGGCTGTGGATTTAACCTTTCCAGGTGCAGAATGCATTTCAATTTGATCTAAGGGGTTCAGACACTTTCACTGTTTCCATGAATGGATTACATGTCTGAATATGCTGAGCAGTGCCTGGCAACTCCCAGGAGAGGAGAAGGATCCCGGTTAGAGATCCCACTGCTGGGTGGAGCAACAGGACAAGAGCGCAAGAGCCTAGAGACCAATGGCCAAGGATTCTTGATCAGAAGTTGTCAGACAGCTGTCCTTCTGGCCAAAATGTCCTGGCTTGTAGGAAAAGCAATCAGAAATCTTTGAAAACATGGTTTTCTTCTTTTAAATAAACCCCAGAAACTTTCCCCAAAGTCTTAATTTCCAGTTGGGGAAAAACAAAAAAAAACACAAACCCCAAACAAACCCAGACCAAAACTGGTGATTTTTTTTTTTTTTTAAATCAATTAAAATCCTAAAATGTTTCCTGTGGTACAGGTATGACTGGAAAGGCTCTCCCTCCCCTCCCCTGGCAGCTATGATGGACAAATAGAGGCATGAGGGTGGTAAGACCCCATCATTTAGCTCCTTCCTTACAGGAAAAGGCTCAAATTCCCCAGCAGGACCAGTGTGGGCAGAGTGGCCTCCTTTAAAATGTACAAAGGGAAGGTGTCACGGTCACTTCTCCTTCCCAGGATTATAAAGCAGGCATTTCCTCCTCTGACCTCAGCTTAGCTACCTGCCTGTCGCTCTTCAGCCAGACCCCTCGCTCCCAGTGGCACTTGCTAGATGCGTTCTGTTAATGTCCTCCAAGCCAGCACAGGGCTTAGGCCCAGACTGCTAGCAAAGTGCAAGTGTGGATAGTGTTAAAAGGGTCTCAACTATAAAGATCCATTCCCAGGATGCAAGCCTGGCACATGACCATAAGCAGGCATGCTGGACCACAGCTCTGGCTCTTCCTTGTAACATTTTCTCTTGCTCGTACAAACAGGAAGAACCCAGGTGGACAGGATTTTAACCAGGTTGAAAGATGTTTCCCTGAAAACTGAATCACTACTACGCAAGCACAGAGAGACCCTGTTCAAGCACTTATGGAACCACAAATCGGGTCTCAACAGCCTTATTTAGAGGTGCAGAGAATGGAACGGTTGGGGGCGGCGGGAAGGCGAACAGCTCTGCTAGCACCTGTCACTGGACAGCTGTGCATGCCTGTTGCAGAGTCACTGGAGCAACATGCTTGCTGCCGAACTGCTGCTCTAGCTCCTGATGGCAAGGGGTGGCAGGAAGGGAACATCCGGCCCTTCCCTCAGCTCCAGTATTAAACCTCAAGACAGGATGAGATGGAGTCAGGGGCCTGCTGTTCAGAGATAGTCTGCTGGTCTGACTGAGGCTGAGGGCAGCAGCTCAACCCGTGGCGGCAGAAGTGAAATGAGGCCCTAAATCTTGACAGCGGCCTTTGCCAGAGGACAAGGGCATTGTGGGGGTGGCATAGAGGAGAGCCAGAAGCTTGCATCAATGCCCATGGTTTACTAGGACGCACTGAGATGTCCAGTCCTGGTTGTCAGCCCTAGACAGGCTAAACAAATACAGAGCACAAGGTATGGAGAACTTGAGAAGCTGAGACCAAGGAAAAGGGTTAGCTCCTGTGCAGGCTTAACCAAGCCCATTGCCAAGCCCCAGAACTGCCCACAGAAAGATGGAGATCAAAGAAGTGAAACCACCCTGCTCCCTTCAGGAGTTGGAGGGGTCATCTGCCCAGCCAAGGACATGGAGCTGAACAGCAAACACGACTCTGCTCTACCCTGTCCTGGTTACAACAGCCGTAGCATAACACGGGGCAGGTGAGTGGGGCATGACCCGGATACCACCTAAGGGGAGGCAATCTTGCCAGCTGCCTGTCTCTATGACGCACATTGCCCGCGCAAACTGTCAGCATGCAAGGCATTCCAGGAATCAGTTTTGTAAGACAGCAGTACAGTTTGCTGCTGCCAAGGGCAGGACCAACCCATGTTTTTTTGCTGCCGAGTTCAGCGTTTATTTATTTTTGCCCCCGGGCATGGACCTGGGCAGCAACAACAGGGGGAATGTGTCCTGCCCCAGAACAGCACCAAAATCCACTGCAGGTCTAGAGAATGACAATGCCCAGATGCCTTGGGCTGCCTGGCTCTCCACTTGCTGCTGTTCCTGAGCCTGCAAGCAAGAAGGTAGGTGGGCAGGGGGGAGGGGAGGGCTGCCCAGAGTGCTATTTTTATCATGCTATGCCTTTATGCTGGCACTGCGACATGCTGCCTCCATGGAAGGGGCCAAACCATGTTATAAGTTGGCTGAGAACAGAGAGCACCCATGTGCAGACCTGTAGAGCGGCTGAGCCATCCCAAGCTGCAACTGGAGCTGGGCAGAACAGGCTGCCAAGAACCATACAGAGGTTGAGGAGGAAAAGAGGGTGATATTTTTTTTTTTTTTTAATGAAAACTGCTGCTGCAAACTCAAAGCCTTTTGGATCAGCTCCAATTCCAGGGCTGCTGTGGCAACAGGCTGACTCCACCTGGCAGGAGATGGGCGTACATGTTGCCAAGTTCGTCAGCCGGTAGAGACACCATTCCTTCCTCTGTAGCTTCTCCACGGGGGCAGGCCTGGGTCCCCACCCAGCTGAACACAGCCCCCACAACACCACGGCACAGGAAAGCCAGCACAACCTCCCAGGGAAATAACAGCTGCTGCACTTTCTTGCAAGGTGTAAGCAGAGGGGAGGGAGGCTGTTTTCTGTGCCCAGCACTGACGGCTGCTGCAGTGTCTTGTTGGAGGGGGAAGCCCCTCTGTGACCAGCATGGAAAGAGGATCATCATCCTTTTGCCTCAACAGGAAAAACCCACATGCACAGGACAGTGGCTTTGTCCAGCTGAGGCCCCTTGGTGATGTTGCCTACTGTAGGGTACGGCAGCTTGCTGAGACGGCTGCTCCAAAGGGGGACATGGAGATAACCTGGCAGCAGCAGGTGAAACGGCTCAAAAACAATCCCGCTGCCCGTAGCGTTTCGACTTGCCACTTCCATGTACCAAGCGGCAGCAGCTGAAGCCCCGTACAGATGCTCCACGTAGATGGGAAGCTGGGGCTGGAGCTGCACAAAGCCCACTTCTTGCCACCGAGTGCTGCTTCCTTTGCACACAAAAGCCCCGTCTCTGCAGCTCGCACTGCTCTTCATCTGTACCCAAGACGATGACTCCTCTGGTCACAGCTTGCAGTCAGCATGCCCTCTGGCAGCAAGGCCCCCAGCCTGGCCAGTTCTTTGTTCTGTTTGCCTTGTTTCCTGGGTGTCTTTGTTCTGCCCATCCTCCGTCCCCCTCTCTTTGTTCTGTTTCTTCTCTTTGTTCGGCATCTCTCCCCCCTCCTCCCATGCAAGGGGCTCTGACAGCAGGCACGAACTCAGGCGTGTGGGAATGAGGTGTTGCCAGCTGGCAACTGAGCCCCAGATTCTCTTACACCTTGTGCTGCTTCCCCAAACCCCTTGGCTCTCTTGTCCCTAGGCCCATTCTCTATCGGCAGCTCTTTCTCAAATCATGGCTGCTTCCTTGTCCTTCCACAGCGAAGCTCCAGAAGATAGCTGCGTTCTTTGCCCCTCAACCTCTTGCCTCCTGTCACCCCAGGGATCGTAACTGCAGAGACCTCTGGAGGCAGGTCCTCGATTCCAGATGCTGGGAGGAGCCCAAGAGCTGCTGAAGAAAGCTGCTGCAACTTGCTTTGTCATTTAAACTTCCTTTTCCCAAATCAGAAGTGGCCAAAGCAAAAGAGATGATGAATTCAGCACATGAGTTTTTATAATGGAAGGTACAAGCCAGGCAAGGAAAGGCATTCCCCTACCGTGGCTACATTCGCTTTTAGTGGCTTTCAGAGCCGAATCTGAGAATTCCTCTCTTTATATCCAGTCTCTCGTAATACAATTTTAATATTCTGGTTGATCCTAAAGATGCAACGTTAACTATAGAAACAGCAGCAGAAAAGCATGGGGTACAAGACTTTTTTTTTTTTTTTATACAAAAAAAACTTTTGTCGCGTACAAAACATATGCAAAAGAAGCTAAAAAAAACCAAAAGGCATCGCTATTTTGTTCTACATAAAAAATCTCATAACTAATGTTCTTTTTTTTTTAAAAAAAGAAATATTAAGCTTAGGCACAATTACGCTGCTGGCTGCTTGTGAACAAGCCAAGAGAATACAACGTTCCCCCTCAGAATTGAGTGATATGTATTGACTGTTCCATATTTTATACTTAAGGCAATTTTTTTTGTTTTTGACAAAGTGTTTTTACGCCCCTTACAGCATGCCAGGTTCCTTTCATGGGTGTCAGTATTAGCAGTACTAAAGTTTATGGTTCATGAAGGCTGCAGGTCACACCGAGGATTTTCCTTCCTATAGATCTCTGTATCCAGGGGAACAAAAAGATCTAAAAAAATAAAGAGAAAACAGAAAAAAGTCCAAACCAAGGGAAACCCAATGACATTGCAGCAATGCTCCCTACTGGGGCAATGGCAAAGCTGTACTTTTAACTCTGTGGGAGCAATTAAAGCGGGTGCCCGACTAGCATGTTATAGACAATGCATACATGTAACCTTCCCCAACATGCCTGCACAGCAGCTGACTGTTGCAGCACACTTCAGGAGCCTGATGCTCTGATGTTACAGGCTAAGGACAAGTATGTTCACAGGTGAAGATGCACTGTGACTGAGCCAGGTCATCAAGCACATACCGAAATCTAGGCACACGAACCGCATTCCCCCAACCACTCTCACCCAGGGCATGAAAGGTGCCAATGTTCCTCACCCGGGGAATGGAAGGGCTAAATAAGCTATCGAGTTGTCTTTATTAGGTCTGTGGCAGGCATGCATTTGGAGCCAATACAATTATTAAGGACTGTTATGCAATTATTAAAGATGGCCACGTTTTCCACTGAGGAGGAAGAACACAAGAGCTATGGTAAAAGGCCTGGAAGTGCTATGGCCTCAGGTAGGTGGAATCAGAGGAGCGGTCCAGCTGCTTGCCCTGAGGACTCTCAGCTTACCCCGACTCGGGGAATGCCTAGGTGAGCCAGGGGTCTCAGACCACCGCAGACTCGCATCACAACCCACAAAGCACCTCTGGGGAGGAGGGGAGTTAAGCAACACTGGTCCAAGCTCCCCTAAATGTCAAATAAAACATGGATGCAAATACCACAATGCAGGGTGTGCCTGAGATCTCAGTGGGGAGGGGATATGAACTTGTACAGTCCTATGTACCATCTACCATAACTTGCTGTTGTAAAGCTTCCCCATTTGCTACAGAGGGGTAATTCCTTTCAGCTTCTTTCACAACCACCCCGGGACACTATAAATATGGGCCTGTGGCTCAGAGCTGCAGACAGATGGAGGGACTGCCAGAAAAAAGGAAATATAGACTGTCAATAACATTCCTCTGTGTCCTATGAGCAGGAAGAGGACATCATTTCCAAGGAAAGCCAAGAGTAGGGATTACATCATCATGGCCAGCCCTGCCCAAACCATCCAAAACCCCTGTGCCTTGTTCCTCAGAACAGCTCTAACTTTGCTGCCTGTTTTAAGGGCATGGGCTGTGAAGCACACGTGATTTTGATAATCCCTCACTGCCCTGACAGAGGGAGAGCCTGTTCTCATGTGGGGGCTGTTAATGCACATCAACAGAGAGGAACTAGCTACTACACTGTCCCAGGAAGGAGAGCAGAGGGGCCACGGCAGAGAACAACCTGGCCAGTACCTGAAGAGATTAAATGTTGCCATGTGGGTTTTGTTCATAAAGATGAATTACAGGGGACGCCTAACGATACAGCAGCGTTGTCATACCAACAGCCCAGCCCATCGCTCATCGTGGTAGAGAAATGTAAGGGCCTCCTTCTCACTGGCTAGCACCGCACATCTAAGCATACGCCACGGTTGCTGGGAATTCAGTTCTGAGCAATCAATATCCAGCTGCTAGATGTAACAGCAGCGCTGTGCATTTCACACACACAAATGAGTACTGGGGCCTGACCAGGGCAAAGGACGATACCTTTACATGTGTCCAACAGGGTTGTGACCGTCTCCTAGGCCAGGATGTGAAGCTGAAAGTGTCATCTGGGGATCTCCTACTACTCCAGACACTTTCTCCTCTTCCCGACGCTTCAAGCAGGCTGCTTTAGGGTTCAGATTGCGCTCTGTGCCAAGAACAGTAAGGGAGGAAGCCTCAATTTGTGCAAGAGCATCACAGAGCAGAAGCATCCAAATGAGAGAACCAAGTCCCAGAGCAGGTGCACTGCACCACGCGAGGAAATAACCTCCGTGCAAGCCTCTACTAGCCTTGCTGCTCCTTGTAACAGTTGCAGATCCCTCACCGGACCTTCCTGCCAAAGCCAGATTCTTTCCCCTGCGGGGATTTATGTCAGTTTAAATGCACATGGGTTTAAAGCCACCTGGCAACTCCGTCCATTTTACAAAGGTTTAAAGACTCAAGTTTTCCAAAGTTGCCTCACTGCCATCAACTGCCAGGGAACTGGGTGTTCATCTCTGCCAAGGCAGCTCTGGAAGTCTCAGCCTCACATGCATCCCACCAAGCAAAAGGTTCAGTTAAGAACTTCCCTTCTACATACATGCACACAGAAATCTCCAGGGAGAGAAAGGCCCCCAAATGCACCTGTCAGCTCTTACCATACCTCGTACTTGCTGCTCCAAGCCCAGAATGACCTGCACCGCTTGCTGTAGGATGATCAGTTTGGTCTGTGCTTTGTCCGTTTTTAAGTGCATCTGACACATGCGTCCCAGTTCTTTAAAGGCCTCGTTAATGTCCCGTACACGCACCCTTTCCCTGGCGTTATTGGCCATTCTCCTCTCCCGGTCCCTCAGATCTTTGTCTTCCAGTGACAGGGCCTCGTCTGTACTGCTGGGTTCACAGCACCACAGAGATTAGTTAGGGAGGGTGTAACGGACAGGGGGTCTAGCAGTTGTTGTGCTGGTAGTGCCACTAGTGTCCACTGCCAAAGCTCAGTCAACCTTGGACTGCAGAAGCCAATTGAGAAGGGAGAATGGGACTTGCCAATTTCTAAAGGGGCCCTGGTTTTGGGCTCCTTGCCAGCTGTGTGCCAAGGTAAGGTGCTGCCAGCACTGGTCACCCTCTCTGCACAGATTTGAGGAGTGCAAGTGTGCGCGGGATGGTGGCAGGGATGGGGGAGAGGGCGGAGCGATGCCACCTCTCAGGGCCCACAGTACCTATCATGGCAGGGCGCACGCACACCTCCCAGCCACCCTGCACAACTCAGGCTGCTCACGCTTGGAATTTCCTCCCACAGGAAACTTCGACTTTCTGTAAGTTTTCATCTGGAAACCAGAAGTCCTTGGTTTTCAGCCCAAACCCTTTTGGTTTTCAGTTTTTGGATGAAAACTCCCTTTCTGCCCCAGAGGAAGGCAGGTGTTCTTTACCAAATATCGAGTGTGTCCAAAATAAAACTCCAATTCCTGTCAAAACCCAGATGGGACAAAGTTTCTAATCAGCATGACTCACAGCACACTGCTCAGTACATTGGGTGATATCCATCTTACAGGAGGGGAAACACAGGCACCAAGAAGTGACCTGCCTGAGTCACACCGAGTCAGCTGCAGAGGCAGGAACTGACATTAGTTCTTTCAAGGGGGCCAAAAATCAGGCCCGGGGGGTTGGTGTCTACCTCCTCCAGCCAAAGGTCTTCGAAGCCGTGGCCAGGCGCTCTAAGTGCCTGGTGCATAGCACCTCGGTTTCCACAGCTCTGTCAGCAGCCTGCTAGAGCAGGGAGCCAACGGGAGTGGGGATTTCAGTGCAGGCACAGGTTGGCAGCACCTTACAATCTTGGCCTAATCTATAGCACTTCCCTCACTTCCCTGTCCCTTTATGTGCATGGACGACCTTCTCCCCCAGAGCAAAATTCTCACAGGAAAGAAAACTGGCTGAAGGCTGTCTTCAGGTAAGGCCACACACTAGCCTCGGGCTCCTGCTTTGGGTCAAGAGGAATCAGATGCGATTAAACTTTCAACCAAGAGGGTGGTGGCAGAAGCAAAGGACCTGCGATGGGTTTGAAGAACCTGCCAAGGACAGGACCGTGCAGAGCAGGGCATTCCTCGCCGCCCCAGCTGGCAGGAACAACAGCTGGCTCTCAGGAAGGAGAGATGGGGAGCTAGCTGGGGTACCGCTGCAACCAGCAGGGTAAGGCAACTTGTGCTTCAGGTCAGTCCTAGCTACCCTAATGCATTCAGGTGCTTCAGGCCCACGGCCCATGCTTCAGCTTTCTGTGTCCGTGTGCCAGGAAGTCTGCTGCTGGGAGAATTCCAGGGCATCGGAGAGGAGATGCTGCCAGGATTCCCAGCCTGCATCAAGATATCCGCATCTCCCTGAAGCTAGGCAAGCTCCAATCTTGGCAGAAACATCAGCACTGCCTGCTACTTAAGAAATTCTTGCAGTCATTCTTATGAGTCCAGTTTGCAAACTTCCCCCAGCAGGGACTGTACCCCAGGCCATGTCTCCTGCATTCACCATCAGCAGAACCACAGCAGTCCTCCACACAGCTGCTTCTCCTTGCTAGAAACACAAGGGCTTGAGGCAACTGGATTTGTGTTGACAAGGCCAAGTTCTGCCCCACACAGGATACGAGGCACTTGATACTTCACCTCTTTTGCTGAACTATGTATAGACCAATGCATGCCACTGCCTGGCCCTTCCACAGAACAGATCTAGCCACAACGGCAGCTTCTCTAACTTCTGCTGCTTTCCTCCAAGTCCCTACTACGTCCAGAAGCTCTGTTGCAAACTGGGCTCGGTGGCCTAACTGCTAGAGTGTTGCTGATCAGAGAGAAATGCTTTGATAACCTGCAGTAGGGAGCTGAGAAGCAGGACATAACTCCCGTTGAAGGACCAACGTCCCAGCTCACTGTACCGATGTCCCAGGCACCAGCAGTGTGGGGCCAGGGTAAGTGACCTGCCTGGCTGCCATTTCTGGGAAGACTTTAAAAAAGGACAAGCGTGGGAGACCAAAGTGAACATGGTGCCAACTCTCTCTTGCCCACCCTCCCCACCTCCCCCCCATTTTCTGTCTCAAACAGCAAGCAGCAAGTACAAGGTAGAGAGTGGGACCACCGAGAGGTCACGGCTGGGGACTGTCTGTAGGAGATTGGAAAGAACAGAACAAAAAAATGAAAAGGAAGGGGGGAATAAAAAGGAGACAGGAAAAATATACATGTTATGGAAGGCAAAAAATTACAAACTGAAGAGGCACAAAAAAGTCCAACATCACAATGCCATAGCGAAGGGCCAGCAGGGGAGAAGGAGCCAGGCACAAACCATGGGTTTACATTAGCGGTCTCTGCCAGAAGAGAATGGGTTAACCAACCCACCACAGTTGCTTCTGTAGTGATGGGGGTAGGAGAAGTTAATATGGAAACATGCACTGCAAGCATTATGGAAAAAGCAGCAAAATCCTTCAAAGTCTGGAGCAGGGAATAAAACCCAGAGCTTTCCCCTCTGGCTGAGCTGAACATGACCAAAGAGCCCCAGCTGCATGGGAACAGCACCCCAGGAAGCCCCAGCTCTTACACATATAACACTAGACTGGACTGCAAACTAGCAGTGAGGGAGCAACCTTGCCTGGGCAGGGAAGGAGGTGGGGGTGGGGGGGACACTACATGTCCCCTGAAATATGTGGCTCAATCACTCAGTTATACTGAAGAGGCAATGCTGCTACAGGGAACCTCTGACTGGCTGCTGGGCATGATTTGCATTTTTGGGGCAGGCAGCATTTGCCTAGAATCCAGTTTAAAAGCTAAAAGGGCCAGGAGAGAAACCCAGTGGCATGGAGGGTGGGGGCTGACCCTACCCCTCCGAGCTGCATTGAGCTCATCACCTATCAAACAGTTCTGCCTCTCCCCCATTATGATACTGAGCTCTGCAGAGCAGGACAGCGCTGCCCAGCTAACACAGCACAGGGAAGGCAAGCCACATCCATCCATGGCATGCCACTCTCAGGCCCAGCCTCTCATTTCATGGGAGGGCCTCTCTCCAGATGGCAAGAGAACCCCTTTCCGAGTTAAAGGCAGGTGGCACTCTACAAGGAGCAAGGATGCTCACTGCCCAGGAGCTATAGTATTATGCACACAGGAGGGCACAGCCCAGGCTTTGGAACAAGCAACATGCAGCACATGCAATGGCTTAAAAAAATGAGGATAGAACAGCAGGGTTCAAAACCAAACTTAAAATAAAATGAAAAAAAGGACACTTAATGGCCCTGAGGACCCAGGGCCACGTGGCAGAGAGGACAGTGCTAGGCACCACGGCACACGTGACGTGTCACAGACAGACAGACAGACAGCCCCGTGCCGATCAGATACGTAAAATATCACCACTCCGGGACCCTCACTGACCTCTAACTTGTTGCTCCAGGTTCAGTATGACTGATACGGCCTGGTGTAGGATTAGCAGTTTGGTCTGAGGTTTTTCGCTGTTAAGGTGGAGTTGGCACATGCGTCCGAGCTCTTTAAAGGCCTCGTTGATGTCACGGACCCGCAGGCGCTCACGGGCATTATTGGCGACCCTCCTCTCTCTTTCTCTCTCGGCTTTTTGCTCTGGGGGAAGAAGATCGTCCTCCTCATCCTCATCATGACTAATGGTTTAAAATAAGAACGAGACAGGGACATTCCTCGTGTGCACTCTCAGCACTGATCAACTCACAAAAGAAACACACATGTTCAGGCATCGACACACAGTGAGAGGTTTCTTCCCAGATGGAAAGAGCCAGGAATGGCATCACCCTAGGAAGTGGCGACACTGCCCTGGGCAAGAAGCATCACAGCTGCGCAATGTCCCAGAAGCAGGGACGTGTGCTTACATCCAAAGGAAACCATTTAGAAACAACAGAAGGAAAGGTTTTTTGTTTGTTTGTTTTTAAACAAAACCAGAGCAATGCAAGTTACCCCCCAACTCACTGTCCGTGATCCCACTGTGGCCAACAGATCAAAGAAAAAAAACAAAGGATCAGACATTTGTATGGAGCTCTTTTGAGTCTAAGAACAAGGACCAAAACCCTTAGGGATAGGAGGGATAAAACCCTCCAGCTGCAGGGCATGGATCAGACTGGAGTCTAGGTAGAGCCTCCCCTCCAGGCTGGTAATCACTCTATGCCCACCGCAGTGCTCTCTGAAGCAGCTGGGGCTGGCCACTGGCTGAGCCTAGCTTCTGATTTATTTTGGCAAGTCCCATGTCACTGGCTGTAGGTGATGGCGAACAAGCAAAGTCCAGGTATGCGCAGTGAAGAGCCAGTTTCCTCAGACGCCAAAGGAAGCGGTCACCTTTCCTGGACAGACCAATGACAGCCTGCCTGAGGCAGGAGGGCTGGGGAGGCACGAAGCCCATCTTTCCCTGTTCAGGCAAGCAGGGCCAGAAGCAATCCCACAAGATCGGCTGGGCAGCACGAATGCAGCTTGCTCCACTGCTCGGCCTGTCTACTTTTAAGAGTGCCAGGAGGCAGTAACGGGGCATGGCAGAGGATGGACACAGCACAGACCTTCCCCCCGGGATGTCTGATTGCTGGTGGCCCCCAACCCCTCCTGCTGAACAGGGGGGTTGGGGCAGGCCACACAGTTTCAGGCTCCAAAGGTGGAGTGGTCTGATAGAGCAAGGGGGAGAGGCTGCTTGGCAGAAGCCCAGTCCTGAACCCCCAGATCTAGCCAGTGCTAGTGCTCTTCCCTTGCCACATGGATAGCAGGCAGGAGGCCAGCAGGGCAGACAGGCCCCACCCAGCACCCATTTGGTCACCTTGGTCTTAGCCCTGCCCCAAGCCCCAGCCAATAACAGAATGAATGAAGGGAGAGACCTGTTCAAAGAGCACCTTGTTCTGTTCCGCGACGGCTTCAGTTCCTTCTTCTCCTCTTCCGAGTTATCAGCCACTGATGTGTTTTCTTCATCCTCCTTCTCTTCCCGCTTTATCTCACCTGGCCCTGAGGTGACACTTCCTCTCCCAAGCCCCCCCGTCAAGCCTACAAAGGAATCAAAGCAGCACATAGCGCTTAGACAGAAATCTCAACACGGGGAAAGGACAGGGATGGTTGCTGCCATGACCCATCTGCACCCCCTCCGACACTTGGTCGGACTAGGCAAGATAACCCTCATGTATGCGCAAAGCAACTCATTCCACAGAATCCTACTGCACCTCATACATCCTAGATGTATGGTATCACAAATAAAGCCAACCTCTATGAGAGGACTCTGGAGTCTGGGCCCGCACTTGGACAAAGCCCAATTCCTATGGAGAACACCATGAGCAAGTAGGCCCAGCAGGGACTGGAACCCCTTACTCCAGGGAGCCTCACTGCTCCAGCCTGATGCTGGAGTTACCACCCCAAATCCCTGGGAGGACACTTCAAAGGCAGAATGTTTCCCAGTGTGTTCATACACTTCAGTGTCAGCAGTCTGTGCCCAGATTCTTGTCAATCTAAGTACAGAGGCCACCTGCAGACAAATGAACTAACTTCGTGTCTGAAAACCAGCAGTAACAAGGTGGACTGGGTTTGTCCTGACAGGACTTTCTCCATCTCAAGCATCTAGGTTTCAGACCGAGGCATTTCCTGAGGCCTATTTGCACTCAATGCCCTCCAGTCAGATCCCAATAGCACCCACAAACTAGGCAGGGGTCTAAGAACCACTTGTTCCCACAGATGACAATGGGTACAAGACCACATGCTGGATCAAGGACAGGCTGCAGGATCATCCCCTTCTTGCATGCAAAGTTTTCATCACTGGGCTTATTCTGCACTTGGAATCAGGCCTCAGAGCTGCATTCTCCAGACGTCAGGTTTCACAAACGGACACACAAGGGTACGGAGCCAGCTGAGAAGCAGACCAGATTAAAGCACGTGTACATGTGGAGCAGGGAGGTGCCACCTTACCACTGTATGTGTCTTGCTGCCTGTTGAGATCGGGGAGCGAGCTGGGCTGTGATGGAAGTGTGACGTGGTTGTGGAGCATGCTGGGGTTGTTGGGCAGCCCATCTTCAGGGTGACCTCCTCCCACCTAGAGCGGAACAAGCAGAGCAGCCTTTAAGGGCAAACATGAGGGCCAGCAGCTACAGGATACAAGTCAAACCAGATGCTAGTGCTTCCACGTCTGGACTGGCCCTGGGACCCACACGTTCCTCTTCACCACCCAGTAACCTAGACACTGATTCAGGTCAGAGTGCATGGCTTACTTAGCTTGATGTGGCCTGGCAATAGGTTTAATACCAAGCTGATTCAAGTTACTTTTAAATTAGAGGAAGGCCATGCCCCCTGCAGTCTGCAAAGGTTTGTGAGCAGACAGGGTCCCAGAGACTGCCCAGCCCATGAGATGGTACCCTACCCAGCACAACAGGGCTCTGACACCTGGGTGCTAGAGTAATGCAAACAGCCATTCCCACCGGTCCCTACTCACCAGACTTGGATGTCTGTTCCCTAGAGGCATGACTGAAGGGGGAAAGGCCTGGCCCAGTCCGCCCACTGTGGCGCTGTGGCCAGGTGCCGATCCCAGCAGACCGTGCATCTCTCCATGGTTAGCCGTCATGGCAGCTGTCTGGCCCACGGCATGATTCCTCAGTACGTGGATGGCTTCATCCAATCTGTCTTCCATTTTGTTTTGCTTGAGGTACAAGGAGAAAAGCAGACTGCATTAACATTTTAAAAAACTTAACAGCCCATTGAGATGTCTACTGGATCACTCAGGGCTTCACGCAGTTTCAGATCAATGAAACAGCTGGCTGCAACAGCACACCTGATTCCCATAACTCCTTTAAAGCTCTCAAGGAACTCAGACCCACAAGAAGAACTGAATGTAGAAGGACTATTCCCACCTGCAGCCTTCCCTGTGCTGTCAGCAAGCTACGCCTTGCTAAGTGCTCTCTCATGGGAAGGAACCACTACAGTGTGTACAAATTATATTCTGGCAGGGCGTTCCACAGGATTCAAGAGGGCTGAGGTACAGCAGTGCAAGAATATGCATATGGAGAATATGAAACCCCTGGTTATATCAGAAGGGCCATGGACACAAACTCTCCAGTACAATCATTAACCATCTGAGATGGGGAAAAAGCACCCCAGCTGAACAGAATATTAGACAGATGGCCACAGTGAGGTTCTTGCCCTTTCCTCTGAAATGTCAGGCTCTGACCAGTGAACAAATGGGGTCCCAGGCTAGAGGCAGTGGTATGGCAATTCCCAAACCTTTCCATTAACTGCTAGATAGCAGCTTTCAGTCACTCTCTTAGAGATGCATATTGCAACCTCACCTACCAGAACGACTTATGCCTCACAGGGGGCAATACCCACCCAGCCCCATAGGCCAAAGCAGCCAGCAACATGGATAAATGCCTCTACAGCCAACCTGGGTGCCAGCACCAGATCAGCATTGCTGCTGCAAGCTGTGGGAGACAGCAGAGGCCCAAGCTGTTTAGGATGGGACAGGGAATGTTTTACAAGGTATTTAACTGCCCAGAGACAGAGCAAGGCACATAGTAGGGTTTACAAGAGCTCCTGGCTCTCACAGAAAGATTCAGAAGATTGGCCTGCTCACGCACATTCAACTAGGTGTCTGCAGCCACCTAAATACCGTGGTAAGTCTGGTCCTATATCCTGCTGGGAGAAGACAGCACCCTCTGCTCTCATCCCCCATCACTACCGCTTCACTCACTGCTGTTCATTGCACAACACCCACAAAAAGGACAGAAAATAGGAGCACAGAGGCTTTCAGTGACACTTACTAAAGTGTGGAGACTCCCTTCATAGCTAGGAGATAAGGCACCCTGTCCACCTGCCCGGGGCCACTGGGATGTGCCTGGAAGCAAACACAGGATCAGAAACACTGTGTGCAGCTCTGACAACATGACACTAGATGGAGCCAGAACCCCAGAAAGCAGTCGCTGGAGAACATGTGGCAGGTTCAACTGCCCCATCAGAGATGGGCAAGGCAGTGCTGGTGCAGTGGGTCTGCCATCAGGCCTGCTAGCAAGTGGAGGCTGACAGGACAGCAAGCTAATACAGCTGCTCCTCACCGCAACTAACTGCTGGCAAAGAAGGAATCCAATCCAGGCAGACAGCACGTGTACGCACAGACACACCGCTGGTGCGACTGTACACTCTTGCTCACGCACACCCTTGCCTGCCTGGAGCCTTTTTCCTTTCCTACCAGTGTTTCTGGTAGGTAGGTAGGCTGCAAAGAAGTGGCTTCTTTGCTTGAGTATGGAAACCGGCAGCATGTTGGGGTCTTTGAACTTTCCCTCGTTTCTGCACATGGGCAGTAATTTGGTCAGTGAGGAGGGGAGGCTCGCACACCCAGCCCACACCTGCTGCTGGATTTATATCCAGCAGAAGCATCACTCTCAAGTACCTACACCTGAGTCCTGTTGTGCCTGCAACAGGGCAGCAAGGCAAAGGGTGAGGACGCTGCTGGCTGTTTTGCTACGTGTACTCTGCCACGCAAGATGGGCTGGACGGTAGGAACAAAGGGAGGGGCCACTGCACACCTCTGCCCTTCAGGGAAAAAGGGAGTTGCTTGAATCAATTCCAGCAACAAAGCCCCAGGTTGGACTCTAGTTCCTGCTGTTGGAAGAAAACCAAACCTCCTTGAATAGGGCACTTGGATCAAGCTGCCAGGTTACGTGCAGATGATTTACGCACAGTGCAAAACAGCCTCTGAAAATGGCTTTTAACCTGTCAGCTGCCTACTAATTTACACTGAGCCCTTCCGACCAATGCTCAAGCACGCACATGCACACACACGGAACAAGTTTATAGAGCATGTTCCCAAAAGTGGTGAGCATGAAGGGGCAACTTGGGAAAGGCAAATACGGGAGCAGGTACTGAACAGGCAGTAGCAAAAACTTTACTTCCAGGCAATAGCACATTGTTGCCACATGGATCGGACTCCTGAGCCTGAACTGCTTGCAAGATTCCCACTGAGACGCACAACCCAAGGTTTTCACGGCAATCAGTCATTTTCATTTCTGGTGTTCAACTCAAACTTCAAAGGAGCCTTGTTACTTGGATTAAGACTCCACACAAATCAGGCCTCTCCATAGCATCTACAGCCAGGCACCAAGTCATGAGCCACTTTTCAAAGCTCTGGCTGGAGAAGGGAGCTTGCCTGTCTCTGTACCTGAGCCAATCAGCTCTTTCACAGACCAGCTACTGCTTCAAAAAATACTTTTTTTTTCTTTTTTAAACATGGTTTAAATTGGATTAACAAATTTGGACAAACCCAGGATAATTCTAAGCCATTCCCTAGAGAACGGCAGCCACATACACACGTACCTGCAAGCCCCTGAGGGGAGCCTACTGGCGTAGAGGGGTTTGAAGAGAAGTTATTGCTAGAGTGATCAGGGGAGTAAATCTGGAGCAAGAGAGAACAGACCATGGTTAGCAAAGGGCACCTTCGAAACAAAGGGCCATGAACCCTTCCTGGCCTCACCTGTGCTAAAAGCACCCAAGTGCCAAGCCTCCTCACATCACCCTTGGCAATTCCCCCAGCTCCCAGCCAATGCAACAGACGGTTTTCCTGTTCTCCCCACTCCTCTCCTCTCTTCCCCCCTGGGGGAGGTAACAACATCCTTGCTCTCTGCTGGCATGAATTTACATCAATTTCTACACAACTGCTGGATTTTTTTCCCCCTCCATTAAGCACTTTCCTCGCAGCAAGCATATCAGTTTGTCACTGCAGTTGCTGGGTTCTCGCAACCTGAAGTTTCAGGGGGTAAAGATGCTAAGAAATAACAGCAGAGACAGGTGCTGCACCAGTCTAGCTGCCAGCCCCGTGCTTTCCACATGCAGCCACAGAATGAGATAATGAGGGCTGCTGGACAGACTGTTGCATGCAAAAATCACACTGGGCCAGAGCTGGGACTGAAAGGGAGCAGTTGGCTAGAGAGATCGTTGGTCAAGTCGGCATTCCCCTACCCTAGCTAGCAGGGTGCTAGGTTTAAAATAACTGCCCACACATCAGCTTTGGGCTGAAAATATCCCCTTGCACTGAAACCCAGCACATGCCTACAGGCTGATGCCCCAGCAACCATCTAGTGAATCAGGCACTAAGCTGGGATGCAGGAGACGTGGAGTCCATCTGTGGGTGCTGCAGACTCAGGACCTCGAGAGAATTTCCTGTCTTTGCATTGGCAGGACATTGGCAGTGTCTTTGTTCCCCTGCTTTACCTGGGACAAGTTAAAGGGTGTGTTTGATGTCTCAGGCATTGTGCTGGTAGTTGTGCATGATGGTTTGTTCCTGAAGATTTTAAAAGCAAGGGGACAAAGCTTTGTCTAGGATGGTTTAGAGCGGGACAAGCCTGCCTGAACCGGGGAATGGACTAGAAATGATCTCTTGAGAGTCCTTCCAGACAGACTTTTGTATTATTCTACAATCCAACCTTCCATGTACCTTGGTTCCCTGTTAATCAAAATGACAATTCTTTATATCACGGCAGGAGCTGGGAACATAAACACACGGGTGACTGCAAGGTGTCCACATGCTGCAGTGAGAAGGGCCTGAGGGGCATTACAATTTAAGTAGGAGGTATTATTAACAGGTTATAGGACAAGAAAACTCCAAACACCAGAAGGACACCACAAGAGTGGCAGGAAGTGGAGAAGGCAGCCCTGACCACAAGGATCCCCAATGAAAACCCTATCCTCCAACATCACCATGCCTGCTGGGTCTGTCAGCTGCACAACGCTAGATAACACCCAACAAGAAGTGCTGTCACTTATTCCCAGGACAGCCGGCATTCTTGCCTACTTGTTTCAAGAAGGATGTAGCAGAAACTAGCTCAGCAGCATGTAGTCTGGGGAAGCGTATATGCCCTGGACATCCAGATTCAGGGCTATCAGGAGCTGAGCTGCCCTCAAAAACGCACGCGTGCCCAGACAGGAGGGAATCTGCATGTTGCCTCCCCTCATATCTGGCACTCCGATAATGCCAGGGTACAGAACTACAGATGACTGCAGGATGCCAAGAGAGGGAAATAAAGAGCTAGGGGAGCCTATGGCCATTCTTTGACTGCTGCATCTTGACAGCCCCATCAGCATATTTATCCGTAGAGTAACGTTGCTGAGCAGTATGTCTGACAGACAGGGAAGGGAGGCACAGGGGGACAAAAGGCACATCAGCACAACGCAGCTGCAGAACATCTTCACCAGTGTATTTCTGGGCAGAGTGGGTTTGGGAATGGTCTGGTTGGGATGTCAGCCCTACTGTGGTGCAGATGTGCCCTGAAAGACCTGCCTGCAGAGTTGGTAGCACAACTGGGAGCTGAGGACAGATCTCACACATCTCTGGCTAATGCCCTCGCTGCCGAGCCAGACTCCCCCACATCTTTTCCACTGAAGTGCAGCAGCAACCTCAGGACCAGAGTTATTCAAAACAGTGACATTCGAGTTCTCCCACCCAGGGCAGGAAGCCAGGCAGCTGGGCAGCAATCCAGCAAGGGGCTGCTATTGCAGTGGGGCACTGCCAGGAGGAACTCAGAGAAAGAAATCCTTACTGAAGCTAATGCTTTCCCAAGCGCATCTCCTGAGCTCCCGGCTGTGGTTCCTCGGTTACCTGCAAGGAGATACAGACATGTGAATCTAACCCCACATGATCCTGCCTGGAACTTACACTCCAGAAAGACTCCATTGCAAAGAGATCATCTTTGAAAGAGCCCTGGTGCATTTAAGGAAAATGGCCCTCTTTGCTTTCCTGCTTGTGCATTTGCTTTCCCAGGAGGAGGGGAAGGAAACAGCAATCAAAAGGGGCTTCTCATTCTTTAGATTTGAAAAAGGGCCATTTTATTATGAAGTCTCTTTTGATTTTTACTGTCCCTAGAGACCTGGCCTGCATGCTGGGACCTGGGGATTGTGGGCTGTGGCTCCTTTTTAAAGCTGCCTGGCTGTGTTCGGGAGATGACAGGTCAGAGGCCCTGTGCCATCCACAGCGATGACGCACCCCCACTATAGCCAAGCTGCTCCTGTCCTCTCCCCCCACACGAGGATTTCTCTTGGAATCAAGGTCAGGCATCTCCTTTCCCAGCAAGCACGAAATGAATTGCAGTACTAGGTTTTGTACCGGGTTCAGCAAGGTTAGAGATTAGTGTGGGCAGGGGTTTAGCACAACATTTGAATATGGCATGAATGTTTCTATTCCAGATTCAGACCAATGGCTTCCCACGTAACTCATGCTCATGTTTAACTCTTTCCTGAAGCTTGCTTAGTCATTGCTCCTCCAGAGAGACCCTAGACCCTTTTCAGGACAAATATGCGAGGTGCCAAAAGGTACATGCATGGAGAGCCCTGAGCTACAGGGACATCTCCAAGCCCCTGCCACAGCTCGGCTGGTTATAAAGCAGCAATATGCCCTGCTATAGCACTTGTCTTGTGGTGCAACTCCAGACCAACAAGGGGTATGACCTTAGGTCATGCACGTACTTTACTCCTTATGTGCCAGACAGTGGCTTAAGCCCATAATGCATTTAGGTATTAGATACTTACAGCAGTTAACCCCTTCTGGATTAACCCGTGTGCCAGGAGGTAAGGGGGGGAGGGGGGAAATAGACCAAAAACTGAGTGAGAATCATCTGCCAAAAGATCCATGGGCCCAGGAGAGTAAAGATGCTACTTACCCATCATGCTGTCTGTCCCACTGATTGGTGGCGTGTGACTGGAGACACCATACGGGGTGGAGGCAGAGGAAAAGCCAGACACAGAAGGGAGCCCGCCGTTAACTTCTCCTGAATGCATCGGGTAGTTCTAGGAAAGAGGAGAGGAGGCATGAGACATGCCCTTGGAGGGCCAACGCTTGTCAGCATGAAGTAGCAACTGATCCCTTGCAGTGTTGAGGCTATAGAGGATGCATCAATGGTGCTCACTGCTATACCATCAAAGCACTGGTGTTTCCCAGGGGCTGTGGCTACTCTAGGGGGCCATACTAAGCTTAACTGATTCTGCTGTTGCTCTAGGGGCAAGGAGCTGTGGTTGGGGAGAAGGTTCCTCCATTATAGTCTGCCTGATGTGTGTTTGCACACGAGTGAGTGAACAGGGACACAATCAAACGTTAACAAGAACTGGACCAGCTTTTATGAGCTCTCCCCCTGTCCTTATTCAAACCAATGATGGATAATAAGGATTCTGCATCTCATTAGAGTGGATTTACAGTCATCTGACTTTCTGGAGCAAAGGAGAACGTAAAAAAATGCCTGAGAAACGCTTTTCTCAGTGCGAGTCCCCATGCCCAGGGGAACCTGCATAGCCAACAGGGTGCTGAAACCAACAGAGAAAAACCTGAACACACTTCTACCTAAGGCTGCTTCCCAGTTCATTCCTTGAACTCCTTCATGACTGAGAGCAGCTGCCTTTATTTCAGGGCAGACCACATGCTCAGACAGCCCACAGATGCTCCTGTCTTAAGAACGGCGCATTTTCCAGCTGCACAAAATGGCAGTTGGTGCACAAAATGCATGCCCATGCCTAGTGGAAACACTGCAGTGGGTACACAGTGGTTATGAAGGAAGGCAATCTGGGCGCTGCTGCCTGGTTCGCCGTAGAGAGGAAGGGCAGCCCAGGCATTATGGCGTAAGCCCCACACTGGAAATCAGGCTTCAACTACCTGTCCCGCCACACATTCCCAGGGCAACCTCAGGCAAGTCACTTCATCTCTCTGGGTCTGAGTCCCCTTTCTTGGGACACTGCAATGATAAATACATCAGGCAGGGAGGTATTCAAGTACTATGGTAACTTGAGCCACTCAAGCACCCAAGGAAGAGACAGGATCCTCATATAATGCAGGGACACAGACAAACATACAGTTCAGCAGCATTTAAGACAGGGGGAGTTGGGAGGCAGTTGCTGTTCAGCGACATGCAAATGTTTGCGAGATCCTCAACAAGAGGCTAACTGTCTCAACTTTGACCCTGGATGAAGCAGGGTTATAGCTAGAGTGGTTTTGTATCATACCACAGTAACAGTTGCATTTTAATGAGATATCCTTGTAGAAACATCCTTTTGCTATCAATTGTTTTACCTTCCTATCCCCTAAATCTGTTCCAGAGCTCATCCAGCTGTAGAACAAGCATACTACTTGCCTGTGCACACAGGCATTACAGAACCATTCCCTGATGTCTGAAAGGTCCTCAGTGCTACTCTGAATGAAGTCAGACACATCCCCACAGGTCTAGCAGCAAAAGTTTTAAAATCCTTAACGTATCTTACAATTTGACTGCATCTTGCTATTTCAAGTAGCATCACTGCAAGAAGATCCACAGCTGTGTTAATGACTGACATTAACTATGTTCATTAGAGTCATGAGTCTCACTCTAGACCAGGGGTGGGCAAAATGCAGCCCGCGGGCCAGATGCGCCCCACCACACCATTCAATCCAGCCTGCGAGGCCCCTAAAATTTTTAGAAAATTAATATTTATCTGCCCCTGACTGCCTGTCATGCGGCCCTCGATGGCTTGCCAAAACTCAGTAAGTGGCCCTCTGCCCAAAATAAATGCCCGCCCCTGCTCTAGATACAGCAAATCCACCCTCTGCTAACGCTTGCCGAGGGAATTTGACAGCAATGCTGCACTTCAGGGACATTAAAAGTCTACAGGAGTCTCCCCAAACCTTGCAGGGGCAAGCAAGCATCATGACACTTTTGCACAGAAAAGGAACTGAAGGCACAGAGGGGAAAAGGTCCCAAAGGGCCTGTGGTAAAGTTGGGAAGAGAACACAGGAGATCTAGCAAGCTGTCCTGTGCTTCAACAACCTATGCATTTTGCTCACAAGGACAGCTGGCCAAGAGGCACATTACCATTCTTTCGTGCTGATGTAAACTACTGAAGCCACCGGACTGTGGGAGAGGGGAAGAGGAGCTGCCTAGCATGGCCCCGTAGCTTGGCTGGCTCATGGTACCAGATGAACTCCACAGGTCTGGCGAGTTATGAAGTCCATCTGCAAGACAAGCATGCGAAACACCATCATGGTACAACTGGGAGAAGCAAGAGTAACTGGGTCAAACCTATGGCATGCACCTCCAGCGCTAAGAAATCATGCTGCTGACCCACCTTACAGCACCCCCCAGGGACAGACGAGGACCTCCTTGGGTTAAGGGTAAGCAGAACTAGGAAGCGCTCTCCCCATGTAGTCTAGCGAGCACGGGGACAACTTCCATCTAGGAAGTGCTGCAAGGCAGGCGGTAGGAAGGGACACATCAGCCATAACAAGCAAGGGGTGGTGCTGCAGCGATTATGCCATTTTTGGGCTTATTTACAAATGAATGGGCACGTTGTCTGCATCCCCAGGGCTCAGCAGGCACCCACACCTGCGCCCAGGCACCAAGCATAGGTATGAAATCACTTCCGTTGCTGCTCAGGACGTGACAGGAAGGGAAAGTTCAGCTCTGAGCAGCTGCTATGGAGTTGGGTCACCAGCTACTGACCTGGCATGTAGAAGGCTCCAGGATACACAGTGCTAGGAGGTTTCGAGGGAGTATATCCCGCTGGATCCCTGCTGTAGTCATCACCTGAGTTGGATGGATACACCTGTGGCAGACGAGGAGGGGAGCAAGAGTCAGAGCCTGCCGACCACGATGCCCTGCCTGCCAGACTGTGTCACTCGCCTGGCCTGCCTCAGGCTGGCTGCTCTAGTGCTTCTTTTTACTTATTACAGCCAACACAGCCAATTCCCACAGTAGAAAGGAGAAGTTCAGCCAAAGTTAAGGCCAAGAAGTGACACCCTTGGCTATCCAGGATATCCTGGCTGCAAAGGTGTGCTTCAACCTCCCCCGAACCACTGACCTCCCCTTATGTCACATTAACCCTACTGTGGCCTCCTGCATCCCCGGTCACCTTCCACGTGGGGGCTGGTGATCACCTCACCTAGTCTCCCTGCCCCAACAGCCTTTGCATTGCTCTGCCTCCGACACACAATTGGAAGCATCTGAAAGGTGCGGAGGCAGAGACAGGGTGAGGGGGAAGAAGTGGATTTAAAGCAGAAATGAGCCTTGCCTTCCTGTAAGGCTTTGATCTCTCTTGCTCTGGATGCTATAGAACAGGCTAGCACCAGCAGCAGTTTCAACTCTCCTCCTGAGTTCCCTTTTCTGTGGTTATGGCTTTTTATGGGTAACCACAAAGAGATTATTTCTGGATACAAAACCCAAGTGCCCAGTCAACTCCAGAGAGAAACAGGAGAGGGTGGAGCAAGGTCAAGACTAGTGTTCACCCCTGCTCTGAAAGGACATGCTTTGCTGTGGCCCTTTACCATAATCAGGGTATCCAAGGTTTAAAGAGCATGTTCAATCTGTAAGTCAAGAAGCGCTTTATAAAGAGCAGTATTACTACCTTCACTTGTGGGGCTGGAGGAAGGGAAGGTATGGAGGCCCATGCACACAGGGATTAATCAATGAGGGGCTTCTTGCTGTCACTGAAAACCCCACCCTTAAAGACCATAAGGATCCTTAGCTATGGGACAAAAGCCTGGCTGCGCAGCCTTGTAAAGCACTGGGCAGTGGTCAACCACAATCACTCATGGCTTAATATGAGCCACCCAGCCTGGGAAGGGACAGTCTGCACCTATGGCCTCATTCAGTTTAGATTATGGACTGCATGGGATGGTTTGGATATGGATGATTTTGCCTCGGGAAGGGGCTGGACTAGATACCTCAGGAAGTCCCTTCCTGCCCCACTGCCCTATGATTTAACAGAGCCACATTCTGCAGGCAAGCGCGGCCCAGCCCGCTCCATCTTCATCTCCAAAGGGCAATGGTCTCTGGGACAGGAGCCTGCATCCTGCACCTAACCTCTCCTGCTGGCAAGGGCCATGGCCTGACAGAGACCCAGAATGAGGGACCGATGCATGGATGAATGTGTGCATCCATGGGCGTGCACGGTCTCTCTCCCTCCCACACACACAAATTGTTCCTGCTGGGAGATTCCTTCATTTAGGCCATATCCTCTTCCTGTAACTTTCGTTTCAGCCTCTATTTCAGAGGTTACAGATTTCAGACTACAGGAAGATGATGATTTGCAGTACCTTTTCTTCAGTGAAACTGCAGGATTAAGACAAGGGTCATCCCTCAATGAGGGACTCAGGAGAGGCCTAGCTGTGTGCATGGTAACAGCAGTCTTTCATGATGCTGGATGCACAGGACAGGTGTAACAGCTTTGAGGAGAGCAGACAGGAGCAACGAGGGGCCTTTGATCTAATGGATCCTGGAAAGCCTCTGCAGAAACCCACTCTGTGCTAGTGATAAAGTCTCTTTAAACACACACACAAATGTGACACGTAAAAGAAACTGAGATGTCATTTAAATTGACGTGGGAACCTGTGAAGAGCCTATTTTCATCACTTTTGATTCATCTTGAAACCTTTTTTCTTTTTCTTTTAAATACATATGAAAGCAGAGGCCAGGGGTTGCAGCAACTCTGCCAGGCATGTTCGGCCCATCACTGACTGGAAAGAGCATCTCTGTTTGTAAAGGAAACCTGCAGTGATGCAGCAAGTTTCCTTTCCCCTTTCCCATCCTGCTACTTCGAACAGTTCTGATCAGCTAAAGAGCAAGGATCCACTGAGAAGAGGGGGGAAAGAATGGCTCTTTATTTTAAAAACTGCCCGAAATAGGGCGGAAAATAGGTTTCACTAGGAAATGATGAGAGACATGCTCTGAAAAGCACCACATTTTCCTATTAAAATCAATGTGTCTATTTGGTCAAGTTCCTGCAGCTTCATCCCAGAGAGGGCTCACAGGTCTGCACTGCCTTAGGGTGGCCATCACAGAGGATATGCCAGTTTTCTGCTACTCTGTCCTCTACTGATGCAAAACCGGATGCCTTTATGTGTCCTCTATTTTTCTCTTAAAGAGAAGAGACATAAAGGTGCCCGGTTTCATATCAACAGAGGGCAACTGGACTGTCCTCTGCGATGGCCACCCTACTTGGTACACAGCCGGGAGCCCTGCCAAGGCCTGCCTACTCGCTCCTGCTGCACACGCATCAAATCCCTGCAGTCAGCAGCGTAGCCAGCACAGAGGGACCCTGGGTGCCTGCCATGAAATTCCCCGACAAAGAACCCAAGAGCAGCGCAGAGCTATGCCATATTCCCAAGACTAGGAGTGCATGGGCAGGGTGGGCTTCTTGGCAGTGCTCCAGGGTGGCGTACACCAAACACACCGTCTCAAGAAAAGCACCCGTTCTGGAGGGGATACCACCGGAGCCCAGGACAGCCAGCAACAGGATGAATCTAATGGGGTCAAGATGCACAAAATGTTCATGTTCCAGATCCCCGCCCCCGCCAAAAAATTAAAATCTGAGAACCATGTACTCCAAAGGGCTTTCAAATTCCCCCTCATCCTTCCCCCTCCACCCAAATTTGCCTCAGATTTCCCCCCTGCACAAACAAGGACATAACCGTTTGCCAAAGGGTTGCCTTCCAACACTGCAGACTGGTGCTGCTTTAAAAAAAAAGGTACCCGCCCTCCATTAGCTCTTTGACAACCCCATGCAGCTAATTTACAGCCTCCTCCCCTCCATTATAACACTTTCCACAATTCCTTCGTGTGATCAGAAGGTGAAGACTGTAGTGAGCTGGAGCTGTTAAAGATCCTCCTCCCCTCACCCCAAAAAGCCTAAAGCAGAGTCCCCCAGCTGGCCTAGCGCTGCTGGTACGATGGTAGCCGGAAAGCCGGGACCACCAGTCACCAGGGATCTTTGGGTCACGGGAGAGGCAGGAGACTATGGAAGTTGCAACTCGTAGTCTTTTGCTGAAGATCTTGCCGTGTTCAGATGGTGCCTTTATAGACCATAATGTACAAATTTGGACTGTGAACTCCAAAAACCAGAGAGTGGAGGTGGAAAGGAATGAACTGGTAGATACCAACAACTGATCCCTGTCCTCTCAACAAGGAAAAAAGAAACAACCCCAAAACAGAGTAGCCCTCTGCCTCTTGCATCTCCAATAACCTCCCTGTTTCAACACAGGGACAAGCACTGAAGTGGAATTCATGGAAAAAAAAAAAAATACCCCCGTCTCTGTGGCGTGCGTTTGTGGCAGAGTCTGGGGAGAGCGGGGGAATGGAATAGGCTACAAAGAATAAGAATCCAGTAAATTGACTTTTCCTATAATTTGATTAAATAGCGGGAGCTGGGACAGGGAATCGAATGAAGCACATCTAATAGCCCTGCACCATCTGCCAGCCCCTGGCACCTGGCCAGCTCTCTAGGCAGCTGTGCAGCAGTGGAGAAGAGGAGAGGAAAAGGGGGTGGGGGTGGGGAAAGGAGGTTTACCATGTATTTAATAAATCGTGAGTGAGAATCAAAAACCAGTGAAACATCCTCGCGGAGGAAGAAGGCTTCAACGCAGGATTTCAAAGGTGCCAATGCTTTCACCTCGCTGCACAGCAGCTCCCAGGCTGCTGGAGCCTCCCCCGCCCCCCCGCCAGCTCCTTAACGCTCACACGTGCAAGCCCCCCTTTGCACATACTCCAGGCTAGGAACTTTTCTCCCCGCCCATCCGCTAACCTCTATCTTGAAGGAATCAGATTTCAGCCCAATTGCTCATTAATGCGCTCTGGCCCCCCGTTCTCCACCCAATTCACTCCCACAGATCCATGCTCCCCAGCCATGCAAAGACGCGTCTAAAGAAAGGATGTGTGCGTACAAGTACACGCACATGCACGTACCCTCTGAGGTTGTTTATTAAGCCTCAAGACAACAGATGCAAACATTTCAAGCTGCTTGTTTTAAGGGACTTTTTAAGGAAAGGAAAAAAAAAAAAAAGGAAAAAGGAAGCTTCAAAAAAAATGTTTCTTGGGTGCTGCCTGGGGTCACAGAAGCAGGGACAGGAAAGGGGTGGAAATGGCTCCTCTGCTTCATCACTTAAAGCAAATCTGGGCTCCTCCAAAGGCTGAGCCATCACCAGTCAGCTTGCCACCCATCCCTGGCCTCCATCTTCAATGTCCACAGCCAGTACCCGCACAGGGTAGCACCGAGGGTCCCCCACACAGAGATAAGACCTGTCCTCACAACACACAAAGCAGCTGAGAGGAGCCGCCGAGATCCTCTGCGTTCGGGGGCACTGACAAAATCCACGTTCTACATCCAGCACCACAGGAAACAGTAAATCATAGCCAGGTCTCTCCTCCCCTACCCAACCCCCAGCCCTATCCTCCGTCAGCGAGAGTCAGACCTCTGGGACCTACAGGTGAGATCATTTCCTGTGTTTAAATTGCTAGCACAAAGTAAAAGGAGGGAGCTTGCCAAAAAGCTGCATTAAATTCACCAGCCCTGTGATTCTCAGGGTTCCTCCCCCCCCACTTCTGTTATTCATGTTTAAAAGCATAAACTGGGGTGGGACTTCAAGCAATCCTTGCAGACTACTACTAAAAAGAGAAGCCACCAGACTACAAACCTATGCACCGAATTAGCTGCCAGCCACCAAGCTCAGCACTGCAACAGATCCCTCACACGGCCGACCGTTCAAGGTACGCACAAACCAATTTCCAGCGGGCTCAGGGGCAAAGCCAGACAACACAGGCTGGTGCTCAGACCTGCTTGCTTGGGATCAGGCACCCCCGCCAGCCCCGGGTCCCATGCAGAGCAAAGGCACCGTGTGGAATCGTCACTCAAGGCCAAAAGCAAAAGGTAGGAGGCTTGATTAGCTTCTTTCATGAGACGACAAATGTTGCAAACACCATTTGTTGTTCAAGTCTGGAACCCCTCTGATGCACGCGCTACAGCGAGCGCTGGGAACTCAAACATCCGCAAAAAAGTTTTTAACCCTCTTGGTTTGGAAAAATGCACCAGCAGCGATACTCTAAACCCACAAGCACGAGGACCAGAAGAGCCCATCACAAACCTCTTTTTGGAGCTTCTGCACAACATGAGCCAGGTAGCTTCACTTGGTCACTCCTGGATGGGCTGACAGAGCTACCTGGGCTACCACTCATAGTGTACACATAGCTTGCACTGACAAAAAAGGTCTTTTGTTGATGCAACTGTCTACATTAGGGTTTTTGCTGGCACAGCTGTGTTGGTTGGGGAGGTGATTTCTTCACACTCCTGATCAACTCAGCTGTGCTGGCAAGTCTCATGTGCAGACAAAGCCTCTTCCCTCTTTCAAGCCAAGCAAGTGGCAAACTGAGATGTTGACAAGGTGATTTTTTTTTTCTCCTAGGAATGCCATTTCAGATGGAGAGTCTGGTACATCCAAAAAACCAATTCTTAAGGTGGTGCAAGGAGGTGGGGAGATGAAAGGCACACGCTGGCTGCAAAGGGGGATTTCTGGGCTCCACACAAGAGGATTTAACTCCATTTGTGCTCCATGGTTTCTGATGCCACTGAGCTCTCTCAGCTGGCTGTCAGTACCATCAGCTTCAGTAAGACCCCGAGCCTGCTTCCACTGAAGCAAAAAGAAAATTCCCGCTGATCTCAACAGCAGCAGGCTCTCCGTGCACAGCTCTAACCTGTTTCCCCAAGGTGTTTTTTGGGCCGCTCTTGCACGTGGGATAGTTAAACGCAGACACTCTGCCTTGGGCCTTGTTCTTTGTTTTGTGCCATACAAAATAGGCAACCAATCGCCAGATCCCGTCGTGGCTCTCCTGACTTATTGCTCAAGTGAGCTTAGGAACAAGTGTAGTTCCTGCTGTGCATGGGGGTGTTTAGAAGTGATGCAGAGGGTATGAGAGATCCGGTGTCTGCCTGGATCCAGCACCTGAAGACCCACTTCACCAAAGCTAAACAGGCAGGAGGACTGTGCATGAATTACACACTACAACAAGATGCCAAATGCTGTTAGGTTCATTCACAGCCAGACCTGCCAACTTCAAACCCACAGGGTAGCCTGTCCCTGTCCCCTCCCCATTATCCCCAGAGCAGCAGGCCTTCCACCCGTGTGCCTTTGGCAGCACCTGCCCTGCGTCAACCACCCTCAACGATTTCAGCCACTGACCCTTCCAACTTGGTGGAGTGGTTATGGAATTAAAATTAAAGTGCTCGCTTTTAACATGGTGCTTATTAATCTATTTATGTTGCGCAGGGTCCAGCGATAACATGGAGCAGGCTCGTTTCGCTGCATGTTTGCAGACAGAGTCAGACGAGAAAGCTCCTTTGATCAACTGCCTGGGGGGCGGGGGGAAAGGGGAGGGCTCTCTGGCTACACAGTTAATTCTGCGTGGGTGCAGATTTCTCTCTCTCTGCACGGAGGTTTAAAAAAAAGAAAGAGGTAGGTTATGGAAAAAGTGGGCAGAGTGTCCCAGCCCCACCCCAGGGAAAGGGAGTTCTCCAAGAAGAGGCAAAAAGCAAAGCTGAATCCCCCTTAACAGCTTGCTTTGAAAAGGGGAGGGAGGGCGTGCGCACGCAGGACTTCCAGCCATTTGTGTTCCTCGGGTCCCTTGCTGTTGCCATTCAGGGCTGGCTGCACTTTGCTAAGCATTACATAACCTTCCATCCTCCCTCCAGGGAGCCACGACACAACGGGGAGATTAGGCCTAGCAAATTCCACCCTACCGTCTCCGCCGTGGCGGGAGGGAGAGGGTGGGGGCTGCTGCAACTTTACAACGGCGGCACGCTGTTTACAGAGCTGCGCGCACATCCAGCCAGCCTTGCTGGGCAGCCTTAGCATTTATTCTTTCAAAAGGCGGGCATGCCTCTCGTGGAGCTGGAAAGCAGCTCCCTGTGTCTGTTCGAGCAATCAAGTAAAATAATCCCGCGCCGGAAGCGTACAAGTGCTTTGGGACAGCTCCCCTTTGGGCTTTCTTTGCTGCAGGCAGCCTGGTCCGAGCTCGAACAAGAGCCAGATGCGGCATCAAATTTTGGGGGATCCAATCTAAAGGCGTCTTAACACAGCCTGATCTTCAGGTGGTGCTGAGCACCCACTGCTCAGGCATCGGAGTCCCTCTGAAGCATTTCTTGTGCGTCACCAAAACCAGGAGGCTGATGACTGTCAGCACCCACCAGCAGCCCTGTTTAACAGCTACCAGCTATGGAGCAACGATTCCCCCTCTCATCCCCACAATCTCCAGCAAAAGCGCTGGGAAGCCGCCGGAGTTCGGATACGCCGAGTTCCACGTGAATCGGAAGAAGCGGCATGAATCGTCTGCTAGCGCATGCCACCAGGAAAACTGAAAGCCCCAGGGAAAGGGGAGCATCACAGCTGAGCTGTGGTACCGACAGCAGCAGGCAGCTGCCGTGCAGAAAGCACCGATGCCGTCCAACCATCCTTCATTGACAGGCGGCACGATTTGGGCCCAGACCCCTGCCTCAGCCCCACTTCTGGTTTCCCTGTGCTTTCACTGTTGAAATTTCCCTTTCAGAAGTACATATATGGCAGCAGGGCCTTTGCTTTACACCAGGGCCCCAGGCAAACTCCCCTGGTGCCCCAGACCAGATCCAGACTGTCAAGTTTTTTGTGGGCCAGATCCAGCCAGGGCACGAGGAGCTGGTAGCAGCAGATCTCACTCCAACCCAGGGAATCATGAGCCCCATGATGAACTGTAGGCCGGTGTGAAGTGGTAGTATTTGCTTTGGATTTGGATTTGGGCGATTCAGGGGACAGTGATTCAAATCACTGTCCCGATTTGATTCAGCCGAATCTGATTCGGAGATTTGGCTGCTGCCAAATCTCTGAATCTCCAAATCAGCCAGGCCAGACCCATCCCCCACCCACTCTCCCAGCCTGGCAATGGCCAGCTCCCAGCACTTGCTAAAAAAAAAACCAAAAAACCCAGACTCACCGCTCCTGCCGGTGGGGGCAATCCCTGCTGCCCTGCACCACGTGGAGGGCTCTGCACGAGCCCCCCCAAGCCCCAAAGCCGCTGCAGGAGCAGCGAGTCCTGGGGGGGTTTTGGGTCTTTTTTTTCTTAAAAGGGATGGAGCTGGCCCAGGCGAGGCACCCGTGGGGTGGGGCTGGTGGAGCAAGGGGAGGGTTGGGGGGCTTGTGCAGAGCCCCCCATGCAGCATGGGGCAGTGGGGATTGCCCCCCTGAGAGCACCAGGGCTCTTCTTTAAACTACGGAGCTCAGGCAGGGCTGGGGAAGCAGGCGGGGGTCCCCCCATGGTCCCCAGCCCCCACTCCCCCACCCCTAGTACTTACCAGTTCGGAGTCTGCTGCAGCTCCCTGCTGCAGCCACCACGGACTGCCCTCATCAAATCTCTCCGAATCTTTGCCAAAGACTCAGAGAAGTTTGAATTGATTCAGACCTTTAAACTGGTCCCCTGATTCAATTCGGATTCGGAGATTCACCACCCGAAGCATCACGCAGCCCTACTGAACTGCCACACACACTATGCTGCTGTAGCTGAGGAGGTAGGATCATAGCAGATTTCACACAAAGGCAACCAGGGCAATGTCACCTCTTGCGCTCACTCCTGCCACCAATCATGTCCCCCAGGGCCCTGGGATTCTGCAACAAGCTACCACTCTCAGCCATGCCCTCCGACTTCCAGGGGTCTGCCAGCAGTCTGGTGGGCTGGACACAACAGTTTCACGGGCTGAATCTTGGCTGTGAGCTGTGCATTCAACACTCCTGCTCTATAGGAAAAAAATGACAGCACTTTTTATTTTCCTGTATGGCTAGCTATGTGTCCACAGCCAACTGTACTGGCTGTTTTCTTCCTGCAGTTGGGCTCCCAGACCAAGAGGTACCGAACGCTCAGACCAGCCAGCGAGGCTTCCACCCGAGATGAAATTTTAGCTCCACATTTACCTTCAGCCTGGAAGGCCACTCACTCACAGGCAGTGGCACAAAAGCTGGAGCGTGGAATGCAGCCTTGGTCTTTGCCACTTCAGGCCCAAGCAAAGCTGCGCTGCAGTCTGCTCCAATTAACTTTCCTGGAGATCCCATTACTCCCCGCCACAAAGACATTGTTTAATTTATTCCCCTATAACAGCCATTGAAGTATGGCTAACATATTCCTACAGGCTGCTCAGCTTTCTTATAAAACAACACAGGCAGTTCTGCACACCTGGTGTAGCCCCACATGCCTGCCCACATTGCAACTGGCTTGCTTTCCTTTTCAGAGTGAAATCTGATCACGTGGAATATTACATTTCATAGGGGCATTTGCAACATAACGTCAAGTAGACAAGAACCAAGACATCTAGAGCTCTAACTGATGTACTATCCTTTCCTTGCTCAGGTGGAACTGGGATTCAGGAGGCTCTGGCATCACAAAAGGAGTTTAACAAGCCACAGCGCCAGACCACAGCCTTCCTCCACCCCAGGTGGCACTAGCCAACAGTGACTGTGCATACGAAGAAGAGTTATGAGCAATTCTATCAAGTTCCTAGGTTGCTGCACTTCCAGGCAGCTGTGCAGTATTTAGTCTTCCACTGTTCTCCCACTGCAGCATGTAATCCCCCTTCCCCTCTCCCCCCTTCAGTGCTTCAAACCTTTTGTCAACAGCAGGTATGCTAGGTCACCATTACAGCATAGAGTACAGTAAAACTAGCTAGAGGCTACTGCCCATGGGAACTGTTGGAAATGGGAGGCTCAAATCAACTTTAAAGATTCAACCTAAAAACATGAGTTGGGGCTCAGGCACCGAGCTGATAGATCCATTAAAAAAAAACAACACACGACTCAATGGCATGTTTGCACAAGGTGCTTGTGCAGTGCTGCTTACCGATGAGGGGAGTCCAGGAGGCACCTTCCGAACCTTTTTAGGCTGTCCATCTGGGTTAAAGAAATAAAAACAGAGAATAACTCTTCAAAAGAGAAGTTATTGTCTGGCTGCTGAAGGTGTTGGGATGTGCTGCCCCACTGGATGCTGAACTGGTAACAAGGTGTGGCTAAGAAAGGCTTTGCAGGATGGCAGATGCAGGATATGGATATCACCCTTGATTGTGTCCAAATTAAATAAAAGCTATGCAAAAAGAACCCAAATCTGGAATGCAGTCTCCTGCATGCTCACAGGTGAGCCTGCTGGCTTTTCTTTGTGACAGGGCTCGACATGTAGATGCCGATTTGAAATCTCTTCTAAAAGCCCATCTCTGAATATCTGAGCTCCTCTAATGCAGAATGGGGTTCTCTCCTAGTTTGGGAGGAATAGTGAAGCCCAAGGGTGATTTACCACTTTTGGGAAAGATTGTTAACTGGTTCATTAAAGAGGATTTGGAAGAAGTGGAGAAAAGGAGAATAATATAATGTTTGCATCCTATTTTATTTTCTCCTTTAACAAAAAACGTATTTGGGAAGGCACACTGGGCACCTATACACGTGCAGTGAGGCTGCTGCACTGTGCTGTAATTACAGCGCATTGGAGCAGACTCCATTAAGCGTGGTAGTTACCGCACACCAGCACCACATGTATTGGTGTCCCCACATTGAAAAATGACGGTGGGGGTGCTTTAACTAAAGCTCATCCAACAAGCAGTAGTTAAAGCACCCCCACTGCCATCTTCAGCGGGGGGACACCAATACACACAATGCTCTGGGTGCCTCCCCCCCCCCGCAGCATGTGTATAAACACCCATTGTGTTAAGTCAAGCTGTAGCACAGCCCAAAGTTACTGCACAACGCACCCTAGGTCACTGAAAAGGCAGGTGTTACTAGATCCTGCTCAGGGCAACAGAAAGACTCAAGTCTTGAAGGCAAGGTAAGGTTCAGGGGTGAGAAAATAAAAGGTAAACTGGGGGAGACACGCTTAGAGGAACCAGCTCAAGAGGCAGCTCAGACTAAAGTTTCTGAATTTTAGTTAAGAGCTGAGGAAAACCTTGCTTTGGGCTGGGGGGAGGGGGGAATAGGAGAGTTCTGGGCACTAGCCCAATATCTCTGCCACACTGGTATTTCGCCCATCCCCAGCCCAGGAGAACTCATAACAGAGCTACTCCATTCACACAACCATTTGCTACCCTGAAAATCTTAAACCCAAGACATTTTGGAATGATAGATTAAACCTTTGAGTATCAGAAGCAGACTCCTCTGTCTAAACCACAGCATAAAAATGCATGCAACACAGAACTGTTTCTGGTTTCATTTGCAGTGAAAAGACAAAAATAGCAGCAATAAAGCCATTTCAAAGGATGTGGATATGACCAGAAACACCCATTCTGGGAAATCAGGGCTTGTCTGCACTTGAAAATTAATGGGGATTGAGGTAGGATATGCATTTAAAAGCACAACAGCGTGTTCCTGCATAACCCCATGTGCAGACACACTCTTAGAGTGGAATAAGCATGTCCATACACGAGTTATTCAGGAACAGCTCCACATGCAGACAAGCCCTTAAGCAGCAGAGGTACAACACTGTGCCTTCACACCTCTCCCAGTAACCAGGACCCCATGCTGCTGCTTAGCACACTAACGTCTGGCAATCAATATCTGCATAGTGGCTTGTGTGCATATATATACTTGGGGAGTCCAAGTGGAGGCTCGCCCCCTCGCCCCAGTCACCTTTTGAGATGTGGCATTTCCCAGGGCAAAGAAAATATCTCACACCTGACAGGACCCATTTTTGCCACCATTTTTTCTTCTTTAAAAAAAACAAAAAAACAAAAAAACCCACGCGCCAGGTTCACATTGGTCAGCTGATCAATTTGAAGTACAGCTCACGAGGGATGACTTCCTGGTTTCATTCTCACCCGCCTTACCCTGCTTCCCCAGAGGGATGTGGGTTGTGACTTACCTATGTTGCTGTCAGCACCTCTCCTACGAGGGTTGTTGGAATAAGAAAAATATTGAGACCCTCCCTTCACCCCTGTGGGGGAAAGTGTGCTTGGACTCGCGATTCCCATTTCACTGGGCAGGAAACCAGTCTGTAAACAAGCAGACAGAGAAGCCCTTCCATGTAATTATGCTGTAAAACCATCATGGCCATTCCAAACAGAAGCTGCCTTCAACAGCTTTCACACGATTCAGCCTCAAATCAAACCTGAGGGCTGTAAAGAAGGAAAAACACAAATGTGCAGTCAGGAGGGGGGCCTTTCCTGCCAGAGATTCAGAGGCCCCGATCTCCCACGTCTAAATATGCATCCACAAGCTACTGTGAGTGCAAACTTACAGATGCAATTAACTGGGAGCACAGATGACAGCAGCCAGACTGCTGATCTGTAGGAGCGACAGTCACAGTCAGATGGCTTCACTCTGTCACTTGTGTCTAGAGCTGACGGTGGGTGGTGGTGCAGAGTGAAAAGGTGGTTCTGCGACTCAGGCACCGACGCTGCTGAGAAGCCCTAGTACACCAGGAGCAACAGCCATGTCTGAGCTCATGTACATGGTGCATCACCACTCGCTAGCAGCAAAGCAAAGCGCTCTCTACACAAATGCTCTGCACCCTCAGTGCTGGTGAAGTGGCTCCCACAGCAGTAGCAACCACAGAAGCAGACAAGCAGAAGATTCCCCAAAAAGCTTGGTTCAGACGCAGCCAAGGTCAAGTGGAAAGAGGAGTTCATGGGGCAGGTGATTCAGGACGGCCTATCCCCCACGCATTAGGGACAGGAACTCTCCCTTTATTTGCCTGCTCTCCCAGGCTCAGTTTTTCAGGGGAGGGACTGTCTCCCTCTGTGTGTATATGCAGCACCCATTATAACCAAGCCCCAATTTCAGGTGGGCATCTATGTACTACTACTTTTACAACCGCTTATGTGCCATCAATATGCTACTTTGCTTAGTCTGGCTCTGTTCTGCTTTATTTTGTGGAGTCCTAAATTCCCGGTTAATGGCTTTTTATGCCTTTGGCCAATCAAATGACTTGTTTTACTTGGGAAATTACATTAAAACCAAAGATTTCTCCTCTCCACACCTGAATTTACGATCCTCTAACTCAATTTTCTGTAGTGGCTGGTAATTTTGAAAGCCCAACTGGGGACACATCCTGAAGAAGTTGGTCACTCCTCCCCAGAGAGTGCTGCGTGGAGATTAACTAGAGAAATTCAGACTAGAAAGAAGCTCAAAATATTTAAGAATACATTGGAAACCATCCTTTCGAATAACCTACTTGGGGACATGGTGAAGTCTGTCACCTGAAGTCTTTAACACAAGACTAAATGTCTTTCTAAGCATATGCCTAGCTTAGTCAAACACCATGGACCTGATGCAGGCAAGGTGGGCTAAGAGTCAATGGCTGCTGCTACTTAAGTGGCCAGATGAGATCACAATGACCCTTCTGGCCTTAAAAATGCAGTTAATGAAGTCTCAGCACTGCTGGCTTAGCATAATTTAATCTACAAACTTCTCTGTGCATTAATACAAGGGAATATGGTGCCACAATTACTTTCTCCCCAGTGTGTTGATTTGTTGGTTTTAAACCGAAAGAAGGGGCACACCCGCCGCCTCCAACCTACGCTGCGCAGGCATCCACCACATCACCAGGGATGCAAGAAACCAGCTGGCAGGCCACTGGCTGCTTGCACACCCCCGTTTCCCACAATCCACTCCACAGCTAGCTGAAGCTTTCACAGACTACAAACAGGAGGCTAACATAGATGCCTGCTAGGAGTATAGCATGTCTTAAATTCAGACTGTTGGCGCACGCACTGCCATGCAAGGGTGGCTCCCATATACCATTCTGTGTTCAGCCTACAAAGGAGTGATGTAGCTTTATCCCATTTCAGAGAAAAGTGCAGAGAGGGGGAGAAGATGCTACTTGTCCTGAGGTCCTCAGCAGGCCAGCAGGAGAGGTGAAACAGGACCTAGTCCAAACCCTAGTCCAGCATCTTCCCACTGTACTACACTCTCAGCATATGCATCGAGCATCTGGAAACATTCCTGGCAGGGGGCTTCTAAAAGCAACACCAGTGCAGTCAAACTCAAAGGAAGCCATGATTAATCCAAATGCCAGCATGCCAAAGCTTCAGCAGGATAGGCTGCTGGGTTGGACTAATTAGTTCTCTTAGTCGCTCCCTCTTCCCCTGCCCCCCAATACTTCATTAAGGAAATTGAAATCCTTTTCTCAAAAGAGGAAAATCCTTCCTCCTGTTTATCTAAACTGACCTTGGAAGCAGAAAAAAAAACCCATCAGTGCAAACCCAGCAGTATCCACGATACAGCATGAATTTTACAACCAAAGCACCTACACATATTCCAAGAGAAAAGCAAGCAGGAAGTCTCTAGGAGAGATGATATTTAGCTAGGAAGAGAAGTTTACTCTTTACTTGGGATTTGAGGAGATGAAGAAAAGCCCTTATATAATAAAAATCTCTCACTGATAATCTTCCACAGGTGAAGAACTGCAATAAAGAAGGATTTAAATTTCAGAATAGCTTGATCAAAAATATTTAGAGCTGGCTATTGGGGGGGGGGGGGGGTGGACATGACCTTGCTCTGAAATCTGCCTCCTCTGAAAGGGGTCGGGGGAAGCTCGTGTATTCACAGCTGGTAAAATTATTGCAATCTGTTCCACTGGTCAGGTTACCTTTGTGTTTAAAAGGCTACACACCACAAAGTGACACAGCCAAGAAAAGCAAAAAAACTAGCTACCCCAGAGGAGATTATGGAGGCTTGGGGCTGCCAGTTGTTACTGCTTTGTTCCTTAAGCAGGTAGCTCGAATAGTCTGACTTTTCTGAAACTTGCACTCTGCACGAATATTTTAAGACCGCTTCCTGGAAAATGATCATTTTTTTTTCACTTCTCTAGCCCTGCTCCACAACTCTCCTCCCCACCATTTGCTGGATAAGGGGAGTTGAGGGTTAAATGAAATAGTGGCTTGGAGGCCTCCTACTCCATCTGGAACATGCAAGGGCGAGTGGTTGAGAGAGGAATGTGCTTCTCTCTGAAGCTCCCTGTCCAGTCCACACAAGGACTCAAACACACACAGCGCATCTGCTGTGCAACAAGTCTCACAAGCTGCAGAAGAGGCACGAGCACACTGTCAATGCAGGTAAGCAATTCGGCAGGCAGAAGCATCGGCTATCCTCTGGAGTCAGGCAGCAAGCGAATGTCCAGGAACTACCGCTTGCCTCCAAACAACTTTGGTGTCTGCCCGGCATCAAAAGCAGCTGCTCCAAGGGCAGGCTTGGACAGTCTCATCCTGTGGACTATGTGCTCTGCACCTCTTTCACCTGCTCAATGCCTCCACGCTCCAGAGAGGCCTCCCCAAAACTGCAATACAAATCAGCCCACCCCCTTTGTTAGCTTATATCCCCCCCTCCTGTCCTCCCCCCTCCCCCCAAATAAAACCTCGACAAAATCATAACATTAAAGAACAAGGCCTGGCATCGGTCCCATTTTTATTTTAGCAGCTTCAGTGGTAAATTAAATCCACGCTGGCACAGACAGCCAGCACAGCTGTTTCAGCAAAGGAAACATCCTCAGTTCAGAGGAGAGGAAATTATGACAAATTTGTGTAAAATTAAAACACAGTTTTTATTAAAGAAAAAAAAAAAAGTGCCCAGCCCAGAATTACTCAAGTGAACAAAGATGGTGGGACTGTTTCTGTTGTACAGTCCTGAAATGTTGGCCTTAGGGATCCAGAAGGGGCAGCTTCAGTAACATGCATCCGAGCAGAGGCGCTCACTTCTTCCCTGAAAAGTTATTTTTGGGTGCTGGCAGGGAGAGGCCACATAATCCAAGTAATAGTCCAAGTCCAAAGTGAATAAGCTCCATCCACCCCTCCCCAAACATCCAATATGAGGTGCCCAGGTTACAAGGATGCAAACAGTTTGCCACCAGCTAGCAAACACCTCACCCTGCCAGAAGGGCCACATGGGAGTCAAGCTCAGTCCCACCAAGTTCAAAGGTCCAGGGGACACACCTGCCTGGCCCACACTTCAGGATGGAGCATGAGAAAACAAACGTTACAGGGAGGTTTTTACACCGTCAAATCCAAGTGCCTTTCAGCAGTGACAAGCATCTGCCACATGTGGTTCTCTCTCTTTCCAGGGAAGAAATGGTGCATGCACTGCAGTCATTTCTTTTAGGAGGACTTTCCCCGTGTTAAAAGTAAGAGGCACCTTGGTCTGTGCCAAAAACCACCTCTACAGAGTTAATGAGGGATGCTGTTTGTTCTAGGCATTTCAAAACCAGGAGGTGAACAATGTGAATTACTGACTAGCCCTGGAAAGAAGACAGGAAAAATGGGGGAGGGGGAAGAGGCTTGCAAAGAGAGACAGAGCAGTCAAGGGTTGGAGTGAAATTTCTCAGGAATTTTAAGAGATCTGGATGCCAAAATCCACCTTAGGTTTAGTGCAGGGGCAGGCAATTATTTCAGGCTCACCCAGTTTTGGCAGGCTGTCGAGGGCTGCATGAGTAGCCTTGCCCCCTGGTCACCATCTTGGGACCAAAGTCCCAATGTCCCAGAGCCAGCACCAGTGGGGCGCAAAGCAGGGAGCCAGGCTGGGCTGCACCAACAGGGAGAGACGGGAGCTGCCCAGCTCCATAGAGCCCCTGCTGGCCAGGACCCCGCGCTCCTGCCACCCTGCTCTGGGCCCTGCCGGTGCAGACCCCGTGCTCCCACTGGCTCCCGCACCTGCTCACTCCCAGTGCCCCCAGCCCTGCAGGAAAGGTGGGGGCAGTGCACAGCCCCGACCCCCTGCTCGCTGGCAGGGAAGCAGCTGGTGCCAAGTGTGGGGAAAAGCAGCCCTTGCCCGCCCCATGGCCAGCGCTCCCTGCTGCAGGCGCTTGCAGCCCGCGTGGGGCTGCCTGTGCCTGCTCTGGACAGCCCCATACAGGCTGCGAGTGGCTGCAGTGAGGGCTGCTGGCCACAGGGCAGGCGAGGTGCTGCTTTCCACACCCCGACTCAGCTTTTCCCTGGGGCCCTCCCCTGCTCTTCCCCCTTTCCTGGGCTTCCTGTGCAGGGCAGCCACGTCCTCCCAGGCCAGAAGCTGGGCTCCGGCTTCCGCTGGGGACCAGCCTTGCTGTTGTGGGAGCCCACCGGGCTCCCCCTGGGTCCTACTGCCCTTGGTTCCCATCATTATTTATTTATTTTTACACGAACCAGGGGCAGATGAATATTAAATTTTCTAAATTTTTTTTAGGGACCCTGCAGGCCAGATAGAATGGCCTGGTGGGCTGGATGCAGCCCGCAGACCATATTTTGCCCACCCTTGGTTTAGTGGGGCTCGAGTGCTTACCCCTCTCCCTTCCCCCAGAACAGTTAAAGAAACAAAATAACAAACCCTGAGCTTTCAGGCGGTTCTAAAATAAGAATAGCATTGGGTAAACTTAAGATGGCACTTAAAAGTGATAGAGTCAAACTGAACCAAAAGATCATGTGGACACTAAATCAGCAAGTTTAACTCTGTATAAAAAACTGAAGTCCGTTATGAGCAGGTTTAAGATCAAACCAAAATAAGTTACTGCAACTAAAATAAGAGAATGCAGACAGGTTTTAATGCAGTTTGAAGACGGCCACAGTACAATGTCTACATTTTAACAAGGCCTTTAACTCCTGTGATTACACCCCTCCACCCGAAACCACCCCAAAAAAGTTCCTGCTCGAGTTTTTCAAACCAGCTTATGTGACTTTCGTAGTTAATTTTAAAAGGGTGGAGAATCCCTAAACGCTCCCTTACTCTGAAAAATCTCAAATCCATGTATTCCTCAAGTTCTTACCACAGGCATTTTGTTCAGTTACAGATAAAAGCAAAGCATTTTTACCTGATTTAGTCCTGGCATCCCTCCGTCTCTTCCAAACGTGGAGTAGGAGGCTCTTTCTCCGCTCTTCCCTAAAGTGGAGGAAGAAACAAACAAAAAAAATCATTTTGTGAAAATTTACAGAGGATGACGCCGAGTGCACGCAGAGGACCACCCCCCCCCAGGCTCACGCAGACTTCCCCACTAAGGCACAAAACCCATCATTAAAAATCTGCCTTCCCGTGCTCATTATTAGGGTGTCAACTGAAGCAAATACCAGCTTGCTGCAAAACCAGGAGACCTTGTCACTTTGCGAGCAGCAGGGCTCAGTTTGTCCTTCTTAAAAAAAAAAAACCCAACACTGCAGCGATGCAGGGAGCCGCTTGCGGCCATGGAAACTGACAGTTTCAGAACAGAGCAAAAAAAATACCAAAACAACAAAAAAGCCCTGCACACCAACTAAAAAAAGCCATCCAAATATGACAGAACCAGGGACAAAATAAACCAGAAGCTAAGCATGGCTGACCAACAGAATCTGCATGTATTTTTTCCATACAATGGCAAAAATCAGTTGTGAATCCTACAGCTAGTTGCAGGCTGAAAATTCATGCTCAACAGGGGGGAGGAGGGATGCCATCCCTCCTTCAAAAACATCCACATGTTGGGAATGTTTTTTAAGAGGCCTGAACCAGAGGGAAGGTTTTTACTTTCCCCCTCCCACTGCTATTAGCCTGGGTAACTGGGGTTATCAAAACCAGCATGGTTTGGGAGTAAACCTAGGACCTTTCCTGAGACTGAAGGGGCCTGTTTGCATTTCAAAGGACCTCTTTCTTGCTGAAAACCATGAAGGGAACACGGCCATGGTGAAAAGGTTAAAACCACAAGCCCTCACGCTGCTGAGTGACCGCCTCGCCATCCAAATCAGGCTCAGCAAATCAAAATACAGCTGGCTGGAAAACAGGGTCCCTTCTTTGCAAACTGAAAGATTTCAATCTTGAAATGCTGCTCTGAGGCTTTCCGCTCCCGTTGGCTTCCCTGTGCCTCGCTGAACCCCCTGCAATGCACCACGGACCGGGGGCACATCGTGGCATGGAGGTGGCCATGGTGCATTATGGGACAGGCTTGGAGAAAACAGGCGCACCAGGCCCCTGAACTGCAACCCCTGCCATGCAATGCAGTGCTAGAGAATCCGCGGTGCCCACGTTTCCGACGACAAATGGAAGTCTTCTGTAGAAAACTGACATAGAAACCTTCTATTTTCAATTGATAAAAATTTCCAGCTGGCCCCAATTTCAATGCATTAATGGCAGCGCTAGGGAAGGGAAAGGGATTAGTGTCCCACAAAGCCAGACATGCAAAGCTGCCGGGCGTGGGGCGGGATGGAGCGTGCCCAGCTCGCGTGTGGCAGGCACCAGGTAGGAGCTCTGCACCGACTTGGAAAGGGTGAGTGCCAGCATGCCCACACGACAATGCAGCCCATGTATTCGTCACTCAACTAGCCCTGCCCTTTCCAGTAAAGACAGGTGGTGTGGAGAGACAGACTCTCTCTCTGGGGCTGTCATCTCGGGCAGCAACTAGCATGCATTTCTGCCAACATGGTTAACCTAAAAAACCCTGGAGAACCCTGCTAAAGCATAAGCAGATGCACCGAGGCAGCATTTACCGACTATGTTACAGCACAGCAGAGGAGTCACCTGATTAAAACACACCTCCTTTCCTGGGTTAGATAGACACCCTCAATTACACGCCTTCATGGTGTGAGGATGGAGAGAGAGGGGTATGGACTGATATACCCAGAGACAGCCAAATGGAGGAAGACAGTGCTTAGGTTGTACTTACGTGGCACAAAGATTAGGTCCCCAAATCCACAGGGCATTTGTCCACTTTTGTTCTGTGCAACTTGCTGCGTGGGACTTCAACCAACGCTGGTGCAGTGAAGCGATAAGGGGCTGGATCAGCTCCTGCCCACACAGCCACCTAATTTCACAACTAACGCCACTTCCAGCTTGACGTGGTCAATGCATTTTCCTCTGCAGGCCCCTGCCTCTGTAAGGGGCCAGCCTGCTGTCACCTCCCCAAGCCAGAGGCACATGCAATGCCCCCCACAATTCACAGTGGCAAGCTGCACCAGCCCACATTACCGTGGTTCCACAGCATTAAATGCTAAGTAAGCAAAAGGTCAAAACGTCACAAGATAGGTCACTTCAATGACCTAATTTTTAAAAGAGCTTAGGAGCTATGTTTACTGCAAAGCCCACACCTTTACAGAAATAACTCAACAGGTTTTGTCAACCAGACCGGGGTTAGCTCTAAAATAAAGGAAAACCAGGGTAATTCCAGGACACTTTATCTGGTAAGCAACCGACAAGCTTCCCCTCTGTAAATATCTTGCTGTCTACACAAAGCACTTTGTGGGTGAAACGAAGTCTAAAGCATCCTTTCGATAGTGCTGCAAACTCAAGTCAGCAACGTTACAATTAAGGGTGCGATGCACACAATATGTTGCCAAACGTGCAGAGTAAAACTGCAAAATAAATTCTCCAGCAGTCCAATTGCGAGCCTCTTTCAAGATGCAAACACACATGCAATAGCAAAGCTGAAATTCCACTTCAGCCGCTTTCTCCTGCCCAGCATCTAAACGTAGGTAAATGCAGAGCGCATCTAGGTACCAACAACCTGTGCTATGCCACCAGTATGGATTTTGTACAACTGAGTTCATTTGAAAGACACTGAGCACACCTGCTGCACAACAGCCAGAAAATAAAAGTGACCTTCAACATTGGAGAGCAGATCTGGTGATTGAAAGCGTTCTTTGAGTAATACAGGAAGAGAAAAAGCAGCTAAACTCCCAGAAAGCACAAGATTGTACGGTCTAATGCAGTTAGCAATTAACTCACAAAATACACCTGGGGTGGGGAGAAGATTAATATGACTAGCAACTTCTTTCAGATCTTAAGACTACTGACTTTATTTTAAAATTTCCTGACTTTTCTATGGCTGAGCTGAACAGGAAAAGCCAATGCTGCCATGCAATCCACAGGTGCAGCATGTTGCTTCTGCTCCGCTTGCACTTCCAGAGTATGGTTCACACAGGTTTGACAGCGGAGAATATCTTACAGGTTGAACAGACCTCAAATGTCACCCCCACAGTGAAGGTGAAAAACGAGCAACACCTTGGTTAGAGAGCTGGGATGAAAGCCTGCTGTAGCCGAATACCATTTCTGCCCTCACACTCCCAACCCACTCTCCAAAGAAGTACACTTAATTACAAAAATTCAACAACTTCAGAGAGACAGGCCCAAACGCTAAAAATCTTGGACAAAGACAACACCGGGAATACACTATACAAATAGGAAATGGGATTTTTATAATAATTCTGACCTTTGCGTATTTTCTTGTGAATTTTAGGATGCAACAGTTGAATGTGGGTGGGAAAGGTAAACCACACAGGTCAGCAGCAAGCAAGGAAGCATGAGATAGAAGTGGGAACTGGCAGGGTGCCTTAAACATTTCCAGACATCTGAACTTTGGGAGTTTGTTTTGGAAAAGTCTACAATTTGTAAGTGTACTTTTTCCGGGGCGACTCCCATGAAACTTGTGAACAATCTTCGTTTGACTTCTCTTTCTTTTCACTTAAAAAAAAAATAAATAAAATTCTGTTTTTTGAATGAGCAAGGCTAACAAAAATTGTGAATCGGGCTGGTGGGTAAGGTCCCCCGGAGACAGCACTACTCCAGCAGATCTGGCAGGAGTTTGCATTCTGGAAGTCCATGTGTATATATGGGGGAGGAGGGGAGAAGGGTGACAAGGCACCCATGCACTAGTGGACAAGGGATGGGACTTTTCCCCCATGAAAAGTTTGCAAGCACTTGAAGGTGCTGTATGTGAGAAATACCAAGTGCTTTTACCCTGCTAAAAGGCCAGGCATTTCCCTGCAACTTATTTAATAGATTTCATAGACTTTAGGCCTGGAAGGGACCTCATAAGATCATCGGGTCCGGCTCCCTGCCCCTCAGCTAGGGTCAAAGGATCCCAGCAAGATAAGCACCCAAATGTTTCTTAGAAGTGTCCAGAGTAGGTGCTTGTACCACCTACACACCATTTCTCTTCCAGCTCCCTACACTCCCTTCCCCCTCCTTTTTATACATGTACAGGCACACACACAAGCCAGTGCCAGCCTGTCCTACAGGGATCTGCAGTACTTTATTTTCACCCATACATAATAAGCAATTTCTCAACTTGGCACAGTCCTTCCTGAAAGACTGTGCACATGCCAAACTCAAAATTAAAATATATTCAGGTGTTTGTCTCTGCAGATAACCCTGGCACTGGAAAGCCACCTACCACACACATCTCCACGCCATCAAGCAGATTCTCCCCTTAGACAGTGACACCTAAATTCACTTTCTGGACTAAGGACAAGAATGAAAAGCCTAGTCTCAGAGGGCTGTTTACCCAGAGAGCAGCAAGGTCTGAAGATGAGCATTTAAACTGAAAGCACCATCCCAGCCACATCTCTCATTCCTAGCACAGGCCAGGATACTGTGCACGCTGGTGGGACTGCAAAGCTGGCACAGAGCATCTTGCACATGGTAATGCAAGCTAGATGAGAACTTCAAACAGACTCATGGCTCCAGCGTTGCTGCCCTGGACGTGCTCAATTCAGACGCGCATGAATGCGCTGAGAAAAGGTGACTTGCGCTTCCTCTGGGTTTGTCAAGGGGCCTCCCCAGAGGAGTGCAGGTGCTCTGCAGCCATGCAGCGTCCTGCAGGTCTTTAAACCCGCTGGGAGCACGCACACAGGTGCCCTCAAATCACGCCATCCACATGCAGCACAATGGAGTTGCAATGGCCGCCTCTCTCATTCCTCTTCCAACCCTGTACGTCTCCCAACCCAAGAAACACAACAACCCATGACGTGCCCTAGCTGTGCAATGCCGACGCAGCAAGTTCGAAGGAACAGCAAACACTCTGACTCCAGTAATTCTATTAGAAATATTTCCTGGGGGAAAGAGGAGGGGAAGCAAAGCACAGCAAGCAATTAAAGAGGGAAAAAAAATGCTTAAAAAAAAAAAATAGAAAAAAAAACCAGAGTAGTGACAACCCCAGGTCCATGGGCAGATTAAAACCATTGTCCAGGAAGAACACAATTCACAATAGCTCACAATACACCCCAGATTAGAAACACTTCTCTGAAAAGAAGCTAATTACTAGAAATAATTACTAGAAAGAAATCTGTTATGGCTTATCAGTTTCCCTGCTGTTTAAACAATTTCCCCCTCCCCTATCCCCCCCTCCTTTACTGAGGGTGAATAGTGAACAGAGCAACTGATTTCAAAGATTGCTTTAGAAAGGCAAGCCCCTTCCCTCTCCTCCCACAACCCTGTCTGGTTCAGGGACAAGGAGAGCCGCCCCACTACAGGACTCCTGGCTTATCGCTGACTCAAGAAAGGTCTGCAAATAGCCAAGGAAAAGCACCGGGCTGGGATTCCACCAAGGGAGGAATCCCCCTACTGCCACAACTCAGCGTCCAGATCCTCGGTTCATGCCTGTGCTTGCTTCCGTCAAGGATGCAGGTTGCTGCAAGCAGGTGTATTCTGGATTCTCACCCTGTCCTCCCCCCCCCAAGCCCTTTTTTTTATGCATATTAGGAATTCAGGCCTTGTAAATTTTGCCCGGGTAGGCACTTCAAGGGACAGGAAGCTGAACGCTCAGCTATGAGAAGGGGGTGCAATGTTTCTTCAGGTTCTTTTAGCCTTACCTTGTAGACAGACTGTTTGATCATCATGTCTAGTCTGACCTTTGTCTCAGTCCAGAAAGTTTCACCCAGTTAGTTCTATCCTTGCCATCTGAAAACTATGGCTTTGTTGTTGTTTAGGCCTCTTAAACTCTAGCGGCCAACGAACACTTTAGAGAATATGCACATTTGTTCGAGATAAAATGTACTCACTGCCCACCAAGGTGGGAGCACTCGCATATGCTCATGAGGCCCGCTGGAAAGCTAGGGGTGTCTGTGTCTGTGTGAGGAGCGTTAGGTCTGACATGCTGGTCTATTTAAACAGCATGCAAAACCGTCTAATGTGCATTACAGAATTACCAAGAGGCCTCAGCTGAGATCAGGGCTCCGCTGGGATAAACCTAGGCAAAAAGAGAGCTCCTGTCCCAAAGAGGTCACAGGGCAAATAGGCCAGACAGGAGGTGGGGCGAAGAGCAGCAACAGAGGACTTGGCTAAGTCGCACAGCGCGATACTGGCACTGCTGGGGAAAACAAGGCTCCAAATTCCTAACATAGAGCTCTACCCACTTAACTGCCAGTGCTACAATGGCACAGTTTATCACCAGGTGGAAAAATCTTTCCTTTAGCTGACTGGGATCTCGAGATACAAAACCTCAAACACTGAGCTGTTGGCAAAAACAAAGTCCTTGCTGCCTCTCCATCTTGGAAGGCAACACAAAGGCCTGGCAATTACCAAAGCCCCAAAACACTTCTGCTCGCATGCAAATCGCATGATATTCCCCCCCACCATTGTTAGAATACAGCATCAGTGGACATCTTCAGGGGTGGAAATGCACAACCCTGCAAGTTTGGGGAACTACAGTCCAGGGAAAACCTCAGGATTTATCGTTTCTTGGGTCCAACAGTACACAGCAGACAGGTGCCCTCTCCCCAAACTCCCTTCTTATTTGATCATCTTGGAAGCAGAAAGTCGGGAGATGCAACTTTTGTGGGGCACCTTCAGCACAGACACACCCAACTCCTCCATCCAGCCCAGAATGAGCGCCTGATGAAAGGAGAGGCTCTTCTAAAGCTTTCTGGCTCTCCCTGATAAAATCTAGTCAGACCTGGAAATGGAGGTGAAGTCTATGGTCAGAAAAGGACTTAGAAAATGATCTCACACCCATCCCTGCCCCTACTTTGTGTCATTCTGTTCAGACCATACCCCTCTACTGTCCGCTTGGGAGGGTAGTAAGAAATGATAAATGTTGCACCCAAAACTCCTGCATAACTCTGACCTTAACCCCCCATTCCTCCAACGCACTCAGAAAGTCTTCCCCTAAATTGGGCATTTTCCATTGAATCTAGATTCTGGAAAAATGTAGGTATTTATCAAATTTCATGTGCTTCTCCCCTCCCCCCTCCCTCTTTTCCTTGATTTTTGCTGCTGAATGAAGGCTCCCCACAACTTTCCATTTTGCTTCTTTGTTTTTCTTTTCTTCCTCTATTTTCTTTCTTTTGGTACTACTACTATTTTCCCCCTTTTCTCCAAAATGTTTACTAAGTGAAAAAAAAAAAAAAAGAACCCTAAACCACCCTTTCAGCTTCTCCCTTTCTGCTGAAATATTTTTGGGAAAAAGGAGATCCATGAAAAATTTACAAAAAATCCAAATTCAGTAAAAGAATAAAAATAAACTGACAGTCTGGATTTTTCTCCTTCTCAAAACCAGTTCATCCCACTCCCTATTTCTCCTCACCAGTCATTATCTTAGTCACCAGCCTCTTCAGCCAGAAGATGAGAACATTTTTCTGTCTTGGGATATAGGGCTCCAGCTGAGGTCCTTGAGGCTTTGTAATGTCCACACTAGTCTCTTATGGGATGGATGAACCTGAGTATTTTCCGGTTTTGGGTGCTAGAGGGAGACACTTGAAGAGAACATGAGCCTTAAATGAGGAAATTCTTGTGTGGGACCCCAGTGCCACACACACAAGATTTGCTGGGAGCATCCAGCAGCCACAGAAGCACATTTCACTAGCAACATGCTAGTGAAAAAAAGCCTGAAGTTCAGTCTCACGTGAAGACTTTTAGGGGCAAAATCTCTCGCAGCCGCGCACAGTTGGGGTGGAGACCTCCTTGTTCCTCCTGATGGCAACTTCTATCCACTTGCTCCATAAGCAGTCTCAGGAATCGTGCCATCATTAGCCAGGGAGAACTACCCAGACTGACTTTGACACCTTGTAAGTAATGGCAATTTTCTTTTACAAAAAACAGAGCACTTTACGTGCAGGACTCTTGCTCAGCACTTTCATTAAGAAGCTTCACATCAACTTTTATTACCTACTCTGCTACAGAAAGCAAAGGGGGACAGCTATCTCCTCCTCAAATGCAGCAGGGAAACAGCCCCCTCCACTTCCTCCTCTGGAAGGAACCTGTGAGGCTTAATTAAAAGTTCCCCTTTGACCATGGTGAAGAAATAACCAGCTGAGGATAGACTGCTTGTCTCTGGAGAACTCGGTGTAACAGCTTGCCCTCTTCCACCAGACAACCAAAGAGAAGATGCTGGCCACCACTTGCTTCCTGGCCTCCACAACTTCCTCTTCCCTACTAGCTCTGCAAGAGGAACCACTGATTTGAGGGGATTTTTCCCCCCCAATTAAATAAAATTTCCCCCACATAAAAATCACTGCTGCCAACACCCAGGTTCTTCTGCCAAAAATGTGGCATGGGCATCTACAGAGGGCTTACACCAGGGGTGCCATGGGAAAGGAGGGAAGGACTAACTCTCATTACTTGCTTAACATGATAGAAGCTCTCTAAGCTCTTCAAGATGGATATTTGCTGATCTTAATCCCTCCCCACCCCTTGAGTCCAAAGAGGTAACTGGGTAAATCGTGACACATGCTCCTTACATCTAGTGTGCACCATCACTGGGGAAGGAGTACGGAAGAAGAGATGCAAGTGTCACATACTTGGCAACAAGAGCTTAAAAGGGGGTTGCTGCCTTATTGGCACCCGACCCAGAGGGATGGAGGAACAAGGGAAGGACTCACAGCCCAGTCAACAAGTCCCCAGCAGATGGATTTGCCAGCAATGGAAGGGAAACCACAAGAGGAGGCAGGTAGCATAGTACTTGCCACACAGGCAAAACCAGGCCCCTCCATGCCTGGCTATTTTATGATCCACTGTCACCACTGAGCGTGCAAGAGAGCAAGCACAAGCTCTATGCTGCAGCACCAATGCCCATCCTGAGAGCTAGACCCTGCGTGGGAGGAGCCCAGAAACAAAGAACATTTCTCGAACCACCCAGAGCAGCAGTTCTTGGGCACGCGGTGACATTCTCTAGTGTGGGTTTGCACTGGGAATACGACACTGGTGGTATATCAAAACCCTTTGGCTCACAGAAGAAGTCAATGGGATTTACTTTCCTGGAGGTAGTTTCACCCCCCTCTACGCTGCACTGGATGTCAAGAGACACTGGAAACAAAACCAGTGACTCCCACACGTCAGCACTAGCAGGTGAACCCCTTTCTGAACATAACAAGAGAATTTCAGTGGGCAGGATGGCTGCCAAGAGCTGTGTCCTTCAGGTGACAAGGCAGATCAGAGAAAACCTCACAAAGAGGGGACGGAGAGAAAACAGGGCTAACAGCACTGCCTTCAGCCCCACACTTCTCCTTCTGACACAGTTTGATAGCCATATGCCCCCAAAATGATTCCCCAGATATTGCAAGCGATTACACTCAGATATCAGCAACTTGCAGCAGAACAGCAACAGCCAGGAATAGATTCCAGAGTCCCGGTCCACAGGACTGTGTCTGTCTGGTTCTGCAGCATGACCCTGGGAAAGTTGCAGGCTCTTTCAATGCCTTTCTCCTCCCACCTTTTGTCCCTTAAGTTCAGGGACACATGGCCCTGCAAACCAGATTCAGACCACAGGGCTTCTCGTGCAGTGGATGGCCCACCTCCGTACAACAGGGCAGCAGCTTGTTCACGCAGCTCCAGAACCCAGTGTATGAAGGCCACCACTGCTTGTGGGACCCCTCTTTTACTCCTGCCAACTATTTTGGTCACTGACAGTGATTGAAGACCCCAAATTCAGCAGTGGGCAGGGGGGTGCAAGGCCCAAGCAGCAGCTGTGTTTATCTTCTGGGTTCAGGAACTGTGCCAGCACACTGGCTCCAGCAGCTATGCTTATCAGTTGCAAGGCTATATTTTAACCACTCATGGGGCACTAGTTGGGCAGCCCTGGTCTAGTCTATTTAGTCTTTAAGGCAGGGTCTATCTCTTGATGTGCATCTGTGCAGTGCCCAGAATAACAGGGCCTTGATGTCTACTGAGATCATATATATAGTTGGGGATAGTAGGACTAGATGACGTCCTGATTCAACCCTAATTTTCTATGACTTTATAACATGTGCATAAACATATAGCATAACAGTGTACAAAGGTCTCCATGTACATGCAAACACTGGCAAGGCCCTGGACAGCAGCTTAATCAACCAGAACTAACAGAATCATCTTTTAGATGCATTCTTGGGGGTTGACAGGGCCTCCATTAGCCCCCTGGGCTAGCCAAGTGCTTTTCACTTTAAATTTTGTCTGCGCTATCTAAAACAACAGCTTTGCTCATAGACAGCAGCACTTACCTACGAGTCCAGACCCCAGGAATGGTGATGAAGATATGCTGTTGTGAGATGACAGGTCCCTGTGTTCTCCGTAATGAGGGCCTTCACCATAGTTCTGCTAAAGTAACACAAAATAGCATCATGGCACATGCGAGAGAACCAGCTATCATACTTGATAGGTGCAGCCATTTCTGCAGGGAATGAGCAGGGAGCAGAGAAGACTCCCTAGGAACTGCCCTGTTGCCCTAGCAGCTAAGTCAGTTTGTGTTACCCAGATGCTCATATTAGCAAGAAGTGAAACTTGACCCCCACCACCCTCCCCTTTTTTGTTTTTAAAAAACAAATATTTGGTTTAATTTGAAAGAAGAGACCAAGACAACACTGGGGTCTGAATTTCAAGCTGCTGCTCCCTCAGTTACAAAAAGCACTATTTGTGGTGTGTGCGCATGCACAGGCATCTGGTCTGCTGCTGCACAGAAAATGGCCAGGTTAGATCCTGGGATCAAGATCAAGACATGGAACCGCAATCTCTGACCCAAGGAAGCGGATGGCTATATTTATTTTAACAAAGGTCCGCTAACTCTTAAGTCAGTCAGGCTTATACCTGGCCCCAGACACTGATTTCTCAAAAGGCAGGACATGAATACAATGGGCTCTCCAATCCTACTACTTACACTTCCCACCTCATACGGACAGCAGGATAGTCCTGCTGCAGGGTGACCAGATTTCTCCGAGGGACAGGGTCTCTGGTGGGGAGAAATGGCACAAAAACAAAGGAGCAGCACACACTCTTCCATATGGAAAGCTGTCACCCAGATTTATGCCTGTCCTAGAGTAGCCTGGCACTTGGCAGTCTTCACTGAGGCATGTCTCCTGTAGCAATTGGCCATGCAATTCACCCCATCCCAAAAATCAGGAGTGTGGGATGAGGGGAGGGGAGGGGATCAGGAAGAGAAGGAGCCTATAAAAATGAGAAATGATGCAGCGCCTGTTTCATCACTGACCTAAGGGAAGGGAATGGTGCCATTGCGCAAACGAATCATATAAACCCATTAAAACATGAGCATCTGTCAAAAAACACCATTTCAATTAAGTTAATGTCTTTTTTCTCTTCCCCTCCTCAGGCCCCAGTTATGTGCTGTCACAGCCTCAATTCCTTCCCTTCAAGAACACTTCCAGTTCTCTTCCTCCTTCCCCCAGCTGCTTTCCACTCCCTCTGTGCCAGCTTTATATGTCAGCCTGATGTGCCGAACCCGAGAGCCAGCTATCATACAGGCACCTCCAGCCTCTCAGCAATGAGGAACAGTGATCATGAGGGTGAAAGAGCTGGACTATGCGACATGTTCAACATGCACCACGAGGAGCTGTCTCGTGGAAGTATCCTCCACACCTAGTGACCCAAGTCTACTCGCACGCCCAGCTGTTCCACAGCTCTAAGGACCAGCGGTGGTCTGGTTTGCTGTCTAGCCCAATCAAGCTCTAAGCCTGGCTGCTGCTTGTGCAAGACTTAGGGTCCATGTTTAGGTCTTTATCATTAGAGGTCAGAGGAGATACGGGAGGCGAGTAGCACTGAGTGATGCGAGTGGCAAACCTCACTAGACAGACCCAGCTAGCACTGCCTGACTCCGAGCCGAACTGCTGCTTCAGTTCCGCACACCCCGACACCTCTCTGCCTGCCACAAAAGCGCTCTGGCACGCTTCAGACTGAACACAAGCCCAAGCATGGAATAGAGGGCAAATTGCCTAGACAAGTAAAGGCAGCACTGACAGGTGCAGCCTACAGGCTTGCAAGGTGGCTGCTAAAAACATCTCCCTGGCAGGACCTTATGACAAGATCAACAACCGTATCGGAGAAAAACAAGCAGATGTTCGTCTAGTATCACTGTGGAATTCAATTGAGGGGTGAAGGGAGCGCAGAAACTCCATCTAAAAGCAGGAGTGTCAACGACATGGCCCGTAGGCTGGATGGAGCCCTATAATCTGTCCTCCAGGGCTGCCCAGAGGTCTTGGATTGTAGCCACACTCCAGACCACCCTGCATACTGCACAGGGAAGGTGGGGTTGGTCCTAGGCACATGCTGCCAGCTGCCCATGGCACCGCGCAAGGTCAGCCTGCAGGCCCAATCCAATCTGAAGACCAACCCAATGCCACTCATCCAGCCCACAGGGCCCGATGCATTTGACACCCGTGATTCTAAAACGTGACAAAAAACGGGTTTCCAGGGTTAAAACTGACTGGGGCACAAATATACACCATCATGCAGACCCTGTTTATTTTTGTTTGAGGTCACTGTTTATACTTCGTCCTTACCCTTCCTTGGTCAAACGTGGAGCTGTTTTGATCTCCCGTTCCCCAGGAACCTGATCCCGGTCTTTCATCCAAACCTACCGAAAAACAGGAAGAACAAAGGTTACTTTTGCTTTATCAGCAAACCCTCAAAGGTGTCCTTGCAAAATTAACTCTTCCTTCTACAAACAAAACAATATTTTCATTAATAAACCATTTCCACTCAGTGCAGCCAGTCCTCCCCCCTTCTCCATTTCGGCTGACGGATTATTTGGAGAACTTCAAAGCAAATACTTATTGGTAAGTATGGATGTCAAACTACTTTCTTCTTTAAACAGAGACATTTATAGGAGGATAGCCTTGTGCGGACAGTATGCTAGCATGGGACAGTAGGATCTGACTTTGCTTAAACCCCCTCTCAAGGGATATATAAAGCTCCCTTGTACTGGATTAAGTGTGTCCACACAGAGGAACTTTCCAGTCTAACTACTGTATTTAAATCACATGGAGGTTAATGATAAAACTCTTCCCTGTATGGACAAGGCCTAAACCTTGTACTGCCATGCAGGCCTTGCGATGGACTGGGTTAACATAAATGATGGGTGATGCCAGATTGGATTCAAGGCTCACACCTAAGGAATTATGCTGCAAAGAGAGAGATGTCTGTGAACCCAGGAATGCCACAAAGGAACCACAAGACACAAGCCACCTTCCATTTAAAACGGAGATTATATTTATTTATGCTTCCTTGGACGGGAGGAGATTTGGGGAGTTACTCTTAAATTGTAAGACAAAACAGGTAATGCCAGGACTTGGGAGCTCAGACAGATCAAGGAAAACAAGACAGCGTTGCTTTGGTCCAAAGATTTGCACCCATGTTTTAAACAGGCAGAATATACTTTGGAAATGCCACAAAAGTTCAGCAAATAGCCCCCTATGAAAACTGGAGCTCTGAAATATAACTGTCCAAAATCCCACTGAATTTCAAATGGGAATTGGTTGCTCAGAGGGTGACTTTCAAAAGTACCCAGGAGATTTAGGTGCACCACAGACTCCACAAGGTAGGCTACTACATTTTCTTAATTTCCAAGGAAATTCCAGTCTAGTTGGTCACACAAGGTTTAAATATTGCCTGTATCACTCCACTCACAGCAGGGCAGCATAAGAAAGCCACTGTGGCTGCTCCTGGAACTGTTTAGCAATCACATTGTTGCTGTTTATGAACACGGTTATATATATATATATATATATTACATTACATTACATTTCCAACAAATACACACTCTGGAACAGTTGCACCACCCCAGCAGCCAGCACATGCAGATGGCAATGTTTTTCTATAAATCACTGGCTTTTTAAGATTCTCATATTCACTCATTAACTCCAATTTTATAGTTTCAAACCTTGCATTTGATCTGTGCTCCCGCTTCAAAAAAATCTTGTCGTTAAAGATATATATTCATCTAAAGTGGTTGAGAATACACTCCCTTCCTAACCCCTTCCACAACTGAAAAAACAAAACACAAAAAAACACCCAATTATTTTTTTTTTTTTTACCTTCTCACACTTCAAAGCTGCAGCATATGCATCAGTCTGAGAAGGACAGCAACACAGGAGACTGCAGCAAACACTTCACAATAAACAGCAGCTCCGTAGTCCACAGCAGACATGCACTTACACTTACAGGGTAGGTGAGAATGCTTTTACTGGAGTAGGACTGAATATTTTCTGAACATGACACCATCCCCTGCCTTCTAACTTTTGCTTTAAGTGTATGTCGCTTTGAATGCTGAGAGATGTACTGTACTGCACAGCTTGAACAGGAAGAACTGAATGTTACCCAAGACCCCAACACCCCAGCCAGCCGGGTTACAGGAAGGCTAGTAGCTTCTGTCCAGCTAGGCTCCAGGTAAGACTTCCTGGATGCAGGTGCCCTCTCCTCTTACAATACAAGTTACAAGCCAGCTACAAACATGTCTATATGGCTTTACACATTATTTCTTTTTATTAAGAGGTAACTTTATACCCTTCAATGAGAATGACCATAAAAACATATTAGAGAAAACAAGGCATGTGTACGAGGAAGAGGTAGGGGGCTTTAAGAGGTTCAGAGCTCACACCAATTTCATTTTAGCAAAGCTTATTATTATGGCAAACACGCCATATATTTGTCTCCTCCGCTCCCCTTACTGTTCATTTAACCAGAAACTTCTTTCAAATTACATCCTTCTATTTCTGTGCCTTTGTGTTAATCATTTCCCCAGAGAATTGGTGTTTAATTGCTGTCTAATTTGCATAATTATGCATATTAATCTCCACACCTAATGAATATTCATAATTCTCATTTAGATTTTGTTTTCTAATCAAAAATTTCCAATGTGATTACTGTGCAGAGCAGGGATAAGCCTCTAATAATACCTTGGATACTAGGGAGAATTACTGCCAATTCTCCCACCTCCTACTTCCTAGAATAAACTTTTGCTTTGCTAATGTGTTTTTCTAAAGCAATTCATCTGCATACCCTGCAAACACCAATAGAGATCAGGAGACAGAAACGCTTGCTCTGTTCAGTTTGGTTTCTCAAGCACTTTCAAAGCATTTGGACAGTCGGGGTGAAGCTCCAAACAATGGCTCAGGCCCAACGCATCCTTGGCACGTTCCTCTCTTACACAGGGAGGGCAAGTCCTGCGAGACACCACACACCCTCCCAGCTCAGCGCCCTCACCCCAGCCGCCAAGCGTCCGGGCCAGGACAGGGCTGCAAGCATGCACGGCTGCCTCTACGCAAGCGAGGCCCCATTTCCTAGGCCTCATGCAGGCACGTCAGGTGAGAGCATCCCCATCTTGAAGAAATCACAGGCCACAGAAGACCAGACAAACAAAGAAAGAGGAAGCGAATGCCTGAGGTGGCAAAGAAGATGAGTGGCAGGGCAAGAGCAGAGTCTCCGGCTCCCAGCCATCTCACTCCAGAGGCTACACTCAGCACAGCACGGCACTGGAGTGTGTCAAATGGGCCAGGCACTTCCTGCACTGGGGGAGCCAATGTTGGCACATTTAAAACAACATCCTTGGTCTTCCTAGCTTACCACCATCATATTTTCTAAACTCTGTAGGGGACAGAAGCTTCTCGGGGCGCACAGAGGCAGGGAGCAGACGCCTTGGCAGAAAGGTCAGCTGGACAGAGCTGTGGACTGAGCCAGCAGCAAAGATCGTGCCCCCCCCCCCCCGCACGCTGTGCTGCACCCAGGCCAAGGCACCGAACAGTGTGCAACTGAGCCACTGAGAACAGCACCTGGTCAGCCACCCTTTCCAGGGACAGCTCCTGCCCTGTGCTCCCACACAGCACTAGTTTCTCAGGGTTGGTGGCACTGTCCTCTTGGTGCCCATCTATGCCTTGCACTGCAAAGCAGCGTCTTGAAGGATCTCAAGGTTGCCTGGGAGTCGGAAGAGGCTGTGGGAGAAGGGGTCGGTCGTACTCTCAAACTGCCCAGGGAGGCTCAGAACCCTTCGAAGCCAAGCCGCCTGCAAAGCGTTCCCCAACCACCAGGCAGGATCCCTCTGGTAACAGCAAGACAGTTACTGAAAATGTAGCAGAGGGGCTCAAATCTCCCCCTCCCGGGAATAATCCTCTTCATGAACTACAAAGTTACAGAACTGATGGGTCCTCCTGCCAAGTCAAAGCAGCACCACCAACTTGATCTCACACACACACAGTTTCACACTATCCGTGTCACATGGTGCAAGCACTGGGGGTGCAAGCGAGGGTGTTTCCTTAGCTCAGCTCACAGGAAGAGCTGGAGCATTGTGGGAATGCATGGAGTAACAGGAGGCAACCATGGGGTAGTCTACCAGCAACTCGTAGTCCTATATCCTGGTACTGCACCTTCTCGACATGCTCCTGGGATCACTGGGCAAGTGGCTCTGCCCTTGGCTTGCAGCCTCTCAAGTCTCAATACCTCAAGGTCCCATCAGCTGGGCTTACATGTCACACAAGCCCCTATCCTAGCTGATGTGTCCCATCACCGCATCTGAATGGTGGCTGGCTGTCTTGGCGCTGCACCCATGGGCATGAGTGGAAGAGGAAGGTCTGACGCTGGCAGTGGTTGCTGCTGCTCACTGGAAAGGCAATTCCAATGGCAACGTGAATGCCTTCAACACTTCTGGGAGCAATCTTCTGCACGTGCTTGGGGCATATTAAAAGGCTGGGGTCCAAATGATACTCTGTTACACCAGCCTGCTCAACTGGACACAAAGCCTTGAAGCCTAGGATTTGCCCTCCCCTCTTCTTCACTCCTCAGAATGGGGACAGAAAGCCCATCCCTTTTAATCAGCTTTGGAGCACGCTGCTCAGGGAGAAGAGCAGCAGTGGTCACGTTTCAGCACAGCAAACAAGCATATGAAAGGGAGGTTAAAAGCCGTTTAGGCACAGACGCATGCAAGGCAGCCAGGCCACTGCCAAGGTGCACTGCAAGTGAACGCTGTTGAAGCTGCATTATTAAGAGCATTGGAAAGTAGGGCTGAAAGGGGCCCCGTAGGGTTATCTAGCCCAGGTCCTCATTCAAGGCAAGATCACCCCTGACTGAAGCATCCCAGTTAAGTGTCTGTCCCACCCCCACCTGAAAACTTCAAGGGATGCAGATTCCACAGCTTCTCCAGGAGCCTGTCCCAACACTTGACCGCCCTCCTTGCCCAGAAGTTCCTCCTGATCTCCAACACAAGTTTCCCCTGCTGAAGCTTTCCTTCTCCCAGCAGAAAGGGTGTAGGACTGGAAGCTAGTAGGGCAGGGAGAGAGAAAGACTAGCCGAGGAGTTAAGGGAGAATGGGAATTGGGACTGGTTGGACAAACAGAAGGGAGAAAGAACAAGGCCAACAGCAAACCCAGAAACTAGAAGCTGCTGGGCTAGGACACGCATCACAACACCTGGAAACATAATGAGAAAAAGACCAGGCAGTAAGCTTTTCTTCCACCGAACCCCTGCCTCAACACATGCAATGAAAGGACAGTGCTCTCCCCATGAGCAGCTGCCCAAGGTTTGCTTCCCTCCTCCTTGTTCAGTGTGTTCCTCCATGCTGCACCCACTTCACACTATCCCAACTCTCAAGACAGAATGGCTCATTTGTTCATGAGCTTTTCCATGGTACTTTAGTATTCAAGATCTTCAGAGACATTGGCACATGTTCTCCGCACCCTGTAAGGAGAGGGAGCACCATTATTCCCATTTTATAGACGGGGAGCAGAGATTAAGGTGCATCCAATCTGAGACCCAGAGGACTGTTTTCAGTGTACAGCACTCCCCATGTTCAAAGCATGGCTCCAATTGTAGCTGGGGAGACTAAGCCCTTCTACAAATTTCACCCTGGGATCTCCAGGCAGACCTGAAGAAATCACACCGTTAGGGACCACACATGAAGAGTTTGCTTTAAGTGACCCCTCTGCAGGAGAAACAGGGAGAGAATCCATTCCACAGGGAAGCCCTCCACTGCCTTAACTACGAGACCATTCTTCCCCTTCCTGCCATCTCCCATCACGTTCAGTATGTGCCGTCCAACTTCTACGACAAATGAGACAGGGTCCTACAGGTAAGTCTCCTTCACTAGACAACCCCAATTCATCCCCAGACCAGGGCTACTGAATGAGGCTGCAGCCCTGTGGAAACCCGCCCCCAGCAGTCGTGCTAACAAGGACCATATCACAATGTGCACGCACATACACACACACACACATGCGACAACTTATTCTAATGTTTCCTTAACCTACAACTCTAATAATGGTCTTTTACTACAGGCTTTCATGTCATAGCCTATATATGCGCACGCATACATACACATGTGCACGCAGCTGTTCTAAGCCAATTTAATTTTAAAATAAGAAAAATTGTCACCTACTTGAAGGCACACTTCCCAATTCAGAAACTACAAAAATAGGGACTACCTCCCCCCTCCATTAATACAGTTATTAAAAACCCCACAGATTAATTATGCATTTTAATAACCCTGATCATGAATATTCATTATGCATTTCTTGCTCATGTTCTAATTAAAACGTACTAATAGAATAAGATGTAGCTGTCAGACAGTAATTTTTTTTTTTTTTTTTTACGATTTTTATGCTGGAGCTAAGAAGAGCTGATATACGAGTACAGTTATAAGCTCTCAGCATGGATAAAAATAATTTGTCCAAGTTTAGCCTCTGTAAAAAAGCTTTCCATCAGACAGCAGACACTATCAGATCTTTGCAATCTGCCTACCCTCCAGAGAGGGGCAGGACACCCATAAACAATAGGTGTTCAAAATGGCTTGGTTCAAACGTAGGTTTTAGTTGCAGGCAAGAGAAAGGGTGAAGTCAGACTCAGTTATCGTCAGAACCACACGCACTGTATCCCCTTCCCTTCCTTTCTTCATTAGCTTTGCAGTCTCCAAAGCAAGCAGACTGGCATTACATCTAACCCCACTGCATGACAGACTACCCCAACACTGCCTACCCCCCCAATTTGTTTCCTGCACCCCTACATTTTAGAACAGGAGCCTGACACCCCACCACAGATGTGGGGCTGAGCAGGTTACAGCTTTTGATTTGGCAGTCTTTAGGGAGAAGGCAGGGTGTAGATGCACCTTTATGGACTAACTTGGGATATAGAGAGCACAAGCATTCACAAACGAGTTCATGAAAGCTTGTGCTTTCATATACATCTTATTTAGTGAGTCTATAAAAGGTGCATATCTACCCCGGCATCTGACTGGCTTCCGACTAACACAACCATCTCACTCAATCTTGAGGGAAACAAGAAGTTGTCTTTTTATTCAGGAAGGTGACAAATGGGCAATTCAGGGAATTTGGTTCCAGGAATAAATAGCCCAGTGAAAGGGGTATTACAGTGCAGATAGAAGCTACTTTACAAATCCTGTTTAAAAGCAAAGTCTATAAAGCACAATGTATGCCTTCCCAGCCTGGCAGCCATGTGGTGTCCCTCTTAGTCCACATGGTGCTGGAGGACGAAGAGCACCAGACTCGCAAAGACACAAAACGCCATGCAAAGATGCCTATTCTGGCTTCAGCCAACAACGCCTGCAAGAAGTTAAAATAAGGGGTTTACTTAGAGGCAGCAGTGGGCTTTGAGACACCAAGGAACCCAGTACAGAGAACCCAGGCAAACCCACCCATGACTTCTGCCTTGCTATCAAGTCTCTCTTGCATGATTTTCCTGAGCACAGATGCTATTTCAAGAACAGCCCAGTTAAGCATGAGGACAGGGCAATTAAGGCCCTGGGAGGAGGTTAGGAGATACCACACCAGGCACTACATGGCACTCAGTGGATTCTGGTTGCCTACAGATTGGGCTCATTTCTGCAGACCCTAGCCTCCAGCAAGATCTAAGACATGGGAACACTGATGGAGCTTTGCAATACTTGAACTTAAACAGCAACTGGGGTGCAAGGGGCCATATATTGCAGCAGCACAAGTATAGTTCAGCTTTACAAGGCAATGGAGTCAGTGCCCAAAAACCCCTGATCCAGAGGCCACATGAGAGAAGTCACAGTCTGCCTACAAGCAAGTTTTGTTGGTTCAACAGGGGAAGGGTGAGAGTCAGTGGCATGGGAAGGAAAAGGAGGTGCCGAGGGAAAGGACCCATCATGAAGCCACATAGCTTCTACAGTGCCCCTGTGAAGACACACCTCTAAGTGACTAACCCACATCAGCACCGAGTCACTTTGGAGCTTGGTATATATGCTGGGAGGGCTACATGTACCAGCAAGATTGGCTAGCTTGTGCGACTGATCACAAAGCACTCCTTTCCCCTTCTTTCGAACAGGCATCTGTGTCGCAATACATGAAGCACTTGTTCTCCGCAAGTCTTTACAAGGTGGTGGGTAAACGCAGCTCTCCAAATAGCAAACACAGCATCCGAGAGAATGGAGGGGCCCTTCTATACACAGATGACTTTAAGAGGCTGTCACTACAAAAGCCCATGGGCTTCCAGTTCTGCCTGTGTCATAGCAGGATGGTTACATGATGGCAGCTGGGAATAAAAATCATGCAGTCAGCAGACTAGTATTTTTATGCCCATGAATATAGTTAACCTTTTCTCCCCTACCAGATGCCCAAGGGGGAACTCAAAGGGTGCCCCCTCCAAACACAAATTGTCTGCCTCCATCAGGGGTGGAGCACAGAGTGAGCTGCCTGAATCTCAGATGAAGAAGATGGTGCCACTGTAATTTGATTTGAAGCAGAGGTGACAGAAGGCGGCTTGATAAACACTTCCAAATTAAGCAGCTTTGTGTCCTAATCGCTCTGGCGATCAGCCTTACAGCAAAATCTCCCCTAAAAGGGATTTGAAATCAATAAAAATTAGTCGACTAGTAATTAGCTTTAGTCCCACACAAAGTAGCAAAGTTGTTTTTCTTGACAAGAGTTCACCCCCTGAACTGCCCCCCCATTCCCATCCCCTCTTTTGTTAGAAAACCCACTGACGCATCTTTGACAAGATTGTATCTTCAACGGAAATCACCCCAATACAACAGCATTTTTTTTTCTTTCCCTTTTTTCATCTTTAAAGGCAGCCCACACATTTAATCGGAATTATTAATAAATGGACCAGAAGTTGCAGGCAGCCCTATCTGTCCCAGAAAAGGAAAAAACAGATTTGAATGGAATGCACTTAAGAGTTGCAACGAAATTCTGTTTACAGGACATCAATTGTGGACGGGACTATACAATTTGTTCACTTCCTCTTCCTGGCACACGACAAAACAACCTAAAAAAAAAAGAAATGCTGAACACCTGGAATGCAGCTCAGGGATACTTAATGGTGCGTGGGTGGAGGAAAACCACTCCCCTCATGGCCACAGTCAAATGTTCAAAGGCCAGACCATGGAGTTAGCCTCTGGTCAGCAGTGGCACCTATTTTCATTTTGTACCCAAAGTGCCTCAAAGTGAGCAGCTCTATTAGGCCGACCCAAGGTTGGCTGATGGAAGCTATAAGTCTTCCAGAACACAAAGGATGCATAAGATTCCCATTATTTTCACCTCCTGGAGAGAATATAGAAACACTAATTCTTTTCATTTAAAGATAGCTCTAGACAGCTAAGATGGGCTCCTGCAGCCACAATGCAAACAGTTTACAGCTTGTCATTTTAATGACAAACATGCTGGAGAAAAAGAGGGGGACATGCCAGTGCAACAGGGATGAAAAGAAAAGGGCAACTTGAGCAATAGCTGCAACTGGGCATGCTCAGATGGCCGTGGGATTGAATAGCAGGGTTTGTTCTGGGTGAGCTGTGTAAGCCTTGAACTTGGGGTATCTGGGGTCTATTCCCCAGCAGCCTTCAGGACTACCAAGACCAACTCCACGACCTTTGTAAAGCATGTCAACAGCTTTGGAAAGAAGTCTTCAAAAGGCACCACTCAAACAGACTCTGCCATTGTTTGCTGTCTGTCTAGTGTCCCCATGAAGAGGTGGATGGGACCAATTGCCTTGGCTCTTGCAAGAAAGTGGGCAGCTTAAGTGTTCCTTCAGCTCTGATGATAACACAGCCCAGAAGATGAAACACCGACTGGGACTCACGGACCCCAGGTTCCACGCACAGCCCCATTTGGTCCCATGACCTCAGTCAAGCCACTCATTCTGCATCCACTTTTTCAAGAGCAGGAGGTGCAAATACCACCATATTAAAATGTCCCAAGATGATGAAAAGGATGAAGGTAAGAAGTGTTGAGAGCAGACACTTGATATTACAATAATGGAGTGGTGGAGCAGAGCTAGGACCATGGTGCGCCTTCGAGTGGATTAGGTCATCCGAACAAAGGACATATGTACCTTACAAGTGCAGAGGTACATAACTCAAACAGTCATCGCAAGCATATCGCGGAGCCTGTTTTCATCGATTCTTATGAGATTTATTAGGCAGATCCTTCCCATTTATCTTTGTGGGGCTTCCAAGATGTTAAAATACAAGACGATGTACTCTAACAACTACCGTATTATAGACACACACACTCTGATGCACTTACCCCAAGGGAAATGCCCACTGCTGCCTCCCCCACCCCCAAATGCATACGCAGTGATAATTTTTTACTTAAAAAAAGCTGATGCCACCACTTCAGTGATCATTAATTCCTCCGCTTCGCATCTGTTCTGGCATCTCTTGCCTTGTATGGTTCAGCAATTTTTGTATGGTTATAGCCCATGCTCAGAGCAGAAATTAAGCAACTATTTTAGGGGCAGGGGATGAAAAACAGAGAGGAGGCGGGGGTGGGGATTAAAGCAATGTTAGGTTTGAGCAAGGAAGCCTATAAGAAAAGAAGTCCAAGCAATACTGGCCAACAGGCCCAGGTTATGCTACAAGCATATAATACTGTGCTTAAAGTCTGCTGGAAGACAATTGTGTAGATGAGGCACCTCACTACTTTTCGAAACAAAGCTGCATTCACAGCCTGTGTTCTGAATAAAGAAGTGGCGTCCGATCTGAATTCACAGACCAGCCAGGACAGCAATGACTGCTCCTGAACGAGAAGACAGACCGGAAGGTAGTAAATAATACTGCCAGGAAAACATGGGAGAGAAGCTGAAAGTGGGGGTGAAGGGGCGCTCCAAGGTAGCCTCCCAGCCATTATTGTCGGGGGACAGGACTGACAAAAGCAACATGGCCTTGAGGGAGAAGGGATGACATCATCCCGATGACTCCCCAAGCAGACGGTTCACAGCATTATGGTCCCGAGAGGACAAGAGCCCTCTTAGCTCAGACTGCAAGCTACAATGCAACTCATGCAAGAGGTTAGACAAAAGAAAGTCAGTGGGGTGGAGCAGGAGAAGCCTCTGCTCGGGATCAAGTGTGGGAGCAAGGAAAAAACATGAATCACTGCTTTGAATCAGTGAGAGGGATCTCCTGCCCTCCTCCCCAAACGACTGCCCCCTCACCAACAAGAGATAGGTGAGAAACACACTGCACCCCTGATGGCTAGTGCTCACCCCAACGCAGTGGAAGAACAGACACTAAAATTTTCTGATACTCCACACTGGTCACCTTCAGAAACCACCCTGAGTGGGCAGGCGCAGGTAGGAGGAAAGAAAATACCACCTTGTTTTTCTAAGGCACTTTTCATGCGTAGGCCTCCAAGTGGATATCCACACTCTACCTCTCCCTCCCCACAATATACCCCCCTCCCTTTTTTTTTTTTTTTTTTTAAGTGGGGAAATGACTGCACAAAGGATGTCACTTACTTTCTTTAAAGCAGTTCGAACTGAACCCAGGACCTGACTCCCTCCCAAAGCCAACAAAAAAGTTACATTTATAAGTCAGGGACAGCCCCCACTTTTATAAAGTTTGGAGCCCCTAACTCAGGAGCTCATTTGGGCAGGTTTATAACTACAGACCTTTCACTCCTACCACAGGGCTGGGTGTTCTGAGCAGGATCCTCAAGAGTGTCTAGCACATTAAAAATACATCTGGCCACTATTTTTTTTTTTTTTTTAAACCAGTTCTCTTCTTTGTTAAAAAAAAAATATTTTGTGGATCTTTCGTAAGGTACCCTGAGTTTCTCATAAAAACTTCCAACTGCAGATGTAAAAATAAAGTGCGATTTAGATTTCAATACGAATTCTGAACTTAGCAAAAATAGAGATAGAGAAATTAAAGATCGTTCTAAGAAACAGATGTGGTTTCAGTAGAAAAGGAGAACATTTGTCCAAAAACACTGTGATAAAAAAAAGTTTTGCATATATGAGCCTGCATCTTTTTAGCGGTCTCAGGTAGTTCCAATGCACATGTAAGGCTGTCAGGACTCTTATCCCCTTTTACACCAGAGGAACCAAGGCACAGAGAAGTTAAGTGACTTGCTCATGGTCGCAGGGGAAGTCTGTGGAGTAAAAGGAACCAACCCAGGGCTCAGGCTTCAGGCAAACACAATCAGCACTGGACCATCCATCCTTCAAACTAGGAGTGAGATGTCAAATTAGAGAGGATGCATCAACTTAATAAAAGGCAGAGGCAAGGCATCACTAAAGCTGGTGCACTCTCCTGAATTTGCCCACATGTTAGACGTTAAGTGCTGCAAGGAAAGATATTACCTTAGTTAAGAGCAGAGCAGGTCCTATGATGGTGCCCCGTAACGAAGCCAGCAAGATGCCACAAGGGAAAAAAAAGAAAACAAATATGTGACGACAACCAGAGGGAAGAAAATAAACTTTAAAGCTCAAAACACTTCCAGCAGCTGTAAAAACAAAAGCCCGGGCAATGACCAAACAAGAGCACAAAAGGAGCAGCCTGGAAACAAGAGATCCAATCTAGGATAAACACAAGGTTCAACCTGCCTGCAAGTCAGCTCCTTCCAAAGGCCAGTCCTGGATGGGGCTACGCTACTGAGAAGGGCTGGGGACGAACAGGCATCCAGGCAGGCTTCCCAGAGACTGGGGAGAGCAAGAACTGACCAGTGGATAAAAGCAGCAACATTTTTTTTTACGTCCAGACAGACTGTAATATGTAAAGTGAAGAACAGCCGAGATTAAAAAACACCCATGGAGGGGGTGGAGGGTATTTTCACATTCCTTTCATCTTTAACCTAGTGCTTCCCTTTCCACTCGGTACATAAGGATTCCTTTTTCCTGGTGCATTCCCCTAACCAGAGTACTACATCCAAAAACAAACACAGACCTTTGTACAGGAGAACACAGGCGGCACCAGACCTGGAAATAGCAATCACCAATGCAAGAGGCAGGGAAGGCCCACAGCAGGTTTCTAGGACTGCAGCAGCTTAGAGCAGCCAGGCCCATGTGGGCCAGGCACTGTACAGACACAATACAGCCTCTGCCCTAAAAGGATATGGGTTTTTCAACCCCCTCTGATACATGTCTTAACAAAAGTCATTAAGAAGTGAAAACAGATTTAAGACTCAAGGAGGCAAAACCAAGTCAAACATGGAACCCAAAACTTACTTAGTGCCATCCCAGTAAACAGGAAGCGTAGTTTGATTTTACCCCGTCTGCTTTCCGTAGTATTCAAGCAATCATTAAAATTCACAGGACACCACAACTCTCTAGGACTATTTTAAGATATACAAATTTTAATGCATACCAGCTCTTGCAGTAGTTCTGCTTTGGCTCAGAATGCCTGGGCCACCTTAAGAGCTCATTTTGAAACCATACCTAGGCCATCAGTGTGCATTTTGAGAACTACAGTCCTACAAGCAAGTTTACATACATACAGACACTTTCATAAGCACTTTTTAGTCAGGGCTTGCATATAATATACTTACTATTGCCATGTTTGCCATTAAGAAAAAATTATATTCAAAAGACACAGGGCTTACCCACAGGGCAAAGATGCATATTCCATTCATTAAATCATTTTGAGGGCAGAGCAAGGGATCTCTCTGCAAGCTGTTTACCTGCTCATTTCCTTCACTACAAAAGCTGCATGCTTGAGAGGCTCAGACACCAACACAAACGCTGCTAAACACTGAAAGAATGAACCTGCGTGGATGTGTGATGCTATGGAGAAGAGCAATAGGACAATGTGGCAAAGGCATATTCTGCAGCATTTTTATGCACAGACCTTCCATGAGGCTTGGATAGGTTTTGCTTTCAATTGTCAACATGATGCCTATCCTTCCACTCCAGTTTGCATTCTTCAGATTATTGTTAAAAGCTGACATACTAGTTTGGCTTTGTTGCACAGCCAAAGCTGCGAGGGCAATGCTCACTTGCAGGTGAATTCTACCCTGGCTCCAAAGAGACCTATAATGACAAGTTAGGGAAACAGGTGACAAATGGCCATTTCTCCCTACCCCCCAAAACACAAAACCACCCTATCACTTCTGATTTAAGATGCTGCTCATCCAAGACTCGAACTGAAATACAGCACCAACCACTTCATCCATTAGAAAGCACATTTTCTTTGAGTGTGTATCAAACTTACACGAGGTGATAGCCTTACATCCTCGCAGCGCTTTTAAGATAGAGGATGAAAGGGTTAATGACAATAAAGAATTAGACAAAGTATTAAAAAGACAAGCTCACATGCAAATTATCTGGCAGTTCCACACACACAAACATGCACACAATCACAATATCCTCAGAATTTTTATTTGCTAACTATGTCCTGTCTTTCTTTTGGAGACCGGGAGGGGTGGGGAGGGGGGAGGTGAACAGTGACTTCTAAATATTCCCAACCCTTTGTCAACTTGCATTATAAACTTCCTTGGTACAAGCTGGGGGTAGAGAAATGGGATAGACAGTTTCCACAACAAAATATTAAGCGTGCTAGTGTGCAAGGTGTGGAAAAACCTTGCCTCCCCTGACTTTGCAGGGGTACAGAGTGCCAGGGATGTTGCAGGACACAGACAAAAGAGTGGTCGGACAACTAATCCAGTGAGCGAGACTGTGATTCAGCCCACAGGAAAGACTGTCTAAGAAGAATTGTTTGACACGCTGAGAAAAAATTTCCTAAACAAAAGTATGCTAAACACCACCTGTCCCTGCAAAACTGAAGCAAGGTCTTTATTCTGGCCTTTGTTTGCAAATATTTTTGAAGCGATGGTTGCCACAACAGTCATTCCCCATCTTCTATGGCAGGAGGAAAGGTACCTAATTTTGTAGCTTATTTGTTCCTATAGCTCTTAAGACCCTAAAATGTGTTTCGTCACTCTGAAGACAATTAGCAATGCAAGCTCCGATAGGAATCAGGCACCTTTACAAGTAGGTGCAGAGCCACAAAGCTCAGTTCACAGTGACGTACATCTAGGACTTGAAAGTATTCAGCCCTTGAGGTTTTCAAACTAAGCCAGTCACAATTACTAGGAGATCCCAGCGTAGCTGTAAACGTAGGGAGAGTGTTCTTCTGCGCGCTATGCAGGACTTAGAGATTTTTTTTTCCTCCCTGCAGTGCCAATTCTATTTGGTCAACAGAATGCCGCACGGTGAGAGATTCTGCCTTACAGCCAGCTTGTAAGAGGACAGATGTGACCTATTTAGGACTTTGCCAAGTATTTTTGTAATTGAATATTCCATTGATTATTTAAATGACATTAAATAGGCCCACGTTCTATACTCTTGCTTAGTAGTGACACCATTCCAGAGCCATTTTTTTTTTCAATATTTCAATAGGCTCTTTTCCCTTTCCTCTATTCTGCGGAAAACTCACATCTTTGCATAACACTATTCCCCGCTCCAAATGTCACTTGACTTCTTTAAAAACTTAGGGAACATCAGAATAGGAAAATATATCTGGGTTTACCCCAAAAAAGCCCTCCACGCTATGAAGTCTACAAATCTATTATAGCATTTCTGCTACTTTGGAGGATAAAAGCAAACTTGACTGCCACTGGCAAGAAGGGAGGGGTGGGGGAGAGACAGGTATCATTCAACCTGGAAGATGACCCAGCTGGTCAGGGCACCACCATGGAATTCAAATCCAGAATGACTGAGAGAGACTGCAGTTGCATCTCTCAGAGCTTAAGAGAAATTTGTTTCTTAATTGAATCAGAAGCCAAATTAACTCCCATCTTGTGCAGACCAGTCAGCCCACTGTAAGTCAGGTCTGTGGGTCCTTACTTTAGACATCATCTTTTCCTAAGGCAGCACAGGTATGTTTTCCTATTCTCTCTCTCATACAAGTCTAAAAAACCAGCACAATTATAACAGATAAGCAATGGCTGTTCTCTTGTTATGGAGCGTCTGGATGGGAGCACCCGTCTATTCAACTCTGAAAAGGCGTGAAATAACTATCACGTGGACCCCATATAACTAGGAGGAAGTCTGTTAATAGCAAATTTGTCTTCTCATGCAGCTATCCTGGTGGTAGGTGGGGGGGTGTATTTGGTGCGAGCCAAGAGTAAAAAAAAACTTTTTACCTTGCAAGCACCAGGAATAATCCATGCTGACCATCTTTAGAAGGGACATTTGGAGGCTTTATTGCCCTAGGCGATGGGACAGCAAAGCAGGAAGGAGATGCACTCAGAGGACTTTCTAGCACACTGTGTACAAGTCCCAAGAAGCAGAACTGCCCGCAGGGCCCCTGCATCCATGTGCTCAGCGTGGTACTGTGTACAGAGAGCACTCCCAGTCGCTGCACTCTTTCCAGAGGAGGCCCTGACAATGAAGACAATGAACCTGGAGAGGAAACACGCACACATTTCCTTCAGAAGCCCGACTGGGGTGGGGAGGGAGGGTCTCTGAATTCACTGGAGAGCCAGGGGAACCCAAGAAAGGAGGGGTCTAAGGAGACAAAGGCTGTGGTAGACTCTAGAAGAGCACAGAGCAAAGCATGGAGACAGTCTGGGTGGGGTTGGGCCTTCCAGCCCTTTAGTGAATTGTCCCAAGTTTCCCTCTGGCTCCTCAGGGGCCACCTCCTCCTGCAGCAGTGTGCAAACTAATAGGAAATCTGCTCTGGGGTCAAGGGGAAGGCCAAGGTGGCCTGGAGTTGGACAATCTGTCTAGGCCTCCTATCCTTCCCCCTCCTCTCATGGGGTTGGGGGGGGGGGAGGGAAGGAGAGACAAGGTTTCTATTCTTAGCTCTGCTTGTGTCCTGCTGAGCGACTTCAGTCAAGTCCCTTTCCCAACCAGTGCCTCAGCCTCCCAATCTGTAAAATAGGCATAACAATGCTGGGCTCTTTTATATGCACTCTGAGATATGGGAGGTCTTTTTTTATTGTATTCAACACTGCATTTAAGGGGTAGATAAGTACACTGCCAAATTTAAGGCTGGCTGCTGGTAGGGTACCATTGCTAAAAAGCCACCTGTATGTAAGGATGTTAGATTTGTCCCTACCAAATTCCAGTGTTGACACACCACTAAGTCAAACTTAGCAGCCCTCTCTACAAGTCTCAAAGCATCTTGTCCCAGTTGTCTGCCTGCAGACTCAGTCAGATAATACTGAACCAGGTCACACTCAGATTCAGGTTTTCCTCCGACAGGTCTGCTTGCGACAGAAATGTAACTCTGCAGAACCTCATACAAGCTGAGTCAAAATCCCCTCCAAACTAACCTTCTTTCAGTAAAACTGGAGGCAGTGGGGGAAGTTTTAAGATAAGGAAGGCACAAAATCTGAAGTGAGGCACAAAAGGGAAAGGAGCATTAGTGAAGAAGCAGCAGCCATTTTCTTAAGCTTATCAGCACCATTTAGAAGCCCAGGCAGTGCCAAAAGGTCTCTGTAAACAGTCTAGGGACTATAAAAGACTGAAGCCAGTGCTCCCCCAGCAGGTGGTACACACAAAGTCTTTCCTATGCATTAGTCTTTTCAAGCACCTCCATGGCTGCCTGAGCTGTTTGCACGAAAGAAGTGCTCTCCTGTCTGAAAAAGGCAAGGATTTTTGAGGGCCAAGACCCTTTATCACATTGGTATGCAAGGTGAACATCAGGTAACGGATGAAGTTCTAGTAGACGGAGCACGGTTCTGGGTTTTCAAGGATCAAGACAACTTGCTGGCAAACTGCAAATGGCTTGGCAAAGAGTTGATGCTAAAAAGCTGCCATAGCAGGACTGGACCTCTTTGGTAAAATGTTTCCTTCCAAAATAATAGATGTTGCCGCTCCTTTGGAGCGCTCCCATCCATGGAAGCACTCATAAAAAGGGGTTCATGCTTCTGATATGGGGAAAGCAGGGCTGAACACACACACATGAGCTTTCAGAAGTCAAGGAACTAGATGTAATGAAATATTGCCACCGTAATCAGCGCACGCTCCAAGCCCCTGTGCGGTCTACGGGGCAGGCAACACACCTTTGCCTCTCCAATGAACTGAGTCCGTTTCTCCATGGTGTTAAGCATGCACAGAGAGTCACTAGCGTTAGGTAAGGTATAACACAAGTTTATATGTTAACTAGTCTAAATCCTTTAAACGCTAGTCATGTAAATCATTGCACGATTCACTGGAACAAGCTGGAAACAAAAAGAAACCTATTAGGCTATCTGCTCCATCTCCCTTTCCTACATTATGTTGTATTTTCCAGTGCTTTGTCTAGACAAGCAACAGCACTTGTTATCAAGAAAGCCAATATAACTGTCTAGTAAACCTCACCATTAGGAGGTTTTCCTGATATTTAGCTTAGGTTCTCTTTTCTTAATTGCACCTTATAAACTCAAAGAAGCAGTCACTTCCACACAGCAAAAAAAACAAACAAAAAAACCCCCAAAAACCCTACCTGCTGTTCCCCATCCCACACACGGGGAAAAAAGCTAATAGTATACATGACTCAAAGGGGGCTGAAGCCAGGTATTTCCAGTGTTGCTCATGTTAGGGATCTCCTTAGCCGTCCACACTGGGATTCTCTCCCCAGTGGTGCAGCTTGTGTAGACAGGACTCACTGGCGACTTATACCTAGTTCAGCTTACAGTAGGCCACAATGACAATGCAATGGCATCATCCACATGGCAGGAAGCAGGTTTCCCCAAACTAAATCTAATCTACTGGTGCCATGGACAGAGCAGAGCAGTTACAGCACTGTTTGGCCTTTGGAGCCACATGCGAACAGTGACGAAAGAACAGCGTGTAACCAGGTCACCCACACGTTTTTAGAAAGCTGAGCTCTTTCCAAGTAACTGCACAGCTACGCTGCACCAGGGCTTGGGAAGTCCATTCCTCATTTACACCTATCCAAGGGGAACTCTTGCCTTGGCAAAAGAAGGGGCTCAAGCCATGAATTTCTGCAAAAATTAAGGGGGGATTTGGGTTGTTTTAGTATTCTAGCCCAACAACTGCCTCCCAAATGCTAACAGAGCAAAAGCTTGTGAACACAGCATTGCATTCAGGAGTCTCCCCATCAGCTGCTGCTCTGTTCTCAGGGGAGGAAGCAGGGGAAAATGAACAGGATTGTCAGCATCACTGCTGCTATTCAGCATAGCACAGACAGCACCTGCATGGAGAAGAGCCACCAACACTTTTATGCTTTTGTTGGTTAGAAAGACTATGAGCAACAGCAGTGCTCAGACCACCTCCTACCTTACACTGTGCCCCAGTGCTTAAACTGAGTTCCCTGGCTAGGAGGGGATTTAGAGCTTGAAGACTGTCCATTCCTCATACACCCAGTGAATCAGTCTGCAGGTAGTAATGTCACTAGTATTATGTTTGTGATGGCACCCAAAAAGCCTCAGATGTTTATCCAAAGAAGGGGTGCTCTCTGGTCTGAAATGCACACAGCAAGGAGCCTTGCTTAGACACAAACTTGCACTGGTTTAAAACTAAATGGTGACTTTGTACACCAGCTTAGCTGATCAGTGAAAAAAACACTGTGAACAGCCTTATTTCAGTTTCGAAAGGACTTGCATCAGTCTAGTTAATTTGATTTCTTACTAAGAGTCTAAATAAGGCACTATTAAAACCAAAATAAAGACTAATACAGGGTTTTACTTTGGTTTAATTATAAGGTTTTTTTTAAACTGAATTAAACCAGTGTACAAACCTTAAGGAGGAAATAAATCTATGACCAGTTAAGTTACCCTACACTCTTAAGCAATTAACATCATGTACTGAGTACCCAGCAAGGGGTATTATGTTCAATATACTGAAAAAGCCTTGAGCCATCAATTATGCCTCTACTCCAGAGTACCATGTCACTGGCTGCATCTTTCCAAGTCATTTTTTGTGAGGATGCTGAAGGAAAGAGCAGATCTTGGACAGCCATACAGCATGTTCCAAGAACAGGAGCACGTGTCTAACAGGCTAAAAATCTTCATCAAAATAGGAGACTAGAACACTAGTCCATACTAGGATGTTGGAGGGGTAAAGGGCACAGATTTACGATTTTATAAACTGACCTGTCCCCAGAACTACACAAGAGAAGAAATTTAACCCGTCTACTAAAATTAAGAAGATTATCCTCCCATACACTATTCCAAAATCCAGCACTGCCAGATGTCTGGCAGCAAGAGCCACACAGAAATAGCCAGTGTGGAGTGCCATGTTCATTCATTAACTGGCGATCAAAAAGGCCTGCCTCAAAGCAAGAAACATTCCCCTGCCAGACTGATGAGCCTGCCCCAGCCACTACCCTGCCCTTCCTTCCTGGTGACACAGAACAAGTTATCCTTCTTGCATCACAACCCAGGGAAGTTCCCAACTGGTTAATTCCTCCTTCCTTTGTCCACTTTGGATTGCCAGCGCATAGGGGCTATGAACGCTACCTAGCTCACGGCAACTCCCGCAACACCTTTAACAGCCTGACAAGCCTGCACGAAAGCTCCAGGCAGGGAGCCCCAAGTGAAACATTTGTTGGAGGAAGGGGTGGGAGGAGATGACGGAAACAGTGGCTTGTAGAAGTGCTCAGCATTACCTAGGGGTGCACCGAAAAAGATTTTTTGGGCTGATCCGATGGCCAATTATTAACCAGCCATATCAGCCAATGCCAATGGCTGATATGCAGCCTGGAGACCAGTGTCCAGCTGGTAAGTC
>NW_017728905.1:831585-857742 GCF_001723895.1 Crocodylus porosus
AGGAGCATGGGGGGGACAGCTCGAGTGAGAAGGGGAGCAGGGCAGGGGCTGCACAGCCAGGGCAGGATGTGGGATGGAGCCATGGGCAGCTCATCCAGAGGACGTGGCTCCTGCCATGCGCACAACCCCAGGGGAGTCATGGGGGGCATGTGCTCCCCCCCCCAGATCTATGTGCAGGGTGAGGACGGGCTTGGGGCTGAGCTGAGATGGGGCCCTGCCAGGAAGAGGCCTGTGCAGCCCCTGGCTCCCAGTGGGCAGCCTGCTCTCGCACCACATGCAAATGCAAGGGAGCACATGCAGTGACAGGAGCTGTCCCCCACCTTCCCACCCCACCTACTCCCTACACAGGCTGCCCCATGCCCCACCTTGCCTGGGCAGTGGCTGCCCTTCCACTCACCCCACTCCCTCCTGCACCGTGGGGTCCCTGATCTGTCCCCCCACCTCCAGACTTACCAGCCAGACACGGTTCTCCAAGCTGCTGAGCTGCATTCCTGGTCTGGCTGCACTCATGCACATAGCACTTATCCGTGATATTACTGGCCACATTGGTCAAAAAAACAGCCAATTACCAATAACACCAATTTTCCTTTCATCAGTGCTGATACGATATGGTATCAATGCACCTCTAGCATTACCTAAAAATTTTGCTCCCGTAACAGGCAACAGTAAAAGCCCAACGGTCTTTAAAGGGAGTAGCATTACAAAGGCAACATGTAGCACTGAAAATCCCATGCTACCTGCTTCCAGCTGGACTCACCCCAGAAGTCACTCCTTTAAACATATAACCTTCTTCAGGCTCTTCTAGGTCAGGGGTTAACCCACTCCTCCCTTGCTAACAGAATGTGCCGTGAAGTCAGGCAAGCCCTTCCTTAGAGATGTTTCCACCCATCACTGCACAGGGCTGCAGCAGCACTATGTTGCACATCTTTGCCATACTCCTGGCAGGTGTTTATCTCTCTGCCTTCCTATCTCACCTGCACCTGTGGATCTCAAAGCCTGCAAGGAATTAAAATAATCCCCAACAACTTTTGGGGGATTTTAATATTATTCTAACCATTCTTTCCACAGGGGAAAAACAGGGAAATGAAAAGACTTGCCCAAGATCACAAAAGTCAGTGGCAGAGTGGAAAATTAACTGAGTAGAGAACAATGCCTTGCTTCACGCACAAAGCAACACAGCTTATCCTTTAAATGTCTGTATGCACATGTCCACTATTAGTAATCGCTATTGTGGGGGGGGGGGGGGGGTAGAGGGAGAAAGAAATCTTGAGGAGTGGCAGGAATTGAGAATTCAGTGACATATAGGCCATGCTTTTCCCACCGCTCCAGGGCAGGGCCGAGAGGGGCAAGAGATCCCTAGCACACTTTATGCCAGGTGATGAAGCTACAAGCAACAGGACAGCAGCTAGTTCTGGAATCAAACCCAAACAAGTGCATGTCAGGAATGGGGATGAGTCACACAACTCCTGGAGTTTGAGAGATTTGAAAAGCAGCAGGCTGGTCTCTCTCATGTTCTTCCATACAAATCAGTTAGCGCCATCTCACATGGCAAGTAGTCCCTGCTCTGAGCGCGTCATGCACTGGCCATCCAAGAACTGGAAGATCAAAACCTTTGTAACAGGGAGGAGGCAGCTAAGTCTAGTAAACTACACTGGGATCAAGGACAAGGAGGCTTTCATTCTAGCCATACCTCTGCCACTGACCCACTGCCCACTTTGGCAAGTTACTCCCTTCCCTACGCCCCTTCATTCCCTCTCCTTGCCAGACCTGCCTGTTTAGGCTGTAAATTCCTCAGGGCACAGACTTTTACCCTGTGGGCCTCTCCTGAGCCAGCACAAAAGGTCCCTGGTGTCTCCTGGGGTCTTGAAGTTGAACAGCAACAGGGCTGGAAAAGACCAAATTCTCTCTCAAATGAGCAAAAAAGTACCATGAAGCATGGAATTTTTACACACGCTTTCCAACCACCTTCTTTCCCCCTTGCTCCCAGAAATACCCACAACCTACTGCCAGGTCTGATTTAGTCTGTAAAAGAAATCCTAGGACATTTCTCAGTGTTGCAGCCTACTGCTACTGGTCTGCTGGCAAAAGGCATTCAGAAAAGCAAACAGGATATTAGGAGTGTATGAAAACACATTCACAACAGAAGTCGGGGGCCAGTTTTGCACTTGGAGCTAACTGAATCCGAGAGCTCAAAGTGCAACATTTCCAAAGTTTCAGAACTCCCTATGGACAAGCCTCAGATTCCCACATGGAAATTCATCAAAAGCAAAACTGTGTGTCCTCTTTGCGTGTCCAGAGCATTAAAGTGGAGATGGGCTGGGAGGAATTCTGTACCCTGGTGCCTCTCTCACCCTTCGCAGCGCGCACCACATTCACCCAAAGTTTAGTTGGTCTAATAAAAGATAATCACATTTACCCAAAGAACCTCATCTTCAAGGGCCAAAAGCACATGCAAAAGCTTGACTGCATGTAGGCCCAACACGCACAAAACCTTAAAATAACCAAGCGTGAAGTTTTAAATTCCAAACTAATAGAAACTGAGAGAACTTGTACAGAAGCTGCAGTGACCACAGTGCAAGTGATGTGCTTTTCCTCTTCAGCTGTTTAGTGCACAAAGATGGCACCTTACTTGAGATGTCCAGGCCACCCAGCCCTCAAAGGCTGCTCATTGCATCAGACTGGAGAAGGCAGGATCTGAAAGCTGCTTGGGAAGAAATGTGTCCAGGCATCTAATGCAACCTGGAGACAAGTAATTCTGGAGTGGAAGCTTTACTCTTGTATGTTATTAATCATCTGGGGAGGGGAGATTTGGCTATGGGACATCTGACATTAAGGTTTCACACACCCACAGCTGGTTTTCATTCTCCATAGCTCAAAAGACTTACACCCAAGTCCTTTTAAAGAAGGGCTTAAAAGAAACGGCAGAGTTTACTAGACAACTTCCACCTCCCCCCTCTAATTATACCTTTGGGATTCTTTGCCCAGTGGTTTCCAAAGGGAATTATCTCAGAACAAGAGAAGAATAGCTGTTCATTGCTTTGATCCAAGTGGATCAAAGTTGCATCCTGAGCTGGGTAGGGGGTGACAAAGGAGAGAAAAAAAAACAAGAGTTTACCTTTATTTACCATTCTGGAGGGTAACAACTCGCAGACTTGAAAGATAGCGTAGGAATGAGAAAATTAAATGAGAAAATGCAGCCTGCTTTAAGAACATGGTGCTCACCCTATCCCTCACCAGTCCCAAAGCCAACTTCAACCTGGACATAAACAGGTGCTACTCCAGCAGAGCTGGAACTGGTCTTCATAGGGGATGACATTCACCTCGGAGCAGATGACCTGCATCAGACCTCCGCATTTCACCCAGCTCCTCAAGCAGTGTGCAACCTATTTGCTGGCACTCCACAGGGATGACAGTTGCTCTAGACTGCAGAGTATCTGAAAGCCTTTGCACCACAAAGCGATTCCCCTACCTTTCCACATGCAGGAGCACAAGAGGTTTCCCCTCTGATTAGCAGCACAGCCAGGAACTTGAGGCTATAGATAGGAGTCACGCATTATTGTTTAGCACTCCTCCTGCCAGCTCCAATCACAGTGAGAACCAGTTACACCCGGGTATACATCATTGCAATGTATATTTCAAGGATGTTTCCCACCTTTTCCTGGGAGAATATTCAGGGTTAAAGCGACACCGGCTGCTGGACTGTCAACAGCGCAAATGTGCAATTGGGGGAGGAGAGGGAGAAAAACATCCAACTGGCAAACATAATACTTGGAAGGAAAAGCAGAGTTTAAAAAGAGGGGGGAGGTAAAAAAAAAAAAAATCTCAGGAAGTCATCTAGTCATTTCTGCTCTTTACTGAAACAATAGACCTGGGATGCTGGCTAAGTTATAAATAAGTTCACTGGATACACAACACAAGATGAGAGCGGGGTAACTATGGGCTCAATGGAAAGTGACTCACCACCTTATTACAACATACCCAAACAAGGACAAATTGCAAAGGGTCGCGCTACCGCTCCACAGGATTTTGTTATGAAGTGGACAATGTTGCTGGCTAGCCAACATTGTGCAAAAAAGCAACACGGGGGCGTGAGCAATATTCACATTAAGGGCTGAAGGCCATGTCCAGGATGGCAACTTGGCAGTTCTGGTCACACCAAGCAGCTGGCCCTGGGGACCTGTGGGTAAAATCTGTGCCACAACAATGGAGTGGAAACACTCAAGGCTCCCAGATTAAGTCCCCTTCCAGCAGGGTATTTGCAAGGCCAGAACAAGACCACTGAAAAACTAAAACAGACCATACGGGGACCACTAAAGAGTGCTCGGAATGGGACAAATAATGGGAAGCCACCACCACCACAACATCCTTCTCTTTTCAGAAAGGAAGTTGGCTGCATTGCTGTTATCTGTTTTCCAGGCTGGTCAAGTGAACTATGAAAATGGATATGCAGGCTAGCAGAGCCAGCATGCTTTGGCTCCAGTATCCCTGCTGGGAGACTGCTGTGCCTACACTGGAAGGACACCTGATACACTGCACTTGGAATTTGGTTTGTCTAGCTTAGGAATTTATACGCTCCACCCTCCCCTCTCCTCCACTGCCCCGACCAATATCCTTCTAAGGTGGGGAAGAGCTATCACCTTCTTATATAGGTATGACAAACTGCCCATGGGCATCCAGCCAGGCTGCGGCAGAGCAGGAAATGGGTCCTGGGTCACTAAGGGCATCTGCACATGTGCTCCAGGGTGGAGGGGGGTGCTTTAATTTGAGAGCTGCTGTAATTAAAGCACCTGCGGCATCACAGGTCTTCAGCATCCAATGCTTCAAAATGATGGTGGGGGCGCTTTAAACTAAAGCGCATTCAACAAGCTTTAGTTAAATCACCCCTACCACCATTTTGAACCACAGGGATGCTGAATACACGTGATGTGGAGACTGCTGGAGTACGCTAAATAGCACACTCCAGCAGACTTGATTAATCGAATCTGCTCCAACGCGTGCCAATTAGCAGGCATTGGAGAAGAGCTCATTCACATGTATATGAGCCCTAAAATCCTGCAGTAGAGCTCTAACCCCCCAGACCAGGCTTTTTCACATGTTATGACCGGGATGTCCCAGACAGAAAACACTCAGTGACAGCAACATAACCAGACACCTTTAAGCCAAGGGAGATGGAGAGGATCTTCCAAACTAGAGATTTAGAGAGTGAATTTACTGTCATTTGCATTTTTTTTTCAAAATACTTTTCATCTTGAGCTTCCTGACTTGTAATTCCATTATCTGAATCTGGTAATGCAATCATATTAATTCAGCTGCATTAACATACAAATACCAAGAACAACAAAAAACTGGTCTTAAAGATTGATCTGATCTCTAAGAGGCCAACACAAAGGGGAACAAAAACACAGTAACAGGACCACCAACACTACTCCTAATATATTATTATGTATTTATTATTCTTAATAATAATAATAGAAAACAAGCCCAAGACTGCAACACAAACTTCCTGGCACAAGATTTGCAGCAACAAAGAATGTGAAATGAGTCAGGATACAAAATGCATTTTTGCTCCAATATAGCTATTTGCCAGGTAGGTGAGATTAAGGTTGCCAATGACCTTGTGCACACAATCAGCTTCACAACACGGAACAGCAAAAGTGTTAGCTTGATCTAAATAAGAAAGTTCACATTTTAGCTATGAATGGGAGTCACTAGGAAAGAACAGCAGTGGAGACAGGACACACAAACCTGCCAAAAATCAATGGAATTCTATCGAGATTATTGCAGGTATCCACATGGCCTCGATTACCATGGAAAACAAACCTCGCACAATTTTTAATGTGTTTCTTTTTCCAACATCCCTCCAAGGTGGGGAAACTGCCAATTCCCTTTGTACGTGGAAAACTGAGGCTCTGAAAGGCTTACATGGAACAGTGAGAAAGTGGGGAAGCAAACTCATCTCAATGTCCTCTACCATCTTCTTAGAGAGAGGGTGGTCAACTCTAGGACTAAGGTGGGGGTGTCAAAGATAAGGCCTGCAAGCTGAATCCAGCCTCAGGAACTCTGTCATTTGGCCTGTGAGAGAGTCTTGGAGTTGACCAACATGCTACACATGGCACTTGAGCCAGGCCAAGACGCACACTGGATCGAGCATACAGGGCTGGTTGGTGGGACCTGATGAGTTTGACACCCTACTCTAAGGAGCAGATGAGGCTAGCTGGCCTCTGGACTATGTACTGAAGACCCTGATTCAGCCTGCTAGCAAAGCCACTGGCAGTGCAACATCTCATCCAACCCTGGGCTCCCAGTAAGTCTACAGCAGTGTTGGCCAACCTGTGACAGAGGTGCCACAGTGACATGGGCAGCCTCTGTGTAGGGCACATGGCAGATAGTGGGAGGGGACAGGCAGCACAATGGCAGATAGGGCAGAGATTAGAAAGCAGAGCAGCAGCTTGGTCAGCGAGGACAGGGAAGGGATCAGAAAGCTGAGCAGCAGATCATGCAAGGGAGAGGGATCAGAGTGGCACTTGGGGAAGGCGTGGGGCTAGTCTGTGAAACCTGCCAAAAAGGTTGTCCCTCACTGATCTGGAACATGGAGCATTTGACATATCAACAGCTTCTCGCAATGCTGTTTTCACAGCACAGAAACAGAGAAGACACAAGGGCAGACAAGGTTTTCATTTGCCTTCTCAAAGAAAGTTGCTCGTTAGTACTAAAATTCACTATATAAAGTAAATGATCCAATTCAACAAGATTATAATCCTACAAGGATGCAGCAGCTGTGCTAGAAATCCGAGGTGCTAGGAACCTTAGTAGTGAGATCATTAGTTTTGCTTTGAGTAGGTTTGCCGCTAAAAATACCTTGCTTAAGACAAAATGTAATCCTTCTCTTCAGGCTTGCAAAGCTCTTCTTTGCACATCAGAAAATGCTAGAATGACCACCTGGCAGGATACATTAACACTAGGGTTTAGAGCAAAGATACAAGAACTAAAGTTGCTGGAAAAACTGATTTTGCTAGTTTGTTTTTTTTAAATTGTATATAGCAAGATACCAAGTTTGAGAGGAAGGCACATTCATCTTCTCACAGAAATCCAGACTTGGAGGCCATTCATTTGGATAAAATCCAGTTCCACATTGAAATTCAGTTGGACTTTCAAATGCAAATATCAGGAGAAGAGCAACATATGGTAGAGGTTAGTACTTATTTTTCCTAATTAAACGGTATACTGCTGTTTTGTATAACAATGTTAATAGGGCGTTAACAAGCCTTTGGAAAGGAGACCACCTCACTTTAAATAAAGTACAACACAGGCAGATAGCCTGGCAATTCCCACTTCCCACTTTCTCTCCTCTAGGACAAGACTGCGTGCGTACCATCTTAGTGACTGCATTTTTAATGGTCTTTTTCACAAGCCAAATTGGGTCAACCACCCTCCCCCACTCATTCAGTGTTAGGAAGGGAAAAACAGCATTGGAGCAAGCCATCACGGTTCTGCAGCTAAAGACCACCTTGGCACAATCCATCAGGTGAAAAGGCGACTAGCTCAGTGCCACCCTCCCTCCAGAGCTTCTTGCTCTCAAACAGCAAGGCCTCAATTCTGGTGAAAAGGAAGCCAGCCGTCAGGGTTTGGGAACTTCATATATCCATTTTGCCTTGCATGATCACTGACCCAGGGAGATGTGCCAGCATTTCAGACTCACTGCTGAAGGAGGAGGGCAGGCTGTATCCCAGCTTGTTTTTTTGATAATTTAGTTTTTGACCAACACCACTTACTTCCTACTTGATGCACAGGATCTCCGACTCCCCTGGAAAGGTGAGTTCTAACAACTGTAGCTCAGAAAAAATCCATGGTCATTGCTTTTGACCGTTTCCACCCACTTTGTGATGTACATAAAAGGTCTGGAGTACATGTGCACATGCACACATGCTTTTGGGGGTGGTACTCTGGTCTCACAAAGGACATTCTACTATTACCTTGCTTGTCAAAAAGTCTTTCAAGGAGAGTGCTAATGAAACAGCAAGAGAAAAAGGAGAGCAGAGCTGTAGAAGGTTAGGACGCCTCTTCAGCTGTTTATAACGTGAGTAGATAGCTTTAAAGCCCATTTGACCTGTAGTGAGCATTTCAAGAGGATGGCTGTCTCTTCGTTAAAGATTCCTTAAATGAAATGGTAAGAGAGGACTGAAAGAAAGCTCAGAGGTCCCATACTTAGAGGGCCCAACAAAAGGAGGGGAGGCCAACTGTAACATTCAATACCTTTATCTCCAGAATAAGCCGAGAAAATAAGAGTCAGGAGATGAGCTGAAACATCCTCCCTCTATTTCTTTATAGAAAGATGGCAGCACCTTCCATACTGCCTTCTTCCCGCCTCCTCTCCTGGCATCACCCAACTCCAAGGCTCCTTGCACACCACCTCAAACCCTTGCTCTGCTAAGCACATGGGGAAAAGACCACTAGATTACATTGCAGCTAGAGCTGTTGGTTGCTTTGTTGTCAGGTCTAGGCAGGGCATAAGACCCCTGGCCGCACTGAGAAAGGCAGCTAGCTGTTCATGGCCCCAAGTGATAGAACAGTAGTTTTCAACCCTTTTGGACTCCAGACACCCCTCAACAGATTCAAGACACCCCTCAGAAAATACCAGCTCTTAGTTTTCACTTTTTTTTTTTTTTTTTGGATGACAGAAGAATGGAGCAACTCTGCCGTTGCAAATAACTCAGACCACGATGGGGCAAGAACCTTTTTAAACACTGTGGATTCCTATTCAGAAACTCTGGATTTAATCTTGTGACTCATGTTTGCACACCCAGCTGTGGCACCCCGTGCCACCCTGGAAAGGATCTCAAGGCAGCCCAGAGTGCCGTGGTATCCTCATTCAGAATTGGTACAATCGAACAAGAACATTGTGCCTGCGTTTGCCTTAGGTGATCCATCAGCGCTAGCTGCATTTTCCAGCCTCCCCATACACTTAAGCATTCAGCACCATAATATTTCACACTGTATTTCATGCCTCATTTGGCAACAAAATTAATTAAATTTTAAGTCAATGCTGAAGCAGTACAGTACCTTTTTCCCCTCCATGGCATATATAACTCAATTTGTTTAAGCTAATGTGCTAATCAAAGTACTACGAAGCCCTTTTGGTAGGAAAGGGCCAGTGGAGAACCATGGTCCATAGTACTCGTGCTGAAGCACAGACTGAAATGCTGCCTGTCTCAACAGCCCCTTGAACTGGCTTGGGGACTGCTCAGGGGCACAACTAGATTACTAACTCTGTCTGAACACCAGCAGCAGTTGCACTATCAAAATGTTCAGGAAAATAAGCCACTCGTAACAAAGCAGCGGCTGTAGCTCAGCATCTGGCACTCACTTGCAAGGGCTCAAGTCACAGTCTGAACTGGAAAGCAGCTGACAGTGAAACATGTCCCAAAGGAGATCCCCTATTCTTCCACCCAACCACAGCCTCAGGGAACCCCATCCACCCAGCCGACCTAGAGGCAGGCTTCCAGCCTACAATCTTGGGGAAGCCCAGCAGCTGCAGTAAGTTATGTAGTCAGTACATTGCTCTGTGTGGTGCTAAATGGCAGCCAAAATATTGCAGCAAGAAGGCTAGGAGAACACTGGAAATCCATCCAGCAGTCCCTTTCCAGAAGGGATTACTTACTAACATGAATTCAACTTTACGTGCATTACCACTTCCCTTGCTCTACACTTGAGACTCTCCTGCTTTTCAGAGAATCTGGGAAAGGGCAGGGGACCTGGTGGTCACAGCCCACTAGGCTGAGAATCTGAGAGCTTGCCAAACCTGCAAAAGGTAGACCCAGCGGTCATAGAGCCCACTTGTCAAGACCCTAAGAGAGAGAACAAGGACCATTTATACCAACTCCATCCACATGAGTGACAGGGAAGCCCATTAGGAATTGCAGAATTTCTAATTTCAGTGAGAAAGCAGATGGGTGGGACCCACGGATGTAACAAACCACATCTAAGCACCGTGGCAGATCAGCTTGCTTTGAAAACTAAGCAAATCAATAAAAACCAACAGCCAATTACAACTTCCCTGGTCAAGTGGGGTAGGAGGGAATTACTACATCAGGAGAGTGGGGTCTGCTCATCCACCAGGCACGAAGCATCTCCAAGCACAGCCTCAACTTGTCTGGAGCTCACTAAATGGTAAGCTTCCAAAACCCTTTTTTCAACCCAGGTGTTGGGGGCTGTGTGCCAAAGAGCCATGACATATGCTAAAAACGAAGAGGTTATAACCCAGTTATACCCTGCGGGCTTATTGTGCACAACTTCAAAATGCGGTTCCTGCAGCCAGAACTGCAATCAGCTATGAAATACAGTAGTTTGCAAATAGGTCCCTGCCCCACTGAGTTCACAGCCTATCTTCTCTCACACTTGTATGGTCCCTAGAACATACTGCCTTGAGCCTTACTAGACACATTGCATGATACCAGGATACAGAGAATTTATCTAAATCACTAGACTCTTTTGCATGTATTAATACTGCACAGAACTGTGCTTGTTACATGTCATAAAGGAAAAAAAAACAAGCGTGCGTTAAATTCTACACATATTATAAGTACACATGCATGCACACGCGATGTGAGCAAGTTCCTGTTGCTATAATTGAATTTCCTGACTTTGCACATGTAAAAATATCTGTTTAGTATTAGCTTAGTTCAGCTTTGAGGGTTAATTAAGAAAAGGATTCGGATGCAATGGGAAGTGTGACGTGGTCACACATGGTGTGCACGCTGGAGCTGGGCACCCCACAGACCATGCAGAATTTGAAATTAGCAGCAGTGAGGTCCAGCAGAATGCTTGCCAGATCTGCTGGGCCTCTTCCAAAACCATCTTTCCCCTTTTGGAGGGAGCACAATAAGTCTGGAAGGCTCCGAGCTGGGACACCAAGCCAATTGCAAAACTCGACATACTCCCGTCAGCAAAATTGTGATCTAATGACTGCACATTCAGACGGATAAAGAAGGATGGCTCAGGAACAGCAATGACCAGCAAGGGGCCAGGGGCCAGCCAAGGCCCCATCCTCACTACTTAAAGACCCAATCCTGCAAAACCAGTGATATACAAGAGGAAAAAAACCAAACCCTTGTGTTATCAGGACTTGACTTAGACTAACTCACAACTGTGCAGCAAAAAGCATCTTTCCCAAGTTGCCTTTGTTTTCCAGAAACTCACCTTTGTTTTGTAAAATGGGAGTCTCTAGGCCTCCTGGTTCCAAAGCAACCTTAAAAACATGACCATTTAAGTCTCAGCATGTGATTTAAAAAACAACCCCCACCCCTGCAAACTTCCATTTTCTTCCTCCTTTCTGAGGAAAAGTATCTTGAGGTTGTGTGTGTTTTGCTCTAATGGAAAGTTTCCTGAAACAAATTGCACACGCTCCACACTGAGACCTACTCTATAATGTTTCTGTACTAGTAGGATTCAGTTGACTGGAGGGCAAGAATTTTTTTAAAAAGAGATACAAATATATCATTGCAAGCCATAACAGGAACACTAATCATAATGGAAAATCAGCATCTTCTACCCTTTCCTAGACAGGGCAGCGCTATTGCTTTTCTTGTAGTGGTATCTTTAAAGCAATGCAACTTGTGGGTACTGACTTAGGCCGTGCCCAGTTTGAAATTTTTAAGAAGGAAACCATTAGTTAGTTCAGTTGAATAAAGCAGTGGAGATACTAGACTATGGGGAATGCTATTCATGGGCTTTTCTTCCATTCAGAAGTTTTTGGGTGGATAAGCAAAATTCTGAGCCTGCCCAAAAGGAATCCATCTCCAATCAAAACAATCAAGCAAGAGAAATTAAAAAAAAAAAAAAAAAAAAGTGGGGGAAAAAAAGTGGCATATTTTCCCCCTTTCTGGAAGCTAAGTGAATGTGAAGACAGAATTGGGAAGGAGCTCGCCTTCTCTATTGTAATTTAGGAATTGCTAAGATGATGTTATACCATTTTTCTGCCTCCAGCTGCTAGAGAAACACGCTGCTTATTTTGGAATATCATAGTTTTGCTCCACAACACGCTCCCCCTCACTATCCTCCTTCCCAGTTCACCTGTCCTCATCCAATTAGGATGCTGTGGTCATCTGCTTCAGATCTTCTCTTCTCTCTACCCTTGCAAGGAAAAGGGGAAAAAGGGGAAAGATACAGACTTTGTTTTCTAGCCTGGCTGCTGAGATTCAAGTGAAGCAGAAGTGCTGGGAGTAGGACTACGTATTCAAAAGCATAAGGAGAGCATCAGAGGCAAGGACTGAACAGAGGTGTTACTTTGGATTAGTGAAGATAAGTGTGAAGTCTTTGTTCCACGCAGCTTGCTACTTCCTGCTGCCAGAATTCCCTTCCCCCATCTCCTCCCTAACTCCAAGAATGCTCCTCTTTCTCTCCTGGCCCGTCATATATATTTTTAGTCCTGTTAATGGTTTCCAGAACTAGCACCAAAGAACCAGGGAGGGGAACAAGAACTCCCAAAACAAGCTGCCATGTTTCCAAAATCATGAAAGGGTAAAGTGACTTTTCCAATTTCTTAGTTGGTCTAATAAAAGGCATCATCTCTGAACCAAGAGCTCTAGGGTTTTGCATTTCTTTTTGTCTCAGACCAACACAGCTACCAAATACAGCCCTGAAGCTAAGTGACGTGGGGTTTTGGATGTAGCCATGTTGGTCTAATGAGACAGAAGCAGAAACCACATTTTTTTTGTTTTGTTTTTCCCAGTGGTGGCTCAGGCCCTGGGGAGACCGAATGCCACAAAAACTGAGCATGGCACAGGCACACACCTTGGCTGCCTCACTGCAGATGGCAGCTTTTGGGCACTTTTGAAAACTTTACTCCAGGTTGCTCTCACCTTGGGGCACATCTTAGGTGCACACATCAGCACAGCTGGTTTATAATAATGAAAACAGAACCTGTGGTCTACAAAGATCTTGTATTTTTCATTCTAAATTACACTTACTTCTGCACTTACCAGTGGTTTGCTAATTCTACTTGCCCACGTCACAATTTAAAAAGAAAGAAAGAAACCTAGGTGAGAGAGAGATCGTGTGCTACATTTTGTCCTTAGTTTTGTGGGATAAGCCCCCCCCCCATTTGTTTTGCAAGGCTGCAAAATAAAAAAAACACCCTAAAATAAATACTTTCAGCACAGAAGTGTCAGTTCTAAATATCAAGTCGCATATTGTACACTTCACGTCTGCCTTTCACAATTCATCAAAATAGCAAACTCTCCTATCACTGTATTCCTACATAATGAAAATACATGGGAACACGAGCCCCAAGTAGGAAAACACGATGCACCTCTACTACTAAAAACTTTGTTCTTCGCTCTGTGGAACAGTGCTGGCAACCGTTTATCACTCCGAAATTCACTACCAATAGGATTTCAACAACCTTTCCACTAAACTCTTCATGTCCCTCATTACGATTTAGTTGCTCTTAATTCAAACGCAAAAAGTCAGCTTCTCAACCCATTGAACAATGGACAGAACATCACTTTCTGCTTTGCAGGTTTGCTGCAGGAAGCAAGAGGCTTTTTTTCTTTTTTCACCTCCTTTCCAAGAGACACCCCACCCATGCACACCAACACTACACTTTGGATGTGTCCACAGAAGAGGCTGCATGCACAAACAGAGTAATTAAATCTTCAAACAGCTAACCTGTAGCACCAATTAAAGACACAATGTCATCTTTTGCTGGATTTATAATTTTCAAAGGGGATGCACACTCATCTACCTCCAGGGAGAATGCATTTACTTTGTTTGGCAGACTATAACTTAAAGAGTTTGTTGCATGCACCAGCTTGCAACTCTGAAAAACTCCCTAGTAAGTTGGCTTCAAATATCTGATGAACTTGCCTGATCAAAGCAAGTCCCCCAACAAGCCTCATCTCACAATCTTACTAACAGGTAGGTGCAACAAACTTTGGGGATGGTAGCCAACCACATCACAGTGCAAAAGGGAATTTTCCCCCTGTAACTCCCCTTTACAGTCTTCAAGCAACAAAGTTCTCTCTAATTTGAAAGCAAACTTATTTAATCTTAATTTAAAAAAAAAAGTTTGGTCAATCAAGTTTAAATAGCAAAGCTTGCATTTGTTGCAAGCAAAATAATTTAATCAGCAGGAGCCAGCCCACACCATCACTTAACTAGATAGGAAAGTGAGGTTATAGTCACTTTAAATTGTTTCTCAGATATGCCTGAGATCTTTATAAATTTGAAAGAAGATATTAAAGTCTTCAAGAGGCCAAGATCACCCCATAAAGCATCACCTCCTAGAAAAACACTTTTTTTTTTAATTGCTGTATTCTACACAACCCCAATGCACTTCACAACACAAGTTAGACACCAGCCATACAAACCCCATTTAGGAAACTCAGCAGCCACTGTGTGTCCTAATAACAATGCACAGATACTTGGGCACTGGAGGAAAAGCAATGACTTCAGAAATAAGGCTGGAAAGATATTTCTCTTTAAAACCTCGAGTCTGCTACCACCTCCCCACTGCTTCTTAACTCCAAGTCGTTGTTGTTTTGTTTTTCTTGGGATTTTTTTTTAAAGCCACTCCCATGTGAAATTTAGTGCAGTGTATATTGTTAGAGGTATAACACATCTGAAATACTTTCGGGGAAAGGAGAGCAGAAGTTGGAGTAAACAGTCACCTATAAAAGTTATGATATTTCAAAACAAAAGATGTTTTAATTTTGGAAAGGCTAACATTTTTGCCACTGCAAATATTGGACAGCTTGGTACAGGAACTCTCTGCAATCAAAGGATCGCAGCAAGAGGGCATACACTCGATACACTTTAGATCTGGGAGTTCCTAATAATTTTTACATGTAATGGCCTATAATAGCATGCTGGATTTATCTAGCGCTTTATGAACAGGAAAAGTGGCCACCTTACCATCCTGAGGAGCTTCCATCTCCTTCAGATTGTCACACAAGACACAGGACAACAGCTTGGGGAAGGGAAACTGAGAACATTCTTAATTAAAGCATTCTAACATGTGCCACATTAGTCATTATTAAAACTCTCTAGTAATACCACTTTATGGTAACAGTTACTCATGTTAATTCGGCATCATAGCAAGCTTTGAGTTGAGAAAGAAGGCCTCTCTCTTACCAGGCAGGGGCATTTGGGCAGAAGGACAGCAGGATTGTTCCTTTTCTCTTCGATTTTAACTTTCACTGGGGAGCGGAGGGCAGGGAGAAGCAGCCTTGATTTACAGCAACGAAGCCAAAGAGAGCAACCGGTGCCCACAGGACATAAGAAAATAGGCCCAAAGGCTCCCTGGCCCAAGAGGGAAAACCAAGAGCTACAGGGAGGTAATTCCCTAAGTACCAAAATGAATCAGTTTAAAGACACTCTGATTCCCTGATGCGTCTCCTGGTTCTCAACAGAAAAGACCTTTATTTATACCCAACAGTTGTGCCAATTTAAAGTTCCTGGATGACAAGACTGGTCAGCAGCACGCTGCAGCTTTCAACACTCACCAATCAGTATTTAAAAAAAACCCAACATTAAATCACCCCAAAGCAGAAAAGTAATTTATAAACTCTTGACAAGCAAATAAAATACACACTTCACCTATTAAAGGTGAGATCATGAGGGCAGGGGGAAGGAGAACAACTGGAATCCATTCATGGCATGAAAAGGCTTCCATTAATACAGCTGTAAGCAGCATTTCAAAATTGAGATGTCCATCTGCTGGACTGAACATGTGTACAAAGGCTTGAGAAGGGAATGGCAGCAGTTGTGTAACTGCCTTGTATAATATCGCTCCCCTGGATTTTATGAAACGCTCAGAAAACCCGTCTCAAAAGCTTCAAGAGCCTAAAGGAAGGGTGGTGTCAACATTACCTTTCACTCACCCGAAAGAAAGCCAGACAGAGAGATTTCGTGTATTCCAGGCTCAGCACAGCCAAGGCAGCGAGAGGCCAGCCACTAGCCTGACTTTCCCAGAACAGCACAATTCCTCACCCCCTCCTACATCCTGGCTGGAATGGGCCAGGTCTGCAGGACAAGTAGCCAAACCAATATGCAAGCAGGAAAAGAATGAATGCAAGCTTTCCCCACCGCTAACCTCTCAGTAGCATGTTGTCTCTTTTGTGGATTTTAAGTAGTAAAAATGAAACACACGAAATGGAACATTCACTAAAGAGACCAAGTTCCAACTGGAATAATTTATACTTTTCTCTTTTTGCTTTCTTTCTCTATTGCCTTCTTTTTCTATCACCCACTCCATGGTCTTGCCTCTCTGTAAAAATGTTTGTTGAAAACTGTTTACACATCAAGCTAAGTGGCGAAATCTTGGCACTTAATATTATGCTGAAGTGAAAGGAGGAGAGGAACATATTGCAGAGACGCCACTTTGCAACATTTCATCTCAGAAACAGCAAGTTTCCAAAATGCCACATTTCCACATACCAAAGTGCCAACTCTGCCATGGGAAACTTCAACACCTACTTCAGGGAGTCCTGCCCCTCTACACCCCTCTCCTTCCTGCAGGGAGCACATCCAGAAGAAAAAAAACAAAAAAAAAAAACTTTTTCCACATTGAGCCATGTCCAGCAGCCCTCCTGATGCATATTACTGACATTTCCCATATACCCTATTAAATCAATCTACAGCACCAGAGCAACACTATCCCATGGCACCAAAGCACCTCCCATTAGAGCAGTGGTGCTCAGCCTTCAGTCCACAGGCTGGATCTGGTCTACAAACATTGTTACCTGGCCTGTGGAGCTCCCAATGGGTCTGGAAATCTGGGAGGAAGGTAGTGGTAGCAACACTGCTTCCAGGGTGCAGCAATTAATGCTGCCAGTTTCCAGACTCAGGGGGTGCCTCACGGTACACGCACCTGACCACATGAGTCCAGTGTTACATCATGGCTAGATTCAGCCTGAAGGGTCACACCGATGCACTAGATCACCCCCCACATGGATCCTGCAATGGATCCAGCTTCCAGACTGACCCCAGAGGTGGGATCTGGCCTGTGCTACTCATTCAGCCTGTGGGGCCAGAAAGAGGGAGCACCGCTGCATCAGAGCAACAGTGCAGACTGGTTTACAGGACCACAGGATTTCAAGATGACTTGGGGAGCTGCAGTTAAGCAGTACTGGAATGGCTGAAATTTTAACAAATCTACAAGTGCCTTAGCCATTCTCCTAAAAAACAAAACAAAACAAAAAAGCAACTACAGCAGAGGAAACAAAAGCAATAAGAACCTCCAGCATGGCACATTCATCCCAAAAAGCATATTGGGAGCAGATCCCCTGGCACGCAGAAGTCTAATGAATGCAAGCCATGCATCCCCATGTACAGGAAACCCAACCAGCCCAAAGCAAAGCCAGCCTGTCAGGTACAGCCCTGGAGGCATTTAATTTTAACCTCAAATTAACAAGACTCTCAGTAAACACTGACATTTTGGCAAGTGTACAGAGGTGTATCTGCATAGGCCAAAATTCCCAATGCGGGGTGTCTACCACGAGGCTCCCAGGGTTACCAGTGGTTGTTACAAGCTCAGACTCCAGCAGCTTTCTTCCAGGGAGCTAGCATGCCTGACCTAGCAGAGCACTGCTGTCAGTCTGCTGGGAAACAGTGTTACCGAGCAAGCACGCTTGCCAAAGTCATTCTTCACCAGGGCAGAAAGCTCTCATAGCTTTAAGGACCCCAAAAGGGCCAGGACTGTCAAAGGGGCTGAAGGGTGTCACCCAAATCCCACTGACAGTCAAACTCCCCTCCACCCCCTGACAGACCCAACAGCATGAAAATTAACACTTTAGCCAAACAACAGCTGAAGTTTCTCAGACATAAATGCGACAACAGTGAATTCATGTTCATCCCAAGAACAGCCATGGCACAAGGGAAGCATGGGACTACACAAAAGAGCGGGCACAAAACTAGTACAACTCCCTTTGGTTCATGACTCTTTGTTTTCAAACTTTGGAGAGAGACAGTACAAAGAAAAATAAGACAATACCTGATCCTCCAAACTGAGTGCTTGCTAGGGTTGTAGGTCTGTTTTTTCCATTAGCCACTGGCAGAGGAAACATCTAGAAAAACAAGAAGATGAAAGAGAAGAGAGAATTCAATGTTAGTTTTACTGTGCTGCTGTTAGGGGTGGGGGAGAAGAAAAGCCTTTAAGGGTACAGAAAGTTTGCCAACTCCTTTCTCAGGCGATCTATCTAGCAGGCGAGTGAATAGAAGAGACTAGCCCAACTGTAAGCTAACTCAAAGTTCCCCTGTAAGTACATTCTCATGGCACGCACACATTTCCAGTTTCTTCTTCATGGAAGAGCAACTGCTAAAATACTTTTCAGCTTCTCTAAGGTGCTTTCTGCTCACCACCCGTGTGCTAATGGCAAATGATTTATTTTCTCACATTATTAAGGGAGGCATCAAAATCTAGGGTGTTCACAAACCCAGAGAAAGATTTGTTCCATTATAAATAAATTAGCATGAAGGCTGCAGGCCCAGCTCTCTGTCCAGAGGAAAGTTCATCTCCTTGCCTCAAATCACATGCACAGAATCTGGGTTTATTTCCTATTCTTCCTCTTCTGCACCCCCCACACCTTCCTTATCACGATCCCATGTCCTAGGAAAGAGTCAGCAGTGACCACAGGGGCTCTAACCAGTGAGGACAAAGGTGATTAAACCACAGGCTACTCCTTTGCTGCAGGCCTTCAATGCATGAAGCCCTCATAGGTCTCCAAAAGGTTAATTTCATCCTTTCCTCTCTAGAAAAATGCGAGTCTTATGAATGCACCACCTCTCTCCCCCACACCAACAGACACTAGACTACTGCAAAGCAAGATAGGGGACATTAGGCAAGAATTTGTAGGTGGATGAAGTCTGGCTGATTGCAATATTCTTTAACACATGATTAGAAAGATTAACTTATTTTATATTATCAGTCATTTTAGTTACCTCTCTGCCACAGTTACTGCTACAATTTATAGCTAATCTCCTCCTGCCAGAGAGCTTCCTCAAAAATACTGCATACCTAGTCAGCTAACCTGTATAAATATTTTTAATACAAGTTGGGAGGGTTTCAAAAGCTGTTATTTTAAAATGTATATGCACCTGCATGCAGCAGAAAAGAAAACTAATTCTTCTCTACAAAAATGGAGCTTTAGCTAATAAAACAACTGGTAGGAAAATGCTTGGTAAATTAACATTTTAATATGCTTTTACTAGTCTACTCAGATACTTTCACCATCAAGTCATTTGAATTTATATTATTTTTACCTTTCCAATGTCTGAGTAACTCAAAAGTTTAATGTGCTGCACAATTTTAATGGGATAGAAAACCTACAAAAAGTCAGCATTTCAGGCCTTGACAGGTTTGATGGCTTTTTTGGTCAGCTGTGCTCCTATGCACAACTGTCCATCCGGTTTTAGTTACAAAACCGGGAAATAAGGAAGATATGGCAGATATTTACAGCAGCAAGACAGACAGGCAACCAATTTCCATTGAAGGCAACTGAATCTGGGCATTTAACTAACTCCCTTAGGGATCTCCAAAAATGTGTGTACGGAAGTATATACATACGTAGACACCCCCCACCCCACCCCCAAACTAAAGATTCACAATATATTTAGTTGTTCAGTGTGATAAAGAAATTAAGAAGAGGAATAATGTTAGTTTAGAGAGATTTTTAAAATCTGGATTACTGAAACGATATTACAACATCAGAAATTCACTCCATTTACCTAAGAAGAGAGCAAAGGAGACATCCTTAATCCACCCTCCCCAAGACAGGGGAAAAATGTTACTTTGATCAAAGAGCCAGTATCCCCAGCTATGACAAAGCAATGCATAAACTATGGCAAAGTAATGTATAGAAATGCAATGCATACTGTCTTCTTGAACTGCACTGCCTGCTTTTTTCATAAATATTTCTGCCTAATATTTGCTGATGCTGAAAAGCACAAGGTTAGAGTGACAAAATGCCAATGGAGAAAATGTACAGTTCTGTTCCATTGTGCACTGCACATTTTCTCATCTGCTTCTGCAAGAAAGGCCCTCCCATGACTACTTTTGGCAATCCCCGACCTGCCCACAGACTACACACATGAATGAGGGATGCCCTTCCCACCTCTCGCCTTCGTGTTCCTTATTCTGTTTTGAAAGATACTGAAGGTAGGAGACTGATATAACACCTTCCTGTTTGTTTCCATAGGAGTTAAAGAACTGCCCTCCCCACTGTTCCACATCAAAGCAATCTGAAACTTTAAAGCATCATGACATTTGATAACAGGGAACCCCAGGCTATTGTTACTACAGTAAGAACTTTAAACAAGTTTATCACACATGAAATCCAGGAAATATAACATTTATACTGTCAACTTGTTTTTCCACTGCAGTGTGGGTTTATTAAGTCAGACTAGTTTGCTTCATTTAAGGGCAGAGTACAAGTTATACTTGGAAGTATTCTCTGAGTTTGTTAGCTTACAAGAGCGTTGTTGAAGCCATGTTGTTCCAAGGTACATGTGAGAAATAAAGAGGAGCGGTTGGGTATTCTATTTTATTGGACCAATATTTCAAAGAGATGCTAGAGTGCTTTTTCATTTTAAACATATTTAAAAAAATTTAAAAGTGCTCTTTATTAGTTTGTTACTCAATATATTAGGATCACCCACCCACTATTAATGCTGTGCGTTTAGATGCTATTTTAACTTTTAGGGGGGAGGGGGAGTAGATGAACCAGTACATCAGGGTAGCAGGAGAGCACAAGGCGGGGGCGGTGGGACACAGACAGACAGACAGACACAGACAGACAGTTTTTTAATGGTCTTATAATGAGGTCAATACATGTACTTCTCTGTATTTGAAATGCATTGGTCAAGTAAAGCTTAAATCTCTAAATACTGTTTATAAATGTGTAGCCTCCAGTTTCCTGGACAGATGATAACAACTTAAGTGCTAGTCCCATAAATACCAAAAGATCATTCCTTCTTTCCCATAAAAACCCCCCACAAATCCAAAGTGTAAAAATGCATACATAAATATGCACGGTTTTATGGAAGGTTAAATCTAACACTGCACTCACTTTTGTCAAAAGACATTTCATGAGATGATAAAGTGCAATGATCCAGTCTGAGCAATTTTCTCATATATTAGCTGACAAAGGTGACAGTGACTTAACTCAAACTAGAATGACTGTGTGGAACTAGAATGACTGTGTGGGGATATATATTTGGGGTTATCAGCTACATTGTCATCACTTCATTTACAAACTTTCTCTCTTTTTTTTTTTTTTTTTACCTGCTTATACCATAACAAAGACAACATAATCAACAATTGTATCATTCTGGTCAGCAAACATTCATACTAGCTTCAAGTGATGCACCTGAAGGTTCCCAAAGGGTGTGCCACAAGACAAACAGATAGATGTGTGCTGTGAAGAATGGGCTGAATCAGGCAGGCCCTGGCCCTGTGAACCTGGATTGGGTCCACAGACCAGCGAGCAAAGTGTGCTGCCCATTTCAATCCAGAAAAAGTGCGCCCCAGTATCAAAAGTTTGGGAAATGCTATCGTAGAAAATATTCTGTTTACTGCTATTAAGCAAGAGTCTATTTATTATGCATGTATATCAATACACTAATGTTTCCAAATTAAGTAACAAGTTACTTTCATCTCCCGTCTGGTTTGCTGACATCTTATGTACAGCCACCCAAATAGCAGGTTCAAAGAAAGGTAAAACCTGAAAGCTTTTTTCTAGCACATAAGTTTGCAAACCTTATTTTGTATTAGACTGGAACAGAGGAGATTTCATTCAGTTAATTTCCCCAGAATAATGCTTTATAAAAAGCATTTTTTTATTTTTATTTTTTTTTTTTTTTTTAAGAGAAACCTTCCTCTGCCCAGTTTGGTGTAAAATGAACTTTACTGCAGCTAGACTCCGAACAAAAAACCCAACAGATTTATTATGGACATAATCCTTTAACTATCCCGAGGCATATGGCAGTGTTTTAACACCACTTAGTGTTTTTAACTCTAGGAAGCAGCTGAGGCAAGATTTTAGAGCTCCAGTCAAACATCTAGCCATTCAAATGAATGACGTGTTTGTTTCTTGGCTTTAGGTTTTGAGGCAGCTCTGCCGTGCACCAAAGTTTCACTCCTCAGAGGTGGCTGCTGATAGACGGAGCTGCAGCTTTACTGCAAAGGCAGTTACCGTTTTACACGCTGTCCACACAACAAATTTTAAAGGAGTTGGAAGCCAATTATGACGTTGCTTGCACCCCATGCCACATGGCTAATACTTGGTTAATAACCGTAGCAGTTAACACTTTTACTCCTGCCAGAGTCCTAGACTGTATCTGGTTTGGTGTGCCTGCTTTGCGGCACAGACAAGACCCCTTAACCATATCTGTGTAATTGGTTTGGCCGGTCTTCCTTCTTCCCAGCTCTCTCTGCACTGAAATGTCCCAGCCTGCACTGCCCCAGAGGACTGCTCCTGCCACTCTTTGTGTCTGCCCTTCGAGCACTCTCTCCCCCTACTGAGGCATTCTGGGATAGCTGACCAAATTTTCCCAGAATGCACGGCACACGCAGCCAGACCTCGCAGAACGGGGAAGCCCAATGAATAAACATGGTTGTGGGAACAAAAATGATGCCATGTGGACACAATATGAATGGAGTTAATGTAAACGAGCCTCCAACCAGCTAGGGCTGTAGCATCTTCCAAAAAAGGCAAGAAATGTCAAGTCACAGGTCAAAGAGCTGTGCATTACAACTGGAGAAAAACTAAGCCAATAAATACAAGGTTTTCTGGAAAGCTCTCCCCCACATCTGAAAACCCTCCTGGACCACTGCCAGCCAAGCCGCAATGAAAGAAGGCTTACAAATTACTTGTACTTCAGGGCAATTATGAAAGGCAACTGGTTCAAGGGGACTTGTAAAGGACTAGTTTGCACCAGCCCAGAGCAGCAATCAGATTGCAATTCTGGGAGTTTGGCGCTGGTTTCCAACTTTAAGTCACTTGACTATATAATGCAGCACTCTCTTGCTTTTTACTATTTTAACTGATATACTAATTCAGTGGGGGGGGGGGGAAGGTTATTTAGAGAACTATGAAAGCTCCTACCTAAACCTTGCTTATTTTATGGAGGTATTCACCTCCCTCTCCGTGATATCAACAATAATCTTGTTTTACCTACCATATTTATTTTCCCCCAATCACACTGCCAACTAGGACAAACACATTCCTGGCTATATAACCCAGTGGCTGAAGACATAACATTTACCCAACTGGGAGAGGAGCACAGCATAGAACAAGTACCACAATCACAACAATGTGGACATATTTTTCCTAGAGGAAGACATTGAAACACCAAGCTAAACAGATGCCACTACATCTGCAGAGTCCACACACACTTAAGAGAACCACACAAGACAAATTAGATCCATTACAAAATGCATCAGCAACCTGCAAAACTCCAAAGCTTTCTATATATTCTATATTACACTTAAAAAGTTTGCAACAGCGAGATAAATATGAGCCATTTGCTAGTAAGAGTTTTAAGTCTCATTCTCAATAGATATTTACTATTTTAAAAGACTCTTTTATGCAAAGCCAAAATAAAGTATGCCCCTGAGTGCTGATGGACATAACTGGCCCAATTCCAAACCTCGCTGAAGTCAGTAAGAAGACTCCCACTGACTTCAATAGCCTAGGACGAGGCCTAATTTGCTCTGAAGAGAATCTCCTTAGCACAGCATGTTGCAAGCAACTTCTGCAGGCCCCGATTCTGAAATCAACTGACTTTAGCATTCACAAGGAGCCTTACTGGTTGCAATGAGCTACTTCCGTGAAGGTAAGGACAAGAGTGCCATAGGGATGCACCACCTCAGATCTACACTGCTGCAATTCCTGAAGTCACTCTAGAGTTAGACGGACGTAAAAGAGCAGAAATCTGAACCAAGTTATTCACCTCTAGCTCCAGACTGAACCCCCACCCTACCCAGCTCAGGAAGAGTTTATATTTAAAAAGGGAGATGTGTTAACTATAATGGCCTTAACTGCACGACCATGCAAATTAAGTTGGGTTACAGCCATAAGTCATGTAAGAGTTTGTTTACATTGCAAGTAGTGGTTGGAAATTTCTTTCTGTAAGGGGGTGGTGGAAAAGGAGCAACTTTTCAATCCTACCTAGAAGTAGACTGCCCACTGTTCACCCACTCTGAAATTCAAAATATGGATGTCAGACATGCAAGACAGCAATCGGCAGAATTCCCACCAATAGGGTCAGTCTCTCCAAGACGAAAGAGGAAAAAAAACCCCAAAACACTGCATGCTACTCCACCATGAACCTTGAACGCATTTCTAAGCTCAGGTATATTGTCACCACAGCCCTCCTAACAATTGTAAAATATATCACTCATAATTAAATTCTAAAATTCAATTGTTAGGAGATGGTCTGGCAGAAGGACAGGGTGAAACCCTACCAGCCATCTCTCTCATGCAGGGCAAAGAGAAGGTAGGGATCGTCTTTGTGCAACCAGCAGTTTCCTATAGACCACGGCAAGTTAGAACTATTCTAAGAGATGTCCTATCAATACTGTATCTTTCTGCCACGATACAAAAAGAAATGCAACATATTGACAACTGTAACCTAGAACTGCCCTAAGAAGAGTAACAGCTATATTGCTCTCTCATAATTATTCTTTTTTGTTGCTGTTGTGGAGCTGCATTTTTTCAGCTTTTACCCTGGGTTTGCTTATCTAAAAAGCAAGATACACTCCCAGTGTCAGGACAGCACCCCCCAGCTGGAGTTTGCATTCAAAACAGTAACTTTCTCTTTCCACTAGTCACCTACCAATTACATTCTAACTCTAGCCTGGCAAACACGCACAAACAAGCCAGATCGCACACATGCCAGTACCACCGGGAAAGTCAGCCGAACAACTCAAGCGGGCAAGGTGAAACATTCACGTGTGTTGTTCAGATAAAAGCCTTAATTTGTCACTGTAACCCCTAACAAGCACCTAATTTTGACAAAATTCAAATCCGAGGATGCTCAAAAACATTTCAAACTGAGTTAGAAAAATCTGTAAAAGCGGAGACATAGCAAGTCTGGATCACAGAGAGGGAAAAAACAGCCTGATTAAAAGTCCCATCTTTGCATTAGTGCTGTATCCCTAGCTTCAGAGTTATCCAGCACGCTTCGCTATGGGCATTTAAACCCCGCACTGTTCCAAAGACCTTTCCCATCAAAGTCCCCATGTGTTCATCACAAGAAGGGCCTTTATTACATTGCAATGAGGGGTGCTGCGGCTGTTACTTAGTTCGATAATACACAAGTTGCAGCATGTGCATGTGCACGCACAATACAGCACATATGAAACCCATCATCTGCAATTTGCCTCATTTTACCAACTCACACTCTCTGCCCCCCTCCCGCCACCCCCTGGCCCCTAACAAGTGCTCAGGAACACTGGGAATCGCTCAAGCCACGGTCCCTTTAAAGGCCCCCCTCGGAAGAGCTCGCTTACCATACTGAAGTCCAGCAGGTCACTGAGTTCTTTGTCTGTCCCAACTGCAGCCATTCTCTGCTGCTGCTGCTGATTCATACTCCCACAGACTCAGCGGTGGCAGTCCTAAAGAAAACCATGGGGGAGGGGAGGAGATATTTTAATGACTAGAGCAAACTACCCACCCCACTGATGAATATTAAAGAAAAAAGAAAAAAGGAAAGGAAAAAAAAATCCTTTGCAAATTCCCAGCCTCCAACTTCAGGGCCTTGGAACACAGTGAAAGTCCTCACATGGCACCCAGAGGCAGAAACAAGCCTCCTATTGACCAGCCACACTTGTATGTTTGTTTTTTGCTGCCAATTCCACTAGCTCAGACCAATTCTGCTGCTCCCGGCTTACGGCAAGCGAAAAAAAAGAGAGCGAGCCAGCTCATTTATCAAATGTTCTTGGCGGGTTTCAGCTTCGCCACTGCCCCCCCACTCCTCGCAGGAGGTTCTCTTGTTTTTGTCTATTTCTCTTTAAAGTTTAAAAAAGGCCCAGTTTTGTGCCCAGAGCCCTCCCTACGGGTACGGAGCACCTGCAGCTCCTACTTTATTCGGACCGGAGTTGCGGAAATCAAGCTTTGAAAAGAAAGAAGTGGGGGAAAAAAAAGAAAAAAAAAAAAAAAA
>NW_017728905.1:857842-879351 GCF_001723895.1 Crocodylus porosus
AGGGGGGCGGGGCTTCCCCCTCCCTCCAGTGCCCCGTGGGGACGGGCTGGCCTCCGGCACTGCTTTCCCGCGCGGCCCGGGTCACGGCCCCCCTCCCTGCACAAGGAGAGGAGGAGCCGCCCCCCCCCCGCCCCTCTTGCAGGGGAGGGGGAAGGGGGGGAGCAGGAAGGGGCCGGCAGCGTGGGACTATGTTTCCTAGCGGAAGGGGACGCGAGGAGGGACAGCGCGCAGTGACGACACGGGAGCACCGGGAGATGGAATGATAAGGCCGCGGGGCCTCGGCCAACGGGAGGGCCCCGCGGCCGCGAGTGGCAGGCGGGGCGGCCAACCAGCGCCGGCCCCCGCCCACCCCCGCGCTGCCGAGGCGGAGGCGGCCGCTGGGCTTTGCTTGGCGTCTCCCGCCCGCACCTTCCCAGGCCGCCCCGCCGGCGCGGGGCTCCCGCAGCTGCCGGCAGCACCTGTCGGGCCTGGGCCGGGCTCCTGGCCCGCCGCGCCAGGCTGGTCCCCGCGGGGGGGGCCTCTGCCCCCTCCACGCTTTGGAGCAGTGTTTGCAGCCTCTGCAGCCGCCGCAGGGCCCTTGTGCCTGGTGGTGTGCGGGGCTGAACCATTCCTGCAGACCCCACCTCCCCGCAGAGCCGCTGCAACTCTGGTTCTCCGTTTGTCCCCTTAATTTCCGGGTCTCATTCTGCCGCCCTTTGTCAGCGCTGAAAAAGCTGCACTTTGTATCCAAGAGGCTGATACGGAAACTCAGTCCACACATGCAGTTTGCCACCTGCTGTAGCCAGGGTGCCCGAAGGCAGGTAGATGCACTTGTAACCCGATTTGTATCCTCTTCTCTCAGTGCATCCAGGGAGTTTTCTTCTCTCTCTTTTTTTTTTTTTTTTTCCCCTTTCTCTGTAGCATAACAGGCAGCTGGACTGAGCAGGAGCTATGAGCGGCCCTCTCGTTTTTGGGCGAGGAGGTCAAAGGATGGAGTTGTGGCTGATGCAACGGGGCAAGTGCCCCCCCATACCCTTCGAGCCTCGCTGGACGGGAAACTGGTGCAGCGGTTTGGCACTGGTTTAATGTCAGAGCAGCCCTGTGTAAAGGCTGTACTGGTTTATCGTCCCATCTTTCAGGAGTAGAGAGGTGCTTAGAGAGCGACATTAGGCAGAAGGCTGCCTGGAAGGGCCCGCTCTGCCCCGCTTTGGTGTGGGTGCATCTGCCTGCATTGCTTGCTTCCTCCATCCTGGGTTGCAGCCTCCTCTTGATTTGGTATCACTTGGCAAACAAGTTTAAAGACCCCGTTGGCATTTCTTTGTGCATCGCTGTGCTTATCATGGATTAGCAAGCATTTCCCAGCCTTTGCCAGTGAGTTTTGGGTCTGGGCACCACCAGTCTGACGTTGGCTATCGATTCTTCCACACGGGCTGAAAGCTGCTGGCCGATTCTTTTTGAGATGCAATGGGGTGTATTAAAAGCGTGAGATCAACGCAAGTGAAGTCACCTCACCTCTGTATAGTGACATTTCTCCCTGCATGTGTAGGCTGTAAAAATGCCTGCCTGCCTATGGTACTGTGGGCCAAAGTTAAATGGGTTTAACACTGGCGGGCACAAAAACGGAGACTGCTGTTTACATGCGACTTGTGGGTTTGGGAAGTGAGTTTATCTAATCTAATAAAGTTTATGCCAGTGTCTGATGGCAGAGAAGAGCTGGTGCTGGATTCCTGCGCTGGGGTGGAACGGACTCTGGATGCAGCCCTCTAAACCGCTCTGAATGGAAAGGGATGGGTGGGCACCGCTCCGAGCTGCTGCTGACCCAGCCAGCTTAGCGCGCTCACTAGCAACAGAGCTATCTCCAACCGCATTTGCAGCTCTCCAGGCGGATGCCCTGCCTTCCCCAGTATCCTGTAGGTACCATGTTCCAATCCACCAGTTTCCACAGACGCTTTCATTTTCACTTTGTCTGATCTCAGTTGGCGGTTGCTCCTGTTTTGTGGCTGGCTGTTCCCTGAACTTGAAGGAAACTGTATTTTCTTCAAAGGCAGAAGAGCTTGCGTGCATTCAGACAGATGACCTGAATAATCCTCTGATACCCTGCACACCTAGCATTCCCAAGTGGGGAAAAATAAGGATATAAGGGTTGTTTTTCCCCACCCCCAGCCATTTAGCAGCAGTGGAGCGACGGGCGGGGGGGAAGATTCCCCTTCGTCGTAGCCACCCTCCACCAGCCACCAGGCTAGCTGTCCCAGGCCAAAGGGTGAACTGCCACGAGCCCCGATTAGCGTGCGCCTTTCAGAACAACCACGGCTGGTGGGAGGTGGGCACGGCCGCGCCGCGGAGATGTGCAAAGTGCATCCCAGCCCCGTCCCGGCCCTGTGTGACGCTGCGCCTTCTCTGGAGCAGTTGGACCATGTGATCGCGTTTCTCTCCCCCTGAGTTCACACCCGCCCCTCGCACGCCTCCTCTCAAAGCCATTCTCCTCCTGGCCGGCCCCCGGTCTTTCCCTCTCGCCGCTTTCCTGCCCTGCCTCAACGGTGCCTTTTCTCCAGAGGCCCTGGGTGGCAAACAGAGAATCAATCTGTCTAGCTGACTGGGGCTGATTCATAGAGGCAGGGTGGAGAAAAGAAAGAAAAGTGTGGGATCACTTCAGGAAAAAGAGAGGGGGGGAGGGGAGAGGCAGGGAACATTTTGTTAAAGCGGCAACAGCCCTTTTCCCAAGCCTGGCTGCTCAGCCGAGCCAGACCGGGGTTGGTTTTCAAAGGAGCTGGAAACCCCCCTTACTTTGCACCGGTGCGCTGCAAAGGGGCGCTCGGCAGGGAGATTGCGGAGGAAGACAGGCAGGGACCTCCCGGCACACACGTACATGCACTTGAACAGTAGCTCGCTAGGCCCAGCAGGCAGGAAATGGAGTGGGACCGATCGATGGGAGTTTTGCCGGAGCGAGGCCTGCCCAGCGAGGCGCAGCGGGGCTCGGCCCGTCTCGGGTTTGCACCTGGGACGCGGTGAACCTCCAGGGCGCTGGCCAGAGTTGCGTTCACTCCCGCTTGATGTAACTGGTCAAAGGCCTGTGTCTTTGGGTGGACCGAGGGTCTGCCTCTGCGTCGAACCCCCCTGGAGCGGATGCCGTAACGTCATCCCTGGGGAATGGCTTTTCTCCAGGTGCGGGGAGCGCCCCTTCCTTTTTATAGCACAGATGTGCTGGTGGCATCTGGAGTGCTTCTCTCTCCCCGGCCCCTGCCTGAAACTTAAGCATCTCATTTTAGAGGCCTCAGCACCCTGTTACTTTCAAACCGGCCGTCCGGCAGCACTCAGTGATTTCTTCTCCTGGGGTAACTGGCCTGAATTATCCCGTCCTGACCTGCTCCGTTTCCGCAATGTGGAGGCTATGATGGAGTCCCCTTTCTTGGTGTCTCCTGGGCAAAGACACATCAGCAGGACGCGCGTGCCTCATGAGCGCTTCAGGCTCTGCAACATAAGGTGCTTGAGAAAAGCAAGCAATATTAAGGTTAAATGTTACAGGCACAGTACTGCTTAATGTGCTAGACAGGGAACTATGAGGACTCATTTGGGTTCCTGACTGGGCTATAAACTTCCTGGGGGCTCCTGAGTAATTCTTGTTAATCATGCCGCATTTTCCTCATCTGTGAAATGAGGAGAAGAAGCCTTCCTCTTTCCCACCCATTGGCTGTTTAGTCTGTAAGCTCTTTGGGGTCACACTGTCTCACCGTGTGCACTTAATCCCCTGGCACAATTGAGTCCTGAACACAATAAGGTCTCTAGCTGTTTGTGTACTACAAGCGACAGCACGGTGCCCCTTGCAAATTGCCTTGCAGCGCTTCCTTCTCCGTCTTCCCCTCCCTGGGCCAGATCTTTGGGAAGTGGTAGCCTGCAAGAATCTGAATTGCAGCAATGCTGTTGCATATCGTATTTTAGTTGCGCTTGTAACTTCACCATGAAGATGATTTAATTAAACCTCAGTGCTTAGCTACTATGGCAAAGGTTGCTCCACAAAAGCACATACTTAATAGAAACAATGGGTAGGAGTTAAAACTGTTGGTGCCAAAGGATTTCCCCTAACATCCAGTTTAGTGACACCCACCTCTTTTTTTTCTCTCAGGGTTGTAAATGACTGGCTTTTCTCTAAAAGTTGAGGCTAATCTATTTTTCCAGCTCTGAGGTAGACTCGGCTCTTCCTTATTAGCTGGACATTCTTGCACCCATCAGTATTTTAGAAATAGTTTTCTTAGGGCTTGTTCACAGGACAAGGATGCATCAGCTCAGCCTAACATGGGAATTTAAACTGATTTAATTAAATTGGCGCAATGTCTGTGTAGACATCCTAATTTTGGTTTAAGTGAAAAGGAAATGGGAGTCAATTAAATAACCCAGTTTGAAAGAAAATAGTAAGTGTGTCCACACCAGTTTTCAAATCAGTTTAAGTTGAGCAGGTGAATCTTTCCCACATAGGCTTTAGGAAACAGAAAAGGAAAGCAAAGCTGTGATGCTTCTTACTTTATGCAATCCCTCACTGTTTAAAACAGGAAACACAACTCAAATCTCATTCTTAGCTGCACCAAAGCTAGGTTTTTTTTTCAAACTGTAGTCATTTCGGTGTGGAGGCAGGGGAGGTGAGGAAGTCTGACTGTGCACAGACTCAAATCAGAGCAGCAGGCTGGCTCCCTACCCAATGAGCATAGAGGAGTGAAGTATATGAATGAGTATAGAGGAATGAAGTGAGAACACAAATGCAAAATCCCAGCCCCATTCCCTAGTGGCCTGTGCTTCCTTACATCTCAGACAGAAATGAGAGGAGGGTGAGAAGATTCCCTAGGAGACTGCAAGGCCAGGAGTAGCTTCTATGCCTCGCTGGGGTCACGGGACATAAAGGCCAGGCTGCTTGTAAGAAAAGCATAAAGCCATTTTGTAGGGCTACTCCCAGGTAAGGACAGCTCCCTGTTCACAGCATCTGCCCGGCACCTGTGGTTTGCCCTAGAGCCCAGATGTACCAAGGCATAGAACAATGCACCAGTCTCTACCCTGACCGTGAGCTGCCCACCCCCATTATACACCATTATACCATAGGCTTGGATAGTGGGCTGCACTGGCTGTGTAGGCCTACCCCGGGCCTACTGCACTCTCCTGGTTGTCCCTGTATGCTGTTCCAATAGCACAGGTCAAAATCTGGCCCTGGGACATGGTAGAAATACACAGAATAATGAACTGCAGAGAGCAGGTGAGCAGCATGTCCCAGCTTATCCATTCTTATAAACGACATTGGTGGTCATCAATGACACCAAGGAGAAATGGATTACCAGCGGATGAAAAGAAATTCAATTTCCCCTCTTAGGCCGCATGTAGGCTGTGCAACTTATTGCTCCCAGACACAATGGAGGCCAAGAGTTTCACAGGACTCTAAGGAAAGCTAGGCATTTACCTGAACAGTGCGAGCTCAGTGGTACCATGCCACCCCCAGCATTTAAACTCCATGAGGCTGCTATAAAGATTGGGAGAGTTTCTAAGCAGTACCTTCAGGATCCTGTGTATTTTCCTGCTGGATTTTGAGACTGTGGGTGGGGTTGAGTCACGTTTTCAAGACTCTTTCTGCAACTGTGGGAGCTAAAAAATTACATTTTTTAAATAGAAGTTGAGATTGTCACCTAATCCCATAACTCTAGGAACTGTGACTTAAATATATGCAAGTAAACTCAAGCCCATCTCAAGCACTATCAACACAAGGAGGGAGATACAAATATGCAGTTGAGCATACATACATTAACATGTCCACAAATACAAATACATACACAGTAATCTATATATATACAGACACAGGTACATACACAAATGTTGGCACACCGTTTTATAAAGCAACCAAACACCTCCAGAGAGACCAGCTCACACAGGCATCCTCAAACACATGTGCATTCACAAACCTATGGCCAGATCCAGAAAACACACAAAACACCCAAACATGCATAGCCCCGACTGCCCCCACACAAACTCCTTTTTCATACACGTGGGCAGGCTCACACAGAAGTGCACACACAGGCACTCCTTCCTTTACATGAGCACACTGGAACACAACATCCCCATTTCACAGATGCACATACAAAAGCCTACTCAGGTTGAAATGCAAATGCAACACCCACGTCTGGACAAAAGTGCAAATGCACAAACATGGGGTTTCCTCCCCTCTTGCAGGAAGGTAGGACTGGAAAGGACCTCACAAGGTCACTTGGTCCAGCCTCCTGCTCAAGGCAAGAACACCCCTGACTAAACCAGCCCAGCCAAGTGTCTGTGCCATGCAGCTGCCCTGGGATTCACCCCAACCGCAGCCAGGTATATGCACAAGTGAGGCCAGAGCCACATCATTCCAGCTTGGCTTCCATTCCTCCTCCAACATTCGTTCACTGTTATCCATCTATCAGTAGGCTCCTCTCCATTACACTCTACTCCCTCCAGCAGCCTTGGTATCTAGGATCAACATTTCAGAGGCAGCCTTCAGTTTTGGATATTCTCTGTGAGTCTGGTTTTCCATTAGCACTGAGCCTCTAGGGCAGTGGTCACTAATCAGTGGATCTTGATCCACCAGTAAAGCTTGGAGCCTCTTGTGATAGATCTTGGAGCCTCTTGGAGCCCATCTGAGGCTGGGGTTGGGGCCCTGAGTGCCCGTGTGCATGCACACGTGCGCCCCAGCCCAGCAGGTCAGTCCATGGGGGAGGGAAGGGGCAGGAGCAAGATTGAGGCCCCCGTGGTGAGGTACAGTGCTGCAGAGGCAGGAGCGGGGGTAAATTGAGTGGGGCTTTGGCCGGGTGGGACTTACCTGCTGGGAAGGTGTGCCTCCAAATAATTTTATCTCCCTCTGCCTCGATCTGCCCCCCAGCCCTTCCCTCCCCACAGACTTACCCACTGGGAGGGGGAAGCGGCAGTGCACGGTAGATCTTGGGTTGCTTTTAAATGCCAAAGGTGATCTCCTAGTAAAAAGGTTGGAGATGACTGGATCCAGGGGGATCAAGGCAGTTCAAGCTCAGCACCCAAAGCCAAGGCTCCATTTTGGAGTAGGAGTCATAAACATCCATTTGAAAGTGAATGCTCCTTGGTCAAAATGCAGCCTCAGCGCAAGCCCTAGCAATGGCAAAGGGAGTTGCAATGTGCTTAAAGACCTCAACCATCATCAAAGCCCATTGGGCTGGACAATGTACAACCAGGACTTCAGGAGCTTATGGGATGATCAGGCGAAGGTTGCAAGGGGCAACCAAGACAAAGTTAACATGCCCAAGGTCACAAAATAAGCCAGTAGCAGACCCAGGAGTAGAATTTGGCTTTGCTGAGTCCCAGGACAGTGCTCTACCCAGTGCCTGCATTTATAGAAAGGTTCACATCCTTACTGGTACTGAAAGCACAGGCACTTTGTGCAGCTGTGTGGTGAGGCTTGACATAGCAAGGAAACGTCTGCAGAGAAAGTATTAGTCTGCCCCTGGGAGCTCCAGTCTCCTGCACAGCTTTGCTCAAAAATACATCTCAGTCTGGAGCCTCCACAGCCTCTTCCTATCTACTCCGGGCCTCCTTCCCAGCGCTGCCTATATGTCTAGATCCCAACTGCCAGCAGCCTCTAGCTCTTCAACTCGGGGGCCCTTATAGAGCAGAAGCCAGTTAGCTGTAACTCATCCTGGTCTGAATGGGGGGGATGCGGCTAGTCAGAGTGTTCCTAACACCGGAAAGCAGGGGAACATCTTGTTCGCTAGTTATTATCTCTGCAAGAGCCAGACCAATCGTGCCGGAGCCAGCCCACCAACCCAGCAATGGCTTTCACCTAGCGCAGTTCCATGTTTGCAGCTCCATGCAAAAGAAACAAAAAGTAATAAAATCCCGAGACGCTCCATGCTGCGGGCAGCCAGGGGGAAGGCAGAGAAACAGGACAACATTTAGCAGACACAATGAAAACAAGAGGTACCCGGCCCAAATCCCAACAACCTCTAACTCCATCACAATGTAAGATAAGCCTCCCTGAGGTCTGTGCTGCAACGCGCCAGCCAAGTGTCTCTGACAGCTCTAGCTGCTAGAGAACGCGATCTATTTTACAGAATTCCCATCAGGAGGAACAGATGCTTCTTTGCACTTTCGTTAGCCCAGTTTACTGTTCCTGGGAAATGGAGTACCCCCCCCCCCCCGCCTACCATAGCAACAGATCTGTGCAATTGCTTCTGACAGCCTCGCCTCCCTCCGTGAAGAGGGCCATCCAAGCAAAGGGCTTGCCAGCAATGGAGAAACTTTCTGTCGACATAATCACACGAGTTTCTCATGTTCCTTGCTTAAAAAATGCCATCCATTCTGCTTCCTGCTCTGGGGAGCCCACTGGATTGAGAGTTTGCAAATACAGAGAAAGGATGATTTTGTAATAATACCTGATGGCGGACCAACAGGTTTCAGTTCAGGCCCTGGTTATCCCTAACACCTTAGGCAGCCCACTAGATCTTCGTGTGACTTTGGTCCCTGCCTCCAAAATGGGGCTAATAATTCTTCCTGTCTCCAGCCTCTGATTTCTCTCAACTGGTTAGGCTGTAAACCTTTGGAGCCAAGGCTGTCTCTTAATCTATATACATGCAGCCTCTAGCCAGAGTCCCTGGTCTCAGATGAGGCCTGTAGGTGCTACACACAATAATGCAAATGTCTGCACAAGTTTGAGAGGGAGAAGACAGTGAGCTCCTGGGATGGGAGTGGGAGGCAGTCTTGTCTAATGGCTAGTGTGCTAGTACGGGAGTTGGGGGATTTGCATTCATACATCCTCAGGCAAATCATTGCCTCGTATTCCCATCTGTGAACTGAGATATAATTGTGCTCACCTGTGCTTGGAAAGCAGAGACCTACAGCTGGGAAGAGACATGTAAGTGCAAGGTGCTTGTCAGGCAGCCTCCCCAGGCAGCATGGCACTGCCCCATGATTACACTTACTCTCAAACGTTCATTCAAAAAAAATACACAAAATCCCTCTTGAGGGCTTGCTCCTCCCCTGCAGCTGCCTCTAGGGCCCCCAGCGTTGTAGTATAGTGCCTCACAGTGCCCCAGCACAGTAGTGAGGGGTTATTTATGACGTGCCACATGATGGAGACTGAGAGACACTAAGGATGAAGTGAGTTGCCAGGGGACACACAGGGAATCAGTAGCAGAGCTATGAATTGGCTCCAGCTCTTCTGAGGTGTCAGCTGGCACCATGGCCACAAGGTCACCCTCTCTCTTCCCTGGAGGTTGGGCTCCAAGCAGTCCTATTTGGGTGCCCTTTGGCTCCTAAGTGGTATTCAGGGTGTTGGCTTTGGCCACCAAGTCCCCCAGTGACTCAGGGCCTGCCTCTGGCAGTTGCGTCTCCCCCCCAGTACTGCGTGGCTGCAGAAGACACCCTTGTACTTGACTCCCCCTGGCTAGAAAAGGGGAGGGGATGCTGTCAGGGCCCCTCTCTCTAGAATACTCTGGCCCCAGGGGCTGTAATAGCTTGTCAAGAGGAGTTGGCAGCTGGCTGCATGATTTCTGGTTGGGGGGAAAACATGGTGGGGTCTGGATCAGGAATCAGATGGTTGGTGGGGAGGTATAGGGGGGATGACAGGCTGCATCCTGGCCTCTTTTCACACCTTCAGTGATTTTTAAGAGTGCTGTGGAAGAGGCAAAGGGACACTGCCTGACTATAACGTGAACACCACTTCTTCTGGCTGAGAGGACGCTTGCAGACTCACCTGCCATTCAGTGCCTGGTCAGCCATGTTTTGCATTTCAAGACCTTCGCTCCTAACAAAATATTTAGAGGAGCCCCAGGGCTGGGTTGCCTCTGGTTTGGCCTGGCTCAGAGCAGGGGCCACTCCACTCCCAAACTTTCCCTGCAGAATAGCTAACTCCAGGGGCCTGGTGGTGAAGGGGTCCTCGGCAATGGCACTTTGGCTGTGTCCTTGGCTAACGGCATACTGGGCTGCATTGGTAGATGTGTTGCCAGTCAGCCAAGGGAAATGGTTATTCCTCTCTATTCAGCACTGGTGCCCCCTGTATTTTCTCTTAGGTACTCGGTATTGCCATCGTGAGTTAGCGGGTAGAGCAATGGAGTGGGCCTTGCTTTCTACTCCCAGCTCTGCTCTGACCTTCTGGGTGACCATGGGCAAATTGCTTACCCTGTCCAGGGCATAATTTATCCAGCTATAAAAGGAGCATGATGACACTGTCTGCTTTTGTAACGTGGGCTCTGTGGATCTATGGACAGCACATGGTTGTTGCTGCTGCTGCCACTGTGGGCTGCTCTGCACAGAAAGGTTGGCCAGTTAGAGCCACACGGCTTCTTTGTTGTGGACAGAGTTGGACTGAAAACAAAAATCAGACCCCTAACTGACACAGTTATACTGATCCAACACCTTTCTATAAGCCTGTTTTCCCCCTCTGTTGATTTATTCCCATTAATCCTAGACCTCAGCTTTGCACCACTCTCCAGTACAAGCATAGCATTACCATTCCTTCCAATTTCATTTCCAGTTTCATGATATTTGGTGTCTTTTCTTAAATGCCCAGCTCCTGGAATCATGCTATTACCTGAAAATCCACCTTGCAATGACATTTCCAGGTTTTGTGGAACAGGCTGAAAACAAGTTGTCCAAATGCTACGACCCTGGAGAGGAAAGGAAGAGAACTTGACACAGTCATATTGTTTTGAGTATTAGTTTAAAGCTGATCTTAATATTTTTCAAGCCTGGTTTGTGGGGTTGGCAATTTGTTGCCTGTGTGACAGCAGCTCTGAGTGGGCTTTTCCTCCTCTGAAACACACCCTAGTATGGAGACCCTGGGTTGCTTTGGAGAAGGCAGAACAGGTCCTTCACCTCCTGGACAGCCACCAATATGATTGCAAACAACCATCTTCAGGTTAGGATTCCTCCACTGGTGCTCTCAGCTCCCTCCCTCTGGCCTTAACACGCACTTGCAAACAAGTGTGACCTGTGAGGACAAACCTAATCACTAACTGGGCTAAAAAATAAAGTCCTACCATCCCAGCAGCTGGATCATTTGGCAGTGGACAATATTCTCTCTTAAGGTCTTCTGGGAATACTCAGCACCCATTTGGTTTCAGGGGACATCCTCAAAGTAGGGCCTATGTCCTAATCTGAGAAGTGAGTCATAACTTCAGAGTGACCATGACAAATTGAAGGATTGGGTCAAGAGGAATCTCATGAAGTTCAACAAGGACAAGTGCAAAGTCCTGCACTTAGGATGGAGCAATCCCATGCACCGGTGCAGGCTGGGGGCCGAGTGGCTGGGCAGCAGCTCTGCAGAAAAGGACCTGGGGGTTACAGTGGACAGAAAATAAACTGAATATGAGCCATCAGTGTGCCCTTGCTGCCAAGAAGGCCAATGGCATACCGGGCTGCATTGGGAGGTGTGTTGCCAGTTGGTCAAGGGAAGTGATTATTCCCCTCTATTCAGCACTGGTCAGGCCACATCTGGAGTATGGTGTCCAGTTTTGGTCCCCCCACTACAGAAAGGATGTGAACAAATTGGAGAAAGTCCAGCAGAGGGCAACGAAAATGGTTTGGAGGCTGGGGGACAGGACTTGTGAGGAAAGACTGAGGAAACTGGGATTATTTAGTCTAGAGAAGAGGAGACTGAGGGGGGATTTAATAGCAAACTTCAACTCCCAAAGAGGACGGAGCTGGACTGTTCTCAGTGGGGGCAGATGATGAACAGGGAGCTATGGGCTCCAGTTGCAGCAAGGGAAGTTTAGGAGAGACATTAGGAAGAGTTTTCTCACTAGGAGGGAAGTAAAACACTGGAACAGGTTATCCAGAGAGGTGGTGGAAGCTCCATTCTTGGAGGTTTTCAAAACCCAGCTCGACAAAGCTTTGGCTGGATTGATCTAGTTGGGGATGGTCCTGCTTTGAGCAGGAGGTTGGGCTACATGACCTCCTGAGGTCCCTTCCAACCCTCACTTTCTATGATGTTATGATTCCCATTCCAGGACTTGCTATTTAGTCTATGATGAACTCTAACCCCTGCCCAATGACTGGATCCCAAACTAATCCCTGGGTAATGATTGATCCCAGTAAGTGACTGATCCCAGGCCTGGTCTTTGGCTATTAGTTGATCTCAACCATAAGCCCTGCCCAAACACCAGATCTAAGGTGGCCAGTTGCTTAGATGAATCTGCCAGTACCTGGCTGGCACATCCCAGGGCTGTCACAATAGCCACAATATCCCAAAATAGTGCAGAAGAATCATCACCCGCCTGGAAACTGAGGTCATCCAGTGCTGCAAGCCTGGAATGGGAGTCAGGACTTCTGGGTCCTGTCTCTGACTTAGCAAGCCAAGTCACATCATTGTATCGTGGTTTCCTCATCAGTCTGACAGTGACAGTACTTTTCTCCTTACTGCCAGGCAGGTAAGAACAGGGGATTAGTACTTATTTATTATTAGCTGGGAGGAGGTGGTAGGTGAGTGAGGCAAAGCCAGCCAGGCAGGTACACATGCAGGTCTCTGGAGGAACTCCTGAACCCCTGGGAGCTGCGTGATGGGGGTGAGCAGGGAAGGCAGCTGCAAGTCATAGGGAACTGGAAGTCCTCATGCTTCTCTTTAAACTTTGCTAAATCCAGCAGTGGCAACAGGCTCCTGGGCAGGACAGTGACACTGTCCTCAGGGTGAGACTGCATATAGGACAGTGACCCTTCCCCTGCTGTCCCTCCTGCTCCAGCTGTTTTCCAGTTATTCATTTTTCAACATGTCATACTTCCAAGTAATCTCTCACCCGGGCTGTAAACTTCCCCTCCACCGCCAAGTGGGTACCAGTGTGTTCCTAGGCATTTGATTCCGTGGTGACTCAAACTGTGCCCCCATGGGTTGTGATGTCACCTGAAAAAGCCTCTCCTTGGTGGGGTTAGGATTATAGAATAAGGCAGGGAGAATGTGAGTGTAGCAGGAGAGTGAGAGGCAGGTACAGGCTCTGTAAAATCTGCCAGCGCTGTCTTCAAAACTCTCTTCAATAATCATAATATCAGGTTGCAAATCAAAATTCTCATCTACCAGGCTGCTGTTATCCCTACCCTGCTGTATGGATGTGAAACTTGGATGAGCCCAATTACCTCCTGCCTATGGCAGGGGACCGGACTTGATGATCTTACCGGTCCTTTCCAGTCCTTCTTTCTTTCTATGATTTTATCAGAAACACCAGAAAGCTTTGGACTGTTACCTTCAGCAATGTCTTCCGAAAATCCTCCCTATCAGTTGGAAGGATAAGACAATGAATTTTGGCTTAAGCAAACACCACCAGCATTGAAGCCATGTTATACATACAGCACCAACTCCATTGGACAGGACATGTCCTAAGGATGCCTGACAAGCAGCCCCAACACAAGTCCCATGCTCCCAACTCAGCAAAGGTCACCACTCTAGAGATGGGCAGAAGAGATTCAAGGACACCTTGAAGGACAACCTGCAGAAATGCAATATCAGCATCAATACCTGGGAGACGTGAGCACTGAATCATCCCCATGGTGCCATAATGTATGACAGGGCATTGATTATTTCAAGGAAACTTTTCACACTATGGAGGTGGGAGACAAAGGGAAAAAGCTGTGACCCAAAGTCACCAGGATTTACCCCTTCCTCCCAGAACTATTTGCCACATCCACAGTCAAACATGCTGGCTCACCCTCCTCAATCATCTATCAACTCACCAATGACTCCCCCGTTTCCTGGAAGACTGTCATCCTTATACTGAGGGACTGCCAACAGCAGCAGGCTCTGGATACCTACAGCATAGGCAAGGAAATATGTCTATTCAGTTCATAAATGCATGTAGGTGGCTCACTGTAACTGGGCAGTCCCATTCATGAACTTCCCTTTAAGAAGCCTTGCTAATTCATGAATAGGACACAACTCTTCCCTTTCCCATTGTGCTGGGGGCCCTGACGGTGAAGAAACTGCTTAGGCAGGATGCTCCATTCACCTGTACCAGAGAGAGTCTGGATGGCAGTGTTTGGACTCCACTTTGCACAGGTATAAATAAAAGTAATGGGGACGAGGGAATCAAATACATCATGTTTTACTGTCACCCTTCCAAGCATCTTGAAGTACTTTGCAAACACAGCTTAATTAAGCTGCCCTACCTCGTGGTCATTATCTCTGTACTGAGGACGTGATATGTGAAGCAGAGAGGAGCAGTGGATCCCCGGCTAGCCCTGACTGCTTGCTCCAGTGGTAACGTGCTGGAGAAGGCAGCACTCAGTAATTACTGCTCCATGTTTGGAGCATAGGAACAAACACTCTGCCTGGTTCCTGGGGCTGATCATGGAAGATGAAGGTTGTGGATGCAGGTTGCTAACCAGATCCATAGTGATCAACAAAATCATGGTCACTTATGAGTCTGGAGTGGGGATGTCAGCCCCATCCTCCTCTCCCAGCCATGTGCTGCTAATGTGTCCCATTGAACACACTGGACAGGAGATGTGAGGCCTTCCAGGTCTAGATGGTGGCAAGGAGGACTTTTGTGTTATACTGTCTTGGGCTGCTTGTCTTCTCATGTCCTATGACCATGTTCAAATTTGAGCCCCAAAACAGCGACATACTATTGCTCAATCTGTCCTACTGATCCCTGTCCAGAGGCGGTTCAAGCTTCTCCATGTTGGCCAATCAAGCCCTGCTCCTGCTGAGCATTCGGCAGATTTGATATTCATCCTAACTCCCTTCAGGGTCATCTCTGTCATGATTGCCGTGTTTGTATTCATGTGATTGTTGGTGGTTCATCCAGCGGCTGCATGGTAGAGTGGAAACTTTTCCATGGTTTTAGTTTCCTGGGGGGGTAGCAATGTGGCCATGTAGTGGGTACCTCTTATCTTCAATCTGCCGGGTGCATTCTGGTTTACTTGCTACTTCTCAGTTGCTGAATAACAAAGTGTAAATGCAGTAGTTTGTAACATTGGATTGCCTCTCCCCCCAATTCAAATTTGATGAGCTTCTTAATATGCTGTTCTGACAACTAACTGCACTTTGTCTTTTTTACGTGTGCATTATACAAAAGTATGCAATCTACTGTCACTCCCAAATAGATAGGATTTGGGCAGTGAGAGAGAGTTATTCAATTCCAGGTTAGGTTGAGTCACTTAATTGTATCTTGGTTTCAAAGATGGGAAAGACCAAACTGGGCATGTCTACATATTCATAATTACAGCACATTAAGTTAGTACCTATAATACCTAACTTAATGCACCGTATTAAGTGCCATAAATTGGCACTACTGTGCATTAGCGCAAACAGTCTTCTTGTGATGTTAATATGAAGTAGACTAAATCTACTGTGCATTAGCGTATTAGCATGGGTTTTGCCCACCATGCTAATACACAGTAGAATTAGTTTACTGCACTTGAAGCATCTCGTGTAGATGCGCTCACTGTGTTTTATTTGGATTGGCATATAGTTGATTTTTGACATAATAGTGCAACAACCCATTAAGCACTGATGCCAATCTGGCCTTGACATGAATGAAGTTCTTAGTTTGAGCTAGTTATATACAAATCATCTGCATAAATTAAACTTGTTATGCCTGGATAAATTGGTTGATCATCGATGTAAATGTTAAATAGGATAAGTGTAATTATGTTCCCTTGAGGAAGGCCATTCCTTTTTTTTTCCCATTGGCTCTATTTCTTCCATATTTTGATGTTGAATCATTGATTTTTCTAGCAAGGATTGCATTATTCATAGAAGTTGGTAATCTTTCATCATATCATCTGTTTTTGCAAGGAGCCTCCAATGGCTTATGGTGTCATGAGCTGCTGACAGATGTACAAATATGGCACCAGTTACCATTCTTTTGTCAAAGCTATCCTTGATGTATTGCATGATGTTTCATACTTGACCAGTGTATGATTTCCTCGGCAGAAGCCAGCTTGCTTGGGGATTAGGTGGTCTTTGACAACTGGTGACACTTGTTTTAATAGAAAGCATTTGAAGAGTTTGAGAAGATGACATAGTAGGGATATAGGTCTGAAGTCCTTTGGATCTGAAGGATCGGTCCTTGTTTCTAGGAGTGCTACTGTATGTACTGGCTATCATATCTTAGGTACCTTGCACATGGTCACACACACATTGTGCAACTGGAGTAGCCGGGCCCTTGCTGTGGTCTGAAGTGTTTTATTTGTTCTGTGTGAATAAATTTTAGTTTAAACTATGAAATTCCCGAGAATAACACCTGCAAGTATTCAGACTCCCAGGGATTCAGGCTCCACAGGGAACAATGCGCAGTCCCGAAAGGGTAGGACATTGGAGAACAAACAGAGGCCAACACAATGGCAGGGAGGCTGAGAAATTAGAGAGGGGTCAGGAGAGAGCCATGGGAGTGATTCAAAGTCTCTTATGGGTGATATTAAATGAGTGTGCCCTATTGTGTTCATCAAAGAGGAAGATGAGCGGTGTCTACAACACTGTCTTGGGGTACAGACACGGGGAGAAGAGTCCTCGGAGCAGAGGGCTTTCCAATGTAGCAGGAAGAAAAAACAAGATCCAGTAAAAGCCAAATAAATTTGTAGGCATGTGATAGATATCATCAGGGAAGAGGACTAGCCATGGGAAGAATTCATAGGGATACACAGTGGATTCTCCACCGCTTGAACCCTCCGTGGCTTTCTGAGAAAAGTCCCATCTGCCAAAGGGGAACAGAAATCACTGACGGTGGTTCCCGGGCCTGTCTTAGGTAGGAAGTTAGATCAGATTCCTTGAAGCCTCACAATGACTGAATTTATGAATGGTTGTCATGTCATTACTACACAATGCTACAGTGAGAACCTAACTGCAGGGGGAGAATTCCTGTGAGACTGGGCTGAAAAATGTTTTATTGCTGCTTTTTTATTTTCTCCCACAGAAAATTGGCATTTCAAGGCAAAGGAGCATTTTCCAGAAAATTGTCATTTCCTTTGAGATTTTCCAATGAAATTTCCAAAAGCTGAATGGGGGGAAAAAAAAAAAGTTTTCAGCACAAAAAAATAAATCTGTTTTTATTTAGCTTCACGAGCAAGGTAAAAATATTTTTACCCATCCCAAATTTCTGTCAAAAGGTGATTGATATTTTTGATCTCTTCTTTTGCTTGGAGAATAGGGTAGTGCTGTATTAAATGAGACAGAAGTATGGCAGCAAGGTTTCTAGGCACAATAGCATCTGATAGTCTTACTGCAGGATTCCAGATTATCACGACAAAGTAGAATAATACTTCTAATATACAGGTGTAAAGTCCCTGTTTGCTGAGGCTATGACACAGTGCTATTTGAGATAGCCTAATATTACCCTGTACTTAGAAAAGCTGCTATCATGTGTACTGTTGTGTGATAATCATGGCCACATATTAACTTTTTAGTGGTGACTCTTGTATTTTATTCCAAATATGTATAAGAAATAGTACATAAAATAGTCTAGCTGGGCCAAATCCTCCTATGCTCCTTATGTAGTCATTTATCCCAGGGCTAAATGGGTAGAAAACAGTTACATTGTGGTATGGAAGGACTCAGACCTCCCGACTGAGATTAAAGCTCCGTTGTGCCAGGCGTGGTAGTAAGAGACAATCTTTGTCATGGCGAGGTTGTAATATAAATTGACAGTAGGTGCCGAAAAACTGAATACAGTGAAACCTGTCTAAGAAGAAAGCTGTATATGCCAGAAACCTGCACAATCAGAAAATTATGTTCCCAGCATCAGGATGCCCTCCTGGCTGCGATGCTCCCCCTATAAGGAAACCTGTCTAAGTTGCAACTTTTTCTCTGTCATATGTGATTCCATCTTCAGTTTCACTGTATTATTATTTCCATTTTATAGATGGGGATTGAGATCTATTGAAGTGAAAGGACTTGGCCAAAGTTGCATGGTGGTTCTATAGCAGAAATGGGAATTCAACCTGAGGTCCCAGTGCAATGTTTCAAATCCCACTTACTCGAAAAAATATGCCTCCACATTGGCCTGGCAATGTATTATACATACTGTGCCTTGCTGTAAACCACTGCAGGTTAAGAAGGGCAATGGGGAAACAGGCCCTCTGCTCCTTCTCCTAGAGAAGGAGTGTCAAACTCATCTGGCCCTGTGGACCGGATGAGTGATGTGGGGCTGGTCCATGGTCCAAATTGGGCCACCAGGCCCATGGATCCCAGATGCCCCTGCCCTCCCCCCACCGATGCTGGCAGTGCAGTCTGGCTAGGGCAGGTCCTGCTTGAAGCGTGGATTCCAGACTGGCCGGAGTGGGCGCCGCGCTATACAGTGCCCACCCTGGATGGACTGAGCTGTCCTCTGCACCCGTTTTGGCCACTCCAGGATCTGTGCTGCACAATGCTCCAGGATACATGTCGCATATGATGCCTGCTTCAGCTGGTCTGGAGCATTGTGGAGCTCCACCTGTGGCCAGAGTCCTGGGCCCTGCCTGCAAACGCCTCCGAGTCAATTCAGGCCCAAAGGCAAGGCCAGGGGCTGGATAATGGGGCTCCACAGCCTGTGGGCCATATTTTTGCCACCCCTGGATGATGCACGTGCACAAATGATCCAGAAGAAACATTACCATGGAAGGCTCACTGCCACAGGAGGACACCAATGACCTTTCAAGAAGAGTGACGTCCTGCTTCCCGTGTGTCGCCAGTCCCTCCCAGGCACTATTTCCACGGGGAGAGCACAGAGGAAATAGCTGGAGTGTCACAGAGATGGGGGGACAGAGGGAGGGGAAGCAGCCCAGGGGTCCCCCTTGTTTTATGGGCCTGGAAGGGAAGGAGTCCTGGGTATTGCAAGTTTGGTGGAGGACGGACGATGGGTCTGTCTGGAGAGCAGCAGGACCCTCAAAAGGAAAGCTTATTTAGCCCAGATTAGCCCAGCTTCTCTCTCCTATCCTGGTGACTTTAGAGAGTTCATATTTGCATTTAGTCACAGCTGTGAGTCAGACATTCCAAGCCCATGCTGCCGAAATACCTCTGCGCTGACTTTTTATTTCCCAGTACAACCTTTTTTTTAAATTCTCCTTTCTCCTCTCTCTTTCCTTTTGAATCACCCTGATTTCAAGGGCAGATTTGCTCAGAGCAGCAAGGGGGTGGCGGGGGACGAAAGACCTGGGCCCAGCAGGCAGATTTCCTCCCCGCTGTCCCAGCCCCACCAGAGCAGAGCGGGCTGGAATAGACCCGGAGCTCTTCAAAGGAACCATGATGAACAGGAAAGGGGGGAGGGGAAGGGAGGTCTCCAAATATCCAAGGGGTTTTATTTTTTCCCTTTGCATCAGTGCGGTGCAGAGAAGTGGGGGAAGGGTGGTGGCAGATTCAGCCAAGAAGCCATCACCTGAGTGGGCTAAAGCAGTGTTTCTCAACCTTTTTGGACTCCAGACACCCCTCAGAAAATGCCAGCTCTGAGCTTTGACTTGTTTCTCGATCACAGGAAAATAATAGAGCAATTCTTCTGCTGCAAAGGACTCCGACAGACCACAGAAGGTCAGAAGGGTTTTGACACTCTGGATTCTTATTTGAAACCTCTGGGTTTCTCTTGTGAATCATGTGTAGGTGTTTGCACACCTAACCGTGCTAATGTTGCGGTACCCTTTTCTCATAGCACCCACATCACCCTGGGTGAGAATCACAGGGCTAGAGAGATGGAGATTCCTTCTTGTCCCTAGACCTGCTCCTTCCAGGGAGAGATTAAGGCGCAGGTTTTGCCAACCATGGTTTTGAGTATCCACACTTACTATTCTATATACCATTTTGGCTACCTCAATATACAGTTTTGAGGAGCCACAGTTTTCTGCGGCCACGCATCAGCCTGCCACCTGCCATTTTTCCCAAACGCTTTTTGTCCCGCCGACCACGGCTTTGCCAACCGCGGGAACTGTCAGGAACCTAACGCCAGTGGCTGGCGAAGGGAACCTGGACACTGTTAGGGGATGATGGAGCAAGCTTGGAGGCTGCCTGTACTACTTCCACAGACGAACTGTTCTCCCACCTCTCTCTGACTGACACTGAATTCACTTAGCTCACGCCACTCTGGTCCGCAGAGAGGAAGTTGAGGAAGAGGTGAGGGGATGGGAAATGACGGGAAAGTATGCTTGAAAAGCCCGTCGGACTTTCTGCTTCTATTCCATGCGTGGCTGGGTCCGCCCAGAGCTTTTAGAGAGCCTTTTATTGCCCTCAAAAGATGATCTTAGTGAATGAATTAAAAGCTGAAAAATAGACTTTGGCCTTGGCCACAGCTGACACGACCAATGGAGCCGTGCCACGTGGTAATTCTGCCGTGAGGACGAGCCCCAAGGCTTGGATTTAGTAAAGATCCTGAAACAGTTTGGAGCCCACTGAATTCCAAAGGCATTTGCATGCCTGGCTTTTTAAGGAGCCTCTGAAACCCCAGCCCACATCTGCTGGAGGCCTTCACACACTGGGGACAGACTCACCCCCAATCCTTACAGCACTCAGAGAAAAAAAAACACCCACAAGTCCCCTGCTCATTTCATTAAGACAGCTGCCCCCTGCACTGAGGCTGCCCAAATCGGCGCGTCTGCTAGAAATGGAGCAGGGCTGGGACTGCGGAGCCATGCGGCTCTCTCCCCAGTGCTGCACTGCTGCAGAGTGCAGTGCATTGGGCCGCCAACGTGTTTCATGCCTGTGCATGGGTGTTCGGCACTGGGCGGTCCTCCCCAACATGGAGATGAGCGTGTGCATGTCTGGGTGTGCGTGCATGTAAGCTGGCAACCCTTGCACAAGACAGCCAGTTGAATTGGAGGTGATTAATAAGCCCTGGAACACGGTTTGTGGAACTGGGGCTGCAGGGAGGGTGGGATTGGCTGGGGGGGAGGGAGATATGCAGAATATTTGGACAGAAAGCCATTTTTGTTTTTGGTTTCCTGAATGATGCATTCCACATGGGGTTGCATCAGGCACAGCTGTTACATCACTTTAGCCAGGAAATTTAAAACAAGTGGTCTCTGCTGGAAATGGGGGTTTAATTATGATTTAAGGACAACAACAATACAAAAAAACAACAACTTTTCTTTTTTTTTTTTTTAAACAAGATCCTGCCACTCCTCTTAAAAATTCATGCCACAGCCACTCTGTCCCAAGCTCCTCTTGCAGCACGATGAGAAAAGGAAGGCTGGGAGTTGTTTCATGAGAGTCAGGATGGTCTCATAATTTGGACACTACAGCCAAATACAGGCAAGCCATGTTCAGTTCCATGCTCTGCCATACACGCCCTTGGGCAAGTCATTTAAACATCAGGTGCCTTGGCCTTCCCACCTGCAAAATGGATTAAACCCATCTCTTCCCCTCTTTTTCCCATCCCTTGTCAGTTCAGTACAGGGGAATGAACTTTGAGCAGCACCCAGCGTCAGAACTGGGGCCCCCAGCTGCTAATAATATGTCAAATAATTGTGAAACGAATAAGAACCAGCATTTATTTATGGCTTTGTTCACTTCAGCCATTCTTTCTCAGGCAAAATTCCCATTAGGGTCAATGAGATCATGGATTCATTCACTGGGCCTCTGAAAAGACCCCTTGATGAGATATTATCATCTAGCA
>NW_017728905.1:880171-907192 GCF_001723895.1 Crocodylus porosus
GGAAGGAACGCTGGATCATCTCATCCAGGGAATCAAGATTGCGGTCCCAGTTTTGCACCACTTCCGTGCTGCTCCGTAGCAGCTGGAGTGGTCTGGGCCATGCAATTAGGGCAAAGACTGACACTCTCCTCTTACCCCACCTGCCTCTTTATCATTCTGCATTTCCAATGCATCCCTCCCTGTAGCACCTGGCCCCATCAGTGCTTTAAAGGAGTCCAAAATATGTGATGTGGGGGTAGGGTCCCTTACCTCCCCTCACACCCACCAGCAACCAAGATCAATCCTATCCCCCAGCTCCCACATCACTTCTGCTCCACGTTAGTTCTCACCAGGGATCCTGGTTTGCTTTGATAAAGACCCCCTTCCCCCACAATCCACATTTTTCTGTGATTAAACCAAAACCATCTATTATTTGGTTGGTATGGTGTTTTGTTTTAATCACAGGAAAATGTGTATTTTTAGCTTTTTTTTTTTTTAAATCACAGAATTTTGGATTTCTTTTTATCAGAGAAAGCCAGGATCCCTGGTTCTCACCCCCCAGCTCCATCTTTGTGGCAGCTAGGATGCTTGCCTCCCCACATCCCCCACGCCCAGGTGGGCAGCAGGGGGGGTCTCCTCTTCCCCTTCTATGGATAGATGGTGCATGGAGGACAGGGAGAGGGGAAGGGACAGGGGACCTGGCACCTTCTCTTCTTCCCCTCTGCTCCTGTGCCAACACCGACGCCATTGGCTCTTGTGCTGACAGCAGTGGGTGGGGGGGAACCTCTGCCGGCCTTCTTCAGCAGTCTTGATTGGCTGCCCTTCTCCAAGAGGTGGTACAGTAGGGCAGGCAGCCAATCGGAGAGAGATTTCCTTTGCTGTGCCCGATGTCCCTGCCGCCTGCTTCTCCACCGCTGGGGCGTACAGCGCCTGCACATGCTGGCCCGGCAATGGCCCTGCAGGAAGGAGAGACAGGGGTCAGCCCCCCCAAATAATATTTTCTCCTGTCGTGACTTCTAGGCATAGCAAAAATGAGTAACTGCTCAGCTCAGTGATCAGTGGTAACGCAGAGCCCACTAAGCGCTGGTCACCCCTCTCTGGCACCCTCCTCTCACCCACATCCCGCCAGAGAGGGGCTAGGAACATCTTCCCAGCCAAAACTTTTCTTTGCCATCAAAAATGCAGTTTTGGGTCAGCCGAAACAGTCCGTGAATTCAATTCGATTTCAGTGACTTGTGAACTCTGGAATAAACTTCCCAAAAGGCAAAAGGCTTCATTTTGCCATTTTCAAAATGACACATTTAATGCCTGCCAATTCAAACGGGCATTTTCGTTTCTAAAGAGACTTCCCTGTGATTAAAAACATTTCAAAACGGCTGAAAAAGCTACAGAGTGAAGCAGTTTGGACAAACTGAATGGTTGCTTTGAACCAAATTGATTTTTGAAGATATTCTGATTTCTCAACGGGGGGGAAAAGGCGGGGATTTTTGCTTTCTCAGGTCTCTCTGGGCCTGGGAGGGGGGAGGCTATTTTTTTGTAATGTGTTCGGTTTGGCCAGTGAACCGAAACTCCTGTTGTTTATCCAGGTTTCCCCGGGGGGCCCGTGGAAGTGACTGTTTCTCCCAAAGATAGTGCAAGTCAGGGTGAACTGAAAAAAATGAACACAAATAAAAGCCTTCCCCTCCCTGTGTGGGGGTTGAAGGGAGCTCTCTACACTCCCAACCCCTGGGTTTATTTAATGTTAGTGCATGGGGGTGTAGGGGTGTGCGGGTGCAGGGGTGTGCAGGGGTGTAGGGGTGTGGGGGACGTAGCCACTTGCTAAACAAAGCTCTCCACACTGCACTTTCCAGTGTGGATCAGCTCCTTACTGCACAGGCCCATTCAGAGGACCCACCCCCGCCAACCCAGCTCCAACCTCATCTCCTCCCCAAATTCCACCCCTAGTTCTCTCCACCCAGGCTGAATAGTTCAGGTAAAAGAAGTGTGCCTTGTTTCCCTGCTGGAAACCTGAAAAGCTTCTCTCTTTCTCACTTTTCATCTCCAAGATCCTCTTCCTGTAGCCAAGACAGATATTAGGGGAGCAGGAAGGGGCTGGCAGGCTTGACTTGGAGGCTCGGTTATTGCTGTTCAGGTCTCAGATGTAATCACTTGGTGCAGACAGCAGCCACCTGCCCCGTACCCCATGCTCTGCTCTGCCCTGGAGCCCAGCTCCTCTGCTCTGATGGTCAATGCCTCCATGTGTCTGCTGGAGAAATTACTCTTCCTGTCACTGAGAGCTGCGTTCCCCTGTAACAACCAAGCCCTTGGTGTGTGGATGAGGCCCTAGGTCCTCCCTTGCCACCCTGGCCCTGCACTCTCATCCCTGGCTTATCAGAAGCTGTCCCAAGGATTCAGTTCTTGGTGGACCTTGGTCCACGCATAACAAAAAGGCCTGAATACAGGAGGCTGAACTGTCCCAGGCATGAGCCTGGGTTGGAGACAGTGAGTTTTGCCTTGCCCCAAGCAGTCCCACAGCAGAGCAGGCATCCCCCACCCAGGCTTATGCTGACGTGGGCAGGGAAGGAGGTGAGTCGGTGCTCTGGGGTGCAGTGATGAGGTGATGTGGAGGACCCTGGGGAGATGGAGGTGGTGCAGTCCCCAGCTTTGGAAGTCTTCAAGAGGAGACTGGACAGACACCTTGCTGGGATCATTTGATCTCAGCAATATTCCTGCCCAGAGCAGGCGGGTTGGACTCGGTGATCTTTTGAGGTCCCTTCCAGCCCTTAATCTCTATGATTTCTCTGATTAAAATCTTGCTTCTTGGCTGGCTCCTCGGGGCTTGTCTATACCATGTCAGTGAGAGGGGGCCCAGGGAGAGCAAGACTGGATGTGCCCCAACCACCTAAGTGCATGGATGCACTCCAGAACTGGAAGGATGCTAGCAGGGCTGCTTTGAACTCATCCCCAGTGCTCGCTCTTGAGCCTTCACTCATGGTGGGCCTGAGAAGGGACAAGTCTGGATCAGCCACGCTGGCAGGCTCGTGGCTCTGGAACGCACCAGCAGACCCAGGAGGCAGGGCATGCCCAGCCCTTCCCTTCCCAGCACCTGCTGGTGGCACAGTAGAGCTCAGCTCGATGTGACAGGAAGGGTCCCTCCTCCCAGGCGGATCCCACCTGGCACCTCCATGTTGCTGCCAGCCTAGGGAAGGAGCTGGGTGCATGGCACACCACCAGACCAGCTGCCCCTGCTTGGGGGCCTCTCTAGCAAGGGGCTAACCATCAACACCCATGGCCTCAAGCAAGGCTGAAGGCACCCAGCACCATTGCTTCCCAGTGAGGCAATGTCCTCCAAGCAGCACAGACCTGCACCCTCTTCCCAGCTCCATCACTAGCCTGCTGTGCCACCTCAGACAAGTCCCTGCTTCACATGGCACCTCCATTTCCCCTCTCATTCTGTATAGGCTGTGAGCCTTTAGACAGAAGGGGCTTACTTCTTATAATATACCAGTATAGCACCCAATGCTGTGGGCCCTGATTCCACTAGCTGCTCCTGCAATGCAAAAACATTGCCTGGCTCATCAACTTCTGGGATGCTTTTCGCCAAGAAATGTCTCTTGAGGTGTCAACATCATGTCATCTGGGAGCAGGAGAGCAAGGAGATGAGCCTGACTCGGCATGCTCAGTTCTGGCCTCGTCCAGGGCACGGGGTGGGGATGGGAGGGCCAGTGTTGCCTGCAGAAGGAGCAGCCCTATAGGAGGGGAGAGCATGCTGCTAAGCACTCTCCATAAAAGATCATTAATTTAACTCAGCGGATGTTTGAAGCCATCCGTTGGGTGTCGTTTATTATTAGCGACAGGCTCTGACGGCCCTTGGAAAGCTCTGCCGTGGCTCGGTGCGATTATAATTCTATCAACTGAATTATGATAGTAAATATCTCCCATGGGGTTGCTGGTAATCGCACTGATAGGCCAGAGTCCTTCACAGGCTGACTGGGTTCCCAGCACTCCCAGCAAGCTCGCGTGTTCTTCACTGTCTCACAAAGCCAACGCAAAGGATCTGGAATAAAGTTATGGCCCTGTTGGAGGGGAACGGGAGGCTCCCGTCTTTGCCAAGGGCAGCAATGAGGCTGAAAAAGGGACTGGGGACTCCTCTTTCTTTCCTTCCTTCCTGCTCTCAGGGCTGGGAGGAGGCCTGGGAACCCATTTCTCAGCCTCTATTTTCCTCTGGTGTAGGTGGGCCAGAGACTTTCTTCGCTCCGCCCTTCCTTTCTGGGGGGCAATGGTCTTCTCCTCCCGTCCTCTCTGCTTCTACCTAATACTTCACGGACGCTTTTCCTCTGTGTTGAAGGCCACGAGCCACAATCACCACCCCTGCTCCTATCTGTGGCATCCAATGTGCTCAATCTATCTGCGGGTTTACCGAACTACTCATGGTACCAGGGAAAAACAAACTGAGAGTGGAGAAATGGAGAGTGGAGATATCTGGAGGGCAACTGGAGGAGGTTTAAATGGAGCTTCACTCTGCCTTCACAAGGAATAGATGCCTGCAAAAACAAGACAGAAGGCCGCAGTATTGCTGGCAGTAGCTGGTTCTGATGCAGTTGATGCTTTTAAAACTTTTCAGTTAAGTCAGGCAGAGAAAGGCTAACTCTGAAAGTGCATGATGGAATGGCAAAGGGTTTTGCATGCCCTGTAAAAATGAAACATGGGAGAGCAATGGGTTCTTTTCAGGGGCCACAGAAAGGTGAAACCAGAGAAGTATGCCTCTCCATACTTCTCTAGATCAGTCACAATCTTGTAACGCAAAGTCGTTGATAAGAGGCCAGATGGTGAATGAGATTTAGGACAAAAAATTCAGAGAAAGGTTTAGGAAGACCTAAAATTAACCCTTGGGAGAGCAGTTAGAATTTGCCAGCCAAAGGAAGTCACTGAGCCCAAGCTGATGCTCGTGGACGGTGGACAGTGCTCTGATATTGGGCTTATTGATAGGGTATCTGAAAAAACATAGGAAAGAGACCCACAGGATCCTTGCTGGGGGAATCACAGGGGAATGGAGCATTCACTGGCCATCAGAGAAAGAAAGATGGAGCCCTTTGCCTATGTATAGAGCCAAAATAATTCAATAAATATGTAAGAAAGGGACCGTTTCCCATCACCTGCAAGAGGAGAAATTCTGGGAGATGCCAAATGCTTTTCAGTGCTCCATGCAACACCAGGGTCCTGGCAGGTGGCCTTAGGAAAACCGAGCGCACATATGTGTGCATTCAGCCCCTCCTTAGGATGCACCGTTTCTGAGGCTGCCACTTTTATGTGCTCAGCCCCTGAGGCACTTCACTGGAAAATACAATAATTTTTTGTGGGCACAGAGGGTAGCAGGGATTAAAGTGATGACATTTTGACCAGAGGGAAACAGGTGGAGTGCACACTGAGATTGCACGCAGCACTGGGAAGAGCCAGAAGTGCTGGGCTGGAGCAAAACCAACAACAGTTCTGCGCAAGGGGAATATTGCACCTAGGAAAGAAGTGAACTCAGCAAGGTGGGTAGCTAACTCACAGTAAGGTGGGGACCAACACTGACACACCTGCCTTAATAGATTAGGAAAGGCACAAAGATCCCTTGGGGTGTTGAACAGGGCAGGGCCATTTGTGCCTAATCTATCAGTCTGAAACAGCAACCTCAGGCAGCCACTGTGCGAAGGTGTTCAATGGAGAGGGGATGCAAACATGCACCACACTGAAAGGATTAAAGAGGCCCAAGTTCGGAGCTGCTATGACTAAGTACAAAACTGCTTTGTTCGTAAGATGCTTCCAAGAAAGACAATGGCCCAAACCTCTCATAGTATCACGGTCCAAACTAGCGATCAAGATCTTACACATGATCTAAGTGTTAGTGCCCTGAGATAAGCAGGGAGGCTTTGGTATTAGTCCATTCATATAAAAAATTATAAAAGATCTTTATTTCCGAAAGGCCAGTATCAGTTGAACTGACTATAAACCCCGTACTGCCCATGCCATAAGGCAAAAATCCAACTGAAACTACAGAGATTACTTTTCAGTTACAAATGCACAATTTGCAAATTAAATACAAACTTCGGCGGTTGCCAGCACATCCTCCCAGGTATTTGAGAAACGTGCAGTGAAGCAGAGCCTGGAGCAAGGCTCTGTACAAGATAATCTGATTAACACCCCCCGCGCTCCCCGCCCCGCGAAGTCTGTCCAGTCTCAGACCATTTGAGGGCTGAGCATGGCAGAGGTACCGATGAGGATGATTCTGCCAGAAGTAATTATGTCCGCAAGCGACTAAAAACCCCAAGACCAGGGGAACAGAGTCAGTTGCTTTGCCTGAACAAGTCTCAGATTGGCAACAGTTGTAAGAAGCTGAGATTGCGGAGCCTGACTATTCATACTGTGACTTCCGTCTGAAACCCTCTGCCCTGCCCAGCACAGCCTGGAGAGCGCCCCACTCCCTCCCACCGAATCAGCCCGAGTGATGCTACATGGCTCACCTTTTAAGCATTCTTTGCCTCCCGTCCTTATCTTTTTGGGAGAACATATGGGATATTACCTTACTGCCCCATTATGGATCAGAGTGGAACCTATGAAACCCTCTTACACATGGGCCAGACAGACAGAGAGCCAAGTGCGCAACCCTAGCTGGCAGAGGAGGGGATGCAAGTTCCCAGATTCTGATGAGCAGTCCTAATGCCTAGTGCATGGGTCTGAAAGTATGGTGTAAAAGGTGGGGGGGAGGGGCTCTGATCTATATTCCCATTTTATTGATTGGGAAACTGAGGCACATGAAGGGAAAGGCCACACAGCAGGCCAGCAGCAGAGCCAAGAATAAAAGCCAGGTCTCCCAACCACAATCCTTTACCCTGTGCATTCAGTGGCACTCTACCTCAGTACCCCGGGATGGGGCAGAAGGCATCACTCAAGTACCTGAGATCCTCACACACTTTAATTCCTTTATCCCCACACTAACCTACTTGAGTATCATCTCCCCATTTCACAGATGCCAGGTTGAGGCCCAGAGAGGTAAAGCGGGATTCGTCCAAAATCTTACCGCTTCACATAGTTTTAAGGCCAGGTGGGACCATCAGAATAGCTAATCTGACTGCTGGTACATCTGAGGCCCTTACATTTCCCCCAGATTGCGACTATATTGATGTTTAGGCTGAGCTAGCTTTGCAGTTGCTGTACACTCCACTTCCTGTTCCTCAAGCAGAGCCCTTCTAGGAATCAGTCTGCCCTCTGCTTGTCTCTGTGCTTGGCTCTGATTGTGGGCAGAAGAGACAGGAAGCGGAATGGAGAAGGCCTTGAAGAGAAGAACCATGAATTGCGGGTGTGCCGCTGGCACCCCCTCGACTAACGGCCTGCAGTGCCGCAATGAGTTTCTACCACGTGATGGAGCAGGGCAGGCAAAGACTTTACCCCAGACTCTGATGCTCTGCCGAGCTTCTGAAGTCAGGCTGGGCTGCTACTGGGAGACAACTTGGGGACTGTCAACGCACGTGCCTTGGAGGGCATCCCTAAAGTCAACCCTAAGTAGCAGTACAGAATTGCCTCAGTTTCCCTTGTAGTATGACCAGGTGGGGCCTGTCTCAGGGGCCTCCAGCAGAGGGTGGGTGAGATAAAATCGTATGAGAAACATTGTTGTTTCAGGGGGTGCAGCTGTGTTGCCTCCTCTGACTTCCCCCTGTCTTCCCAACATTACTGCACTGACTTGGCCACGAGGCTGGGAGTACAGCACTATTCTCCGTAGTCAACAGCAGGTTCTGTCACTTTGTCTGTGCATCGTACTGGGGGCAGGAAGGGTTAAAGGAGAGGCAGAGTGGAGGAAACAAAGGCAGCATGGGATGCTAACACAGCACTGAGGCCTGGAGAGCTTCCTGCCCCCTCTGACCAGCGTCCTTCAGACTGCAGCATCATACTCATCCCAGGGACCATTACCGAGCTAGGCACTAAACACCGTTCAGCTCCAGATCCAAACTGCTCGGCCGGGTGGGGGTGCCAAGTGTCACTTTGGCAGGCTCAAGACAGGGTGTGAGGATGGGGTGGAACCTCCCTGCTACATAGGGGCTGGCTTTTCCCAAGTGGTCTTGGTACCAGAGGTGCAAATAGGGACCTTGGCCAGTTCATTTCTTCCCCAGCACATTGCTACATTAGGCTTAACAGTACCAGTGAGCTCCCTCCATCACCCTACTCCCAGCACTTCCCCATCTGGCCTTATACACACCCTCACACCAGCTCTAGGTCCTCCTCCACATCTCTGCCCGTGCCCTGGTGCTGACCCACAGCACCTCTAGCTTTTTCCTGGGTCCCACAACTTTGTCAGCCTCTTGCTGTTCCAGTCCTGGGCCTCCCTGCACACTTCCGATGTCTCTCCATCCTCCCGCAGTCTCTTTCTCTCCCATCCTGTTTCTCCTTACAGCATGCTTACACCCCTGGCTGCCCAGGATAACCCATTTGGGGCCAACCCACAGCACAACTGGGATCTTGCTGCGTCATAGGGGAAATATTTGTGAAGGACTGCGCTGACATACCACTTCTGTCCCAAGCTGGATTTGATCCCAGGAAGCCTCCCTCAGAAGGCTACTGTTCAGCCTGGCACTTGTCCTGCGACTCCCTCTGAGGCTCTCCACCCAGCCCAGCCCAGCCTAGGGCCTGCCCCGTGCCCTCCCACTGGGAAATCCTCCCCCCAGCTGGCATCCAATGGAAGCTGGAGTAACAAGCAGCTTGTGCCACTGCTCCCAGGGCACTTTTGAGTGACTGCCACATATGGCAGGTCTGTCACGGAGCCTCAGCTTTGCTGGCCCACACCAAAGCCATGCATCTCGGTCTCCTGGGAGCCCTGTGGGAGGTGGGCGAGAGGATGACATTGGCATGAGCTGGAGCATCGCTGTGGCTTCAGTGCCCATGGGATGGGCTGCTTTGCCAGCCCAGGGGAATGCCGATTATTTCTATGCAGAGCAGACCCAGCCCAGGGAGCAGCCTGGTGACTTTCCACCCCACACTGCCCCACCTTGCCCCAAGGCTTGAGCCCCAAACTAGAAGGGCCCTGTGACAGGATGGGCCCCGAGGGCAGGCATGGCATCTCCCAGGGACACCCTAACCCTGCCCGCGCTATCTTGTTTGCCACACCTTGATGTTCTTTCTATATTGATTGGGAGGCTGCCCCCGAGCCCCGGGGTGATCCACCCAGTCCCCGACCGATGCCACCAGACTCTCCACCTCTGGGCCCTCCCTCTGCTAACAGAACCTCACCTGTTCCTGGCAGCTGGCCCACAGGCCCAGTCAGCCCTGCTCATGCCCTGCTGGCACCACTTGGGCTCTGTGGTCTTAGGTCATGACCTCAGTGGCCCTAATTAAACCTTAAAGGGCCCTAATCCTGGTCTCCAGACTGCCGCATTGCCATGCCCATGTCTCACACATGTCACTCGTGTCATCCACCTTCCTGTGCAGGCTTCAGCCCTCTTGGTCATAGCCCACGGGTCACTGTGGCTGCACCCTCACTCCAGCAGCCAGGTTAGAGCCCGAGCCCGCTTACTCTGGGCCAGTTTCTCAGCCTCTGGCCCTCCCAGCTTTAGGGCACCCCTGGATCTCTGCCCCTCTTCCTAGCTTCAGCTCCACCAGCTAGACCTTTTACCCTCTCAGCTTTGGCCCTGTCTCTTGTGTCACTGTCCCTCGCAGGGCTCAAAATCCTGCGTGCCTCTCAGGCACCCCTTTACTACTACAGCCACAACCTGGTCCTCTGGTAAAACTGAAGCAGTGCAAGCAAACAGCTTAAAATAAAGCCTGCCAAGCTCCCTCTGGGTCCCCGTGCTGCTGCAGTAGCCTCCCCCCAACTCATAGGTCCTCTCTGAGCCCCAGGGATACCCGGCCTGCAGTGTCCACCCCTGACAGCATGAGATGACAGGAGCTCCCCTCATTGCAAAGCACACAGCAACACCAGCCCTCTGCCTCAGGATCCCGGGTGTATCCCCTGAGCTCCTCCTTGTCCGCAGGTGCAGGTGCACCTTCTCAGCTTAACAAGCAGCCTACTGCTGTTTCTCTGGCTGAGCAGCACTCGTTCCCCTCCTGCCTACCGCGGGCTCTGTCCTACTGCCCTGTTGCGAAGCAGCCTGCCCCACAGCAGGCACTTGCAACCCCTTAGCTCCCTGGCTGCCTACTCCCCTGCAGCTAGCCCATGTGCAGCTGCTTGCACCTGCCCGTGGATGTTCATGCCGCTGTTTTTTCCTTACAGTAACAGGAGCCTCTGGCTCCCTGTTACAGGCCCATGCTGAGTCTCATGGCTCATTTAATCTTGGTTTCTTTGACAAGAAAGGGCCAATCAGTGTCAGCAATGAGGGTAGCTAATGTGAAGTAGCTCCTGGAGGCTGCAGCTGTGATGGGGGCCCTGTTAGGCAAGGCTCTGTACAGGTACGGAGAGAGAGCGCTGCTCTGGAGAGCTCCCAGTCTGAATAGATTGGTCAGACACAGGCAGTCTCCGAGGAACCCATCAAACCTGTCTTCTACGGGGGCCATCAAAGAGAAACAGAGCAAAGCGTTCCTCGTACTAAATAAGGAAAGGCTGGCACTGGAGGCGATACAAGTTCTCCGATTCTATTAAAAGGGACTAATGCCCAATGCTTTTCCCCATGTATCTCAAAGCATCTTGGGAAACTGAGGCACAGAAAGCGGCAGTAACTTTTCCCAGCTCACTGAGCAGGGCAGCAGCAGAGCCAAAGTGGAAACCTGGTCTCCCGGGGCCTGGTGCAATGTCCATTAGACCACTCTACCTCCAGCCAGTAGCAAAGGTCTTGGAAGACCCCGCTCATGGATGTATCTGTGCTCCTCACAACAGCCACATGGGTAGCATCAACCCACTTTACAGATGGAAGACAGAGGTTAAGCAAGGGAAAATGAGATCTGCCTACAGCCTCATAGTTGCACCAGGTGTAAGGCCAGAAGGCACCATTACAGCATTTAACTTGACTTCCCAGATAGCACAGACCTTTACATTTCAACCCAGTGCTTCTAGGTAAAACCCAAAAACATCAGTTGGATTAAAACACTTCGGTCCTCAGAGGACTAAACTGATGTGTGCCTCAGGAAGAAAACCAGAGAGATTACCAATGCCTAAGGCCTGTGACAGCAGGGAGTTTATCTGATCCTTTCCTTTTTCATGACCTTGTCTGACAAGGTATCTAGCAGAACGCACAGATTCACTGGACTGACTGGGCTGTGCTGTGCGTGCTTCTGCTATGGCCTCAAACTTGCACTTGCTTGGCTGCCACCCATACACCTTAGCACCTATGCAACCTCAACCCTTGTTGAGGTCGTGAGAGTTGCCCAAATGATCCCAGCAGCCAAACTATGCCTCCTACTCACTTCCACATCCATTTCCCAGCCATGTGATCAGTGGCAAATTCCTTCCAGACCCGACTGGCAGCCAGGAGCCACACACTTCCACCTGCAGCTTCTCTAACCTGCTGAGGGCACGGGAGTGCTCTTTGTGGCATCCTCTAGATTCAACCACAGTCAACCCTGCTAGCTGTGCACTGAAAAAAAGAAGTTCCTTCCTGACCTTCAGCTGGAGCCTGAGGCATAAGGTTTGCTTGCACTTGTTCCAATGCCATTCTGCCAGGGTCACAGGCATGTTAGGGGCAGTACAGCTGATCCTGTTCTCCATCTGGCCCATAAAGGAAGGGGAGGAAAAGGAAAACTCCCAGATGCCAAGGCTACAAAGCACCATCACCGCTGTACAACCTGAGCTCCTCCCAGGCTTCAGAGTTTTTCCCAGAAACTGAAGTAAAGAATGGTTGGATTTTGTAAAAAAGCTAACTAATTGGCTTGTGCAGACTCCAAGTGTGAGTGAGTCCCCTGCCTCTCTTGGGATGCCATTCCCATGTTTAATCCCTCTCATTATTAGGAGATTGTGGTGTACTGAAGGCTGAAGTGTCCACCTTCAACTGCCAGCTGATGAAGAGGTTTATTCTCCTGTCTACCAGGTTGGAAAGCCCCTCGCATCAGATCCCTTTTCCACATGTAAATGTCTTTACTCAGTGATGAAGCCACCTGTCAGCCTCTTTTTTGATAAAACCAAACCGGATGAGTCCTTTAAGCATCACATTGCAAGGCGGGTTTTTCCAGCCCTCTGGATCATCTTTGCAGCTCTCCTTTGAATCTCAGTATTTCTACATCCTCCTGGAAGTGCAGAAGCTGGATGCAGTATTTTAGCTGAGGTCTGAGCAGCACTGTAGCATAGGGGCAAAATCCCTTCCCAACCTAGTATTCCCCAAATACCTCCAAGGAGTCCACTCATGCCCCACATTGCCTTGGCAGCTCGTGTTGCAGTGATTATGTGTTCCAGCTCCTAGATCCTTCTCTGAAGGCGCTGCTTGCCAAGGCAGTCTCCCACTCTGTTGGACTAAGCCTCACTCCTGGTTCCCAGACCCATGACCTGCCATTTGTCCATATTAAAGTACATTCTGTTGGATGGCAACCCTTTAACCAGGAGATGTGGCTAATAATCTTCTAGCCTGTTCTCGTTGTTTGCTACCCCACCAGTCTGGTGTCAGCTGTAAACTTCACCACCAAAACTTTTATACATCATCTAGATTGCAGGTAAAAATAGAATCAGAACAAGAACTGCTCCCGGCAGGACCCTGCGAGGAACAGCCTAGTTCACTGATACTTCCCCAAGGTCACACACGAAGGCTGTAGCAGAGCCAGGACCTGAGTCTGAGTCCTTAGTCTCCCAGTGCAATATCTCCACCATGAGACTTTCGAGGTTCCCTGATAGACACAAAGCAGGGCTACTAGGCTGTGGCATGACGTGACCTGCCTTGTGTGCCTACCAGTCGAGTCTTCTTCTGGGCTAGGCAAGATTCAGGCGAGAGGGGCGAGCAATTATTTCAGGCGGAGGGCTGCTTACTGAGTTTCAGCAATCCATTGAGGGCCATATGCCAGGCAGCCAGGGGCAGATAAATAGTAATTTTCTAAATTTTTAGGGGCCCCGCGGGCCAGATAGAATGGCCTGGCAGGCCATATCTGGCCTGCGGGCTGCATTTTGCCCACCCCTGATCTAACCAGTACCCAAAGCAGTGTTGTGGGTTGAGTCTCGGAGCATTGAAGCTGGTAGGTGTAAGCAACAGCCTTCATTCAAGATGAATATAACAGAGACCTCCCACCCAAGACAGGCCTGTGTCCCTGCTCAAATCAAGGGCATAATCAGGAATTAGAACTATGTGGGTAGAGGGTTTCCTTGGGCATTGTTTCTGGCGGAGGAGTGTGCGGGGCCGAAGAGAAGCAAGGAGATAGCCTAGACCAAGACTAAGGGAAGGAATAGCAAGCCAGGCTCAGCAACAGAAGTGCAAGTAGCAGGCCCAGGAAAGACAGGGGAACAGAGGACACTGTTGGGTTGGGTGCTGACGGAAGTGCTGGCCCAGCACTCTTTCCTGCTTATGCGGGGGGTCGGACTCGATGATCTATTGAGGTCCCTTCCGACCCTAGTATCTATGAATCTATGGAAGGAGGCTGGGAGCAAGGTCACTGCTCGTTTGACCCCTGCTTCATACATCCAGCTCCATCATCAGGTTCTGCTCCGAACTGGCATAATTTTCAAGACTTTTATTTTTTTGGAGTCCAAAAGGCAACAGTAAGGTCTCTTGAATGGTGGTGCTGTTCAGCTCACAGGTGACAGACCAGAGTTGGGGACCCCGACACACTGCCTGCTGCTTCAGAGGGGAAGCAACGTAATCAGGCACGGCTCAGAGTAGGGATGGGCAAGCTGGACCCACCACCCCATCTACATGTAGCTGAGTGAGTAGCACGGTGGGTCTCAGTCCAAGTGCATGGCAGGAGGTGTCCGTCTCACGGGGGGCACGAGCCATGGAGAGGCTGACAGCTGAGTGGGCCAAAGGGAATGGACACTGTCCATAAATGAGGTGGTCTGAGAAATACAGGCTTTGTGCTGTATCTGGCCTGTGTCCAGCTGGGTTTTCCCTCTTCAAAACTGGCAATAGAGTGACTTTGCCCTGGCGCAGATAGGAGCAGAGATGCGAGGAGAATCCATTGCTTACTGCATTGCCCAGGGCCCAGTTCAGGGGCTGACACGGTGGAAAAAGAGCCCTACTGCTCACGCAGACACAGTGGGAATGCCTGCAAACCCAGCTGTATCATTAACAAGCCCCTCGCAATTGGCCTCTGCCTGGCCCCTGTGAACTAACACTTGAGGGGGGAACTGTGAGCATGTGTGGTGGGCAGGGGAAGGAAGCCCAGTTCCCCTTATGTAACACAAGTACAAGTGAGTTAATGCAGTTCAGGAGAAGTCAGAATGGCAGGGATTTCCCCTGAGCAGTCCTACCTAACTCAGGGTTAAGTAAGAGACACTGAACCACTAAGGAAACCCTAAGATGTGAAGACCCCAAAGTGTAGCATGACTGACTCCTGATAAATGCTGATTTTACAGGACTCAGATTCAAACTAGATCATACTCTGGCAGAGGGCAAAACCCAGATACTGTTCCAGTAGTGGCTGGCACCAAAGTCTGACAGTATATTTTGATAGTATTGAATACATTCCCCATCTCCCATGCCAGCCTCACTACTGAGCCAAAGGTTTGTTACTGCTAGTTGGACAAGGAATCCAAATTGTCACGAACATTTTCTGACTCTCTCCAGTGCTGATGAGCAAAAGGGGCAACTTCCTTCTTTCCCATCATGGATTTCCTCCCTGATTCATTCACTGGCCTTGCAAAAACAGAAGATCTAAAGAAAACCCGTGGATCCTAAATTTTCCCTGAATTTGGAGCAAGCTCACAGCCAGCTGTTTGAACCGAAGGGGTCATTCCCATTCTAACACCCGTCAGCTGGGAAGAAGTCCAGAGTTGACCTGGGGTCAAAGTTAGTTCCCAGTCATCACCTTTCTGGAGTCTAATTGACAACACACGGGAAGGGTATGAGATGAGTACTAATGATATGCTGCACCTGCACTCACAGATCTCCTAGGGCTTTAAAAGATTTACTAAAACCTTTCACCAGGTTCTCCCTAAATAGGCCAGAGGCCATCACTGAAATGCAGCCACCTCTGGGATGGACTGTAACAGCTGTGTGATAGCACCCAGAAACACTGCACAGCAAGTTAGGATAGGAAATCAAGTATAACTTGGTGTGATTTTAAAATCCTGCAATTTGGTCATGATTTCTGTGATGATTTGTACCCTCCCCTCTAGTTTGGGTGGCATGTGATTAGCAGAGGGTCTCAGCTTTCCTTTAAGATGAAGTCACTTTTGAGCACTTGTGGCTGCGGAGGCAAAATGTGAAACAAGTGGGACCCTGGAGGCTGAGAAACTAAGAAGGGAAATGACATAAGCACCAAATTCTTCTTCATTTCTTTAAATTCAGATGTTTGCAAAACAGGTTCCTGGTTCCCTGGGGCCTGCCTGGTGATGTTTGAATGCTCAGGAGTGACCCGACCATGATGGGCATGGTAGGGGCATTCTCAGCGGAAAGGAGGCGGTGCTCCTGCAAACTGGATATCCCCCACAATGTCCAGAAATCACTGTGGCATCAGGCCTTGGACTCTAATGCTACTTGGAAGCAAGTGGTTAAAAATAAACCTGTTGAAGCGCACGGGGCTTTGGAAAGATCTCTTTAAATGACTAAAGTGAAAGGGCCCCCCAGCGCTGTGGGAGGAGGAAACCCTCCTGGTTCAGGTGGAGTTCCCCTCCTGCGCACCACAGTCATTGGCGCAGGATGGCATCCGCCTACGAACAGGAAGCCCTTTGTACTTTCATGGTGTGTGGGGGGCTGGGGATGTCCTCTCAATGGAAAGAAAACGGATCCCCACGCGCAGCCCTCGCATGTGCCCCTTTCATCCGCCCCCACTCTGGCGGGGGCGTCTGGAGAAGCACCGAGCTCTGGCATGGGCCTTGCCTGGGGTGAGCCTCTTCAGGGCCATGGGAAAGGCTGGCTTCAGCCTTTGGGAAGATGCTCTCGCGAATGCTCCTCCTGCCTCGCATCTCTTGTGGCTGGGAAAAGGTTAAAGCCGTTCCTTTTGGCAGGAGGCCTAAAGGAGAGCGTTCCAGGACTGTGCACTCGCTGCTCTGAGGTCTATGAAGAGATGCACACAGAAAGAGGGGAAGGGGGATGGGAGATGGTGACAGAGAGGAGCGAGAAAAGAAGCAAGGTGCAGGCACTGGAGTGAGGAGCCAGGCAGGGACAGGGACTGAGGAAAGGCAGAGGTGATGGCAGAGGGAAAGGAGAGAGGAAAGAGGGAGAGATCTGCACCGGGAAGGAGAGATGGAGTTTGTTCTGTGTGGCCAGGAGGGCCAGCGTGGGCCTGACACTGTCTCATGAGCCAGCAGTGTTACCCACTTTCTTTCTCATGTGATGCCCCACTGGGAGGATTTCTCTGATGTTCCCATTTCTGTGACAAGAGGAAACCAGCTGGGGTCACGAACAACCAGGAGCAGGGAGCCACATTTCGTTGCCGAGCTTGGAGCCCTTGGAGGCATCTGCCCTGCAATTCTGGCCAAATGAACTAAGCACAGAGGTCTGCCACTGATTCCCTGTCCAACCTTGGGCAAATCACTTCCCTTCTCTTTGCCTCTGTCTCACCATCAATAAGATGGGGATAAAAACACTGACTCACCTTTGGGTCCACAGATGGGAAGAGCTGTAGATGGGTCTGGAGTCATGATGGTTGCAGCTCACTTGCACCACTGACTTCACTAAAGCTGCACTGGTGTCAGAGGGACAATTTTAGCCCCTCTGTTTCATGAGCAAGGCCCACAGAGGAGCAGATGGGGGAGGAGCAGAAAGGTGAGGGGAGAAAGAAGAAAGCAGCCAAAGCAGAGAAGATGGACCCAGAGAGAAAGCGACTGGTTCTGCCTGTCACACCAGTGGTGACTCCCCCACATGGTCTTTGCTTAGGCTTTGCTATGGACGGGGGGAGAGGCAGAGATGGAGAGGGAAATAAAAAGGAAGAGAAGGCAGAGGCAATGGATGAGATGATCAATAGATTCCCAATAAAACTAAGGCCTATGGCTGTATGTGCACCCATTCCATCCCATTTATACCCCTGGTGTGAATGCCCAGACCAACGGGGTGAGGCTCCAACTATCTGACTCCCTTTCTCATTACCCATGAAACGCAGGGCACGTCTACACGTTGCCCTATGTTGACATTGTTACTGAGCCACGCTTTAGTGCTCCTTTTGGAAGTACTAAAGCAGGGTGCAGTAACCGCCTGTGCTGCACCATATGCACGGCACACAGTTCTTGTTAGCAGCTACTTCTCCGGGGTGGTGCACTATAAGGGGGGAGCACACCACTATGGCAAAGTAGCTGGTGGTCACGTGTAGACACGTGTAGCGTCACGCGTAGACACAACCACACGTATGTACTGCACTCTGCTGCCCCAAGTAGCCCAGTGGAGCCCATGGGTGTTCGTCAGGGATGCTGACGAGATGTGTTCAAGCAATGGTCTTTCAATACAGGCAGTGAGTGCTGCTCTTTAATAACGAGAGAGACAAGGTCACATTTGAAGCAACTGGTGGGGGCAGAGCATGTACAAGACCTATTACTACTTAGCATTATGTTAGAAGTGTGAGGCTTGGTTGTCATTTGTTGTACGACCACATAACACACAACCTACCCTTGCCCTAAGGGGTTTACAGTAGAAGTTGTCCTCTGACTTCTTTATCAGGCCAATTTTCCACTACATTTCCCCTTTTTTGGCAACTCAGAATTTGTTCCCTTTTGCTGGACTGACAGCAGGAAGCTCCCCCTTGTCACTGGGCGCAACACGGTTGCATTTTTTCTACGGGAAAGAGAGTTCATCCATTCAGATAACAACAGCAAAGTTACTACCCCTCTGCTAGCACTCCATGATCCTGGAGAGACATTTAGGGCCAAGTACAACAGCCAAGCAAGTACGACTACACAAGAAGGTGGGTCCGGAGTCCTAGGCAACACCTCTTACATGGCATCATTTATGGCTGGGCAAGCTCCAGTGCCTCTGAGCTGGGAGGAAGCAGCGTAGAGACAGACAGAGCTGAGCCCTTTGGTAGCATCACCCCTTCCCCCCCATCAACAGGCGACCCTGAGGATATCGGGCTGGTTTGTGGGCTCTCTTTGGAGCCCACCTGGAGATGTGTCCAAGGAAGGCTTTGCTGTGGGATGCAATCTCAGCGTTGGCAGGGGAAGCGCTCGGCATTTGTGCTGTGCCACCTAGTGGGTGAATGTTGTTACTCTTTGCAAGGGCCGGAGAGCTTCACAACCCCTGGCTGTCTGCTTCGACTTGGTGTGTGTGAAATAGGGTGGTAGGAGGGTGTGGAAGAAGTGTAGGGGACAGCCCTTAGAGAAGGAAGTGCACGTAGCCCCATATAACGGAGCCTGCTGTGGGAAACCGTATTCCACTGGGACGTGAAAGGGTTGCAGACAGACGTGCCAGTTCATTCCCAAGTGGTGTCTCCAAAGCCCAGTGTGGCCTAGGACCAGGCTGTCTCGGGGACTGACCCCCGGTTGTCTCAGTTCCAAGCAGCAGACGTGCTTTGCCAGGGAGCAGTATCTAATGGCTAGGGAAGAGGTCCAGGGCTTAGGGCCGCTGGGTGCCATTCCCAGCTCTGAAGCTGACCTGTTGGGTGATTGCTTCCTGCCTCAGTTTCCCCCATCTGCAAAATGGGGTTGTTAACACCATGAGAGAAGATGGCAAGGCTTTTAGTGAGTGCTGGAGACGGGCAGAGTGGGGCACTCGCCATGGACCTCCCCTCTGTGTGAAGCCAGTGGCGCCCAGAGCCAGCAGTTGAACTCCACGGGTGAACGTTCACTCTGGACCATGCCTGCTCTCAGCACTCCAGCACCGCTCCAGAGTGGATGCAAGTGGCGTGAGCATGCATTGACACTGGTGTAGCCCTGCCCTTTCTGGTCAAAATGATGCAGGTGCTGAAAAAAATGCTCTGGAGGAGAATTCGGGGGAGCTGGGCTTTCCCTCTGGGCCACGAGATCTGGACACAGCCTGGAGTCCCTTTAGGAAAAGTGTTGAGCTGGGCTGGGCTTGTACCTCCAACGCTGTGGGGAAGAGCAGCCTTTGTGCGTGTCCCACGGGGAGAGCTGCCTGTTCCTCCGCTGCGTGCTCAATTTCACAGCCATTTGCCTTTCCTTATTAGAAAGCAAGGATTTCACTGCAGGGCAACACTCAAGCAGAGTCAATTCAGCGCACCACCGGGATGGTTTCTGAATGAAGCAACAAACAACGTGAATCCATAAAGCAAACCCCGCCACAGTCTCTTGGCACGGGGCTGCTACAAGGGCTGGCCCAGTTCCTAGCCCCCTGGCGTGTGGTGGCAGTGGATTTCCAGAGTCCTGGCCTGGCACTGCAAGCAGAGACACAAACAACAACCCCCTCCCGGCGTATCTGCCTTTATTCTAGGGCTCCCAAACTTCAAAGCCAGACCCAGCTGCTTTGCAACCTGTTGGACACACCCTCCCATCAACAGACCCAGGACAGGTCCAGGCAGTTCGTTTCCCTGTCTTACAGGTTGAAGGGAGCACCATGAGACTGGAGACAGGTGGCAACGATGGGCCCAGGCGCCAGTGCAAACAGGGAGCACAAAGGGAATCTGGTTCCTGATTCTGGCCCAGAGGCACAACTGTAATGATCATAATGCTGCACCCACTAAGGAGTTGCCCAATACCCAGCTGCAGAGCGTGGCACCAGCTGGACTGGAGCTCTAGTTGCAGAATGGTTTTGCTTCTCTTTACATGGTGGAAGGTAGTTTCCCCATCTCTTCTACGTGTCCCAGGGCTCCCACTGCCCTTCTCCCACAGCTTCCCCTAACCATCTTGCCCCCTGGCTTGCTGGCCTCCAAATGTATGGTGGGCATGGAACATAGATTGCTGCTTCCTGAAGCAGAGGTCCTCCCACAGCCACATCCCCCTGCTAGGTCACCCCTGAGCTGGGTCTCCAGCCCTCCGGCTCAGTGGACTCCTTGGGTCTGAGTTGCCTTGGTGGCCAAGCTCAGCTCTGATGCCAGCTTGCGGGGAGCTCCAGTTGTGGACAGGCCCCTTGGCCCAAACACAGAATCATAGAAAATAAGGGATGAAAGGGACCTCAGTCCCTGCTAGTCCAACCCCCTGCTCAAAGCAGGACCATCGCCAAGTAGATCGTCCCAGCCAAAGTTTTGTCTAGCCAGGTCTTAAAAACCTACAAGGATGGAGAGTCCACAACCTCTCTGGGTAGTCTGTCCCAGTGCTTTACTACCTTCCTAGTGAGAAACTTTTTCCTAATATCTAACCTCAACTTCCCTTGCTGCAGCTTGAGCCCATTGCTCCTTGTTCTGTCATCTGCCACCACTGAGAACAGTCCGGCTCCATCCTCTTTTGAACCCCCCTTCAGGTAGTTGAAGGCTGCTTTTAAATCTCCCTCCGTCTTCTCTTCTGCAGACTAAATAAGCCCAGTTCCCTCAGCCTCTCTTCACAAGTCCCCAACCATGTTCATTGCCCTCCACTGGACTCTCTCTGATTTGTCTACATCCTTGCTGTATGGAGGGGACAAGCAAAACAGGACACAGTACTCCAGATGTGGCCTCACCAGCACCCAATAGAGGGGAATAATCCTTTAAAACAGTGGTTCCCAAACTCTGACAGATTGCACACCACCAATTTAAAACGATACAACCTTAAGTACCACCAGCAAATTGTTGTCATATCAAGTAATGATAATACATCTCTTAACGTGTGCCACGGACAGGTTGTCCGCTGGTGGTACGCGTACCACAGATGGGGAACCCGCTGCTCTACAGACATGGTGGTGACCATTCGTGTGTGCTGTCCAGGACACCTGTTGGACCGGGTTGAGGGAGACGGAGCATTTGACGGAGCAGGAAGGAGTTGCAGAGGGTTTTCAGCTGGCTGAACTCCTGCTGAACCGATCATGTTAGTGCCGCTGGGACTTTGCATTGTTAACGTGTGCTGGCTCTGGGGGCCTAGGGTAGGTGAGGTATTCGCTGTTGACATCCAAACAAATGCATAAATATATAAGCAGCCTCAGTGGCTAAACCTTGGGACGGTTCAGCTGGACATAGAGCAGGAGCAGGGCAGAGGCCTGGTCTGGGGATGGCAGGGGGTTTCTCAGATTCCCTTGGGCAAATCGCTTCCTGGCTGTGTGCCTCAGTTTTCCCTATTAGTAAAATGGGGATAGTGATACTGATCCTCTTTTGTAAAGTGCCATCAGCTCTTCTCATGAACCATCCTGTGTGAGGGTGAGCAGCAGCAGAACGCATCACAACGTTTCACCAGCTCTAGGCCACAGTTATGCCAATGTCCCCCAACTTCCTGCTGTTCTTGCGCCTGGAGATAATCTCTCTAGAGGCCACCGTGTCGGCAGTCTATTCACCCACCTTCCCTGGAGCTGCAAATGGGGCCAATCTATCCCACCCTGTGCCTCTGATCCCAGAGTCCCCAGGCTCAGCAACATGCTTTGTTTCCACACCAGGGGGAGACGAGAGGAGAGCTGGCCTGGCTCTGTGGGACCTGCCTGGGGATTTCCCTGTTTTACCCGGTTTTCTTCCTTTATTAGGTTTCATTACATTATGCTGAGTTTCAGCATCATTCTAGGACTAATAGAAACCATCACAAAGTGAGGTGACTGTCTCCTTGGGGCTCGGTTCTTACATGCTAGCTACAGTCATGGGAGCAAGAAACCTCTGAAGTCTTCCCTAATCTGTCCCCTTGCAGCAGCACAGAAGCAGATGCTTGAGCAAGCATACCAAGGACATTTTCCAGCCTTAAATGTCCCAAGTTCTTCTATCGCTTCCTTTGGGAGCCAATTCCAGGGGCTGACTGAGCTCCATTGCAGCTCCGTATTCAGCTGTAACTTCCCTTAATGACGTTCCAATCCTCCCCCGGCAGGAGACCAGATATACATACATCCCCTCCACACTCCCTCTGGACCCCTAAATATTTCATCTCTGTTTGGTATTCATGCCCCTCCAGTGTTTGCAGCCCCTGAGGTCAGGGCACAGTTGGGGTATTTTTTTTAAATGTCAACATCGGTAATGCAACCAGAGGAAATTTGGGCATTTCTTTGATACACTTCCCCTTCTGGTTTCAATTAAAAAAAATAACAATGTCAAATTTCTGGAGGAAAGAAATGGGGAAATATTTTATAGAAGAGCTTTGATTAAATTCCTCTTCTCCCTTTTTGCGTCACTGCTGAACTCTAGTTGATGCGTCTTTCAATCTTCAGCCCCTATATCATTTCTGTAGTTATTCCTTAATGCATTCTACCAACAAGAATTTTCTGGTCACCGCCTCCCAATCTTTAATACATTTCTTTCCCCAAATATCCTGTAAGGTAGCAAAGTGCTTTTATCCTTGAAATATAGATAGTAAAGCAAGGCACAAAGAACCAATGAGTCAGATCCTATATCATCTATTAAGTATCTACATGGGCTTAGGCAGGCACCTACATGTGACTCTATCCCACTTTGTTAAAGTCCCTGAAAATCCATGAATGCATCTATTTTGGTGACATACTGTCATTGCACGCTTAAGACTGAGTCACAAAAAACAGCGAGGAGGAGGAGGAGGTATAGAGAAGCTGGCCCTACATGATTTGCTCAAACTCACACAGACACTGCAGCACAGCAGGGAATATGAACCCAGGTCCCATGCTCTGGTGGGTCTTCACTCCACAACCATTTTCTCTTGCTTCTACTTTGGTCACATCTCGGTAACAAAGTGACCGGACTGGCACGCACTGGCAGTATCCCAGGAGTGGCCCCCTAAAAGACGAACAGAAAAGGCCTGGACGAGATCTCTGGGTGAGCACTAGTCATTTCTGCTGCCCCTTGTCATGGCCGGCGCAGGTCTAGTTTGCTGTGCTCGCTCACACCAGGTCCTTAGAAGGTCACAGACCCCTGGGTTTCCTCCTCCTGTGAGCTAGGTTGCTTTTCCCTGGCTCTGTTTTCCCAAACTGATTTTTTTTCTTATGTTTTATGCTTCTAATTTCTTGAGGTCCCTTGGTTTTCTTTCTCTGTCCACTCCTTATTCCCAGCCCACCCAGGACTGGTCTGATCTGGGAACTCCAGTGCTCTCGCGCCCACCGCCCTCTTCCACAGAGTTAATTGATATCATGAATTCACAGAAGGATTACTGTAGCCCCAAGAGCACCCAGCTCAGATCGGGGGCCCCTCTGTGATGGCTGGCATTAAGAAAGCACATGAGTAAAGACCATTCCCACCCACAACATCTTCCAGTCTAAAGCGACCAGACAGACAAAGGAAATATCATCATTGACCTTTGACAAATGGGGAACTGAGACACAGAGAGGTTAACACATTTACTCGAGGATGTACGAGGGGACTGCAGCAGTGCCAGAAACTGAACCCAGATTTTTATAGCCCAGCTCAGGGCCTTATCAATGAGCCGGGTCCAGCATGGGTTTTCATGACTGAGTGGACATTTCTGCCCTGCTGGACACACTGTTACTCCTGGTGGTCCCTGAGCCCTTCCAACCGAAGCCAATTTTTGGAGACTTTTTTTCAAATATTTGAACAAAATCAATTCTCTGTATGTCACCCCCTCTTCTGCAGCCCTGCCCAGAGCACTGCACTGTCTGCATCTGGTAAAACCTGCTCTTAGCAGGTCTGTACTGCAGGGCTGAGCAGTAGCAGTTCCCTTTGGCTTTACTCAGCCTACCTGGCACGTGATAGCTGAAGGGTTATTCTGCCTTCAAGAGCAAACTCCATCCTTTTAGTAGGGTGTCCCATACTGGATGGAAATGCCCAACTCTTCCCTCTTCCTGCTCCTGGAGAACTGTAAGCTAATTCACAGCAAATGGCAGGAAAGACTTATCCCCAAACCACTATGGCCGGCACTGGCCAGTTGGCCTGGGGTTGTATGCAGTGGGAGAGGATGAGCAGAGGGACACATTGCCCTGTATATGTTCTCCCACCTCTGAATAACAAGGCAGAGACAAGGGAAGGATCTGCACCCCCATTTTACCATGGGGCTGGCCCAGGGAGGTTCTAGCTCAAACCTCCAAGTACCCTGTGCTTAAATCAGGACTGGACTTTTCCAGAAGCTCAGCTCCCTTTTAGGCACATGAACACAGGATGGACTTGCAGGAGCTCAGCCCCTGACACGCAGGACTTTGAAAATCGGTCCATTCATTGAGGAGTCCAAGCCAGAGCCAAGCACCCTTGGAAATCTGGCCTCAAATGACTGCATTTCACTGCATTTCCTGGTACAACAGGAGACCGTGGCTGGGTGCGGAGACAAAAAGGACGCATCAGCCCTGCCCTGCTACTTCTCTCTTGCTTTGTTGGTCCCATGCAAATTAGGACTCAACCAGCACGTAAGGAACAGGAAACATCCCAGGAGCCCTTCCCTGATAGATCTATATATGCCTCTTCCTTCAAGCCCCCTACCCTTCGCGCCTTGCTGTGGCCAGGCCTGGCCCAGCGTCCAGGCTTGGCCTGGAGCTCCGCAGCTCCCGGCTGACTTAACATGAGCTCGTTCAGGCCTCAAAACACTGCAGAAGCAGCGTGACAGGCATGGAGGATTGGCGAGAGCAAACAGCAGAGCTGCACATGACAGCAAAAGGGGGTGGCAGGTTCAGCCGGGGCTGGGGGGGCGAGCTGCGGTTAAGCTCCAATGGAAAGTCCTTCTCTGAGGTTCACAATGGGGAGTGCCAGGAGGCAGCCCTCGACCTGCTGCAGGTGGCATCCCCGCGACTCCTCCCCGCCAGCCCGCGGCCCGGCACCTCTTTCGCTTCTCCGTCAAGCAGAGCACGGTGCGTGGGTGGGGGAGCTAACCGCACCGTGCCGCGGTTATAATTAGACACTGGCAACCCCGAGAATTCACGTCACTTCAGCTGAAAGGAAAGGAGAAGCAGAAGAAGCCGTGCGACGGGCTGGCGGGGAACTCTGTTTCCCTCCCCTCCTCCGCATTTTCCCTTTAGGCAGGGAGGGGGAGAGCGACAACTCTGCGCTTCGGTGGCCTGGGAAGACGAGGCCGCGCGGCAGGCGAACAGCCCAGGGCGGGGATGTGGGCAAGCCCAGCACCCTGAGACTCAGGACATGGGAGGGGCAGGCCGGCCTGGTGGTTAGAGCAGGAGCTGGGTGCAAGGAGCCCTGGCTCTTTTGCAGGCTGTAGGAGGAAGTGGGGCCTAGCTGTTAGAGCAGGTGAGTTGGAAATAAGGACTCTCTTTAGGCATTTGCTTCATGACCTCGGTATCCCCAGCTGGCGAACGGAGGAGAAAGTGTATGTGTGTAACAGGTCTGAGACACTCAGGTGGACGCTGCTGTAGGGGGAAAACCCAGGACAGGGTATGATTACCCAGTTTTAGGCCGGGTCAGCCATTCCCTGTGGGCTAAACGCAGACTGGGGAGCAAAGCTCTTTGTCCACACTGGCAGGCTGCTACGGGCCCCAGCTGCCACGGGGAAGCCACCAGACCACGGAGGCCCCCACCCCGCGCCCTCTGCCTCCCCATCTCACCCTGCGGCTTCTGCCAGGTCTGCCTCGTCAGCCGGGCTGGCAGGGCACAAGGCGCAGCCTGGGTAGGCACCAGCTGAAGGGGCTGCAGGAGTCGGGTAGTGACATGGGCATGTCTGCAGATGCCTTCTGCACTCAGTAAAAGTGGCGCCACTGGGTGTGGTGTGGGAATGAGAGAAAAGAGAAAATGGGTTTGACGCCACAGGGGAACATTTGGTGAAGAGCAGCAAGCGCCCACGGTCAAGGAAAAAGATCGTTTGGGTTTTACCAGCCCAGGTTCAATCCCAAGCCCCATTACAGGCAGAGTTGGCTGATGGCTCCCCGACGAATTTCCTGCTAGTCCTAATGCAGGGATGTCTTGCCCCCAACACAGCACCATTTCCCTTTCCCCCCTCCCAAGTCTCTAGTTCAGGAATGCATTTGGCTTTTGAATTTCTTTGTGCTGACAGTGACACAACTGTTGCACACAGCGGTTGCTTTCATTGCAGCGCCAACACCACACCCTTGGCTTGGGCCTTTTGTGTTTCCCAGCAGTTGTCTCCACGCTCACTGCAAACAGACCTGTGCTTTGTCATGTATTTACCATTCGTGTCTGGGTGGTGTATTTTCGCCGGGACCATTTCAGCATCTTCCCTGTGTGTCAGCACCACCCTAACACAAAGCAGCTCTGGATGGCCCAGCAAACTGCCCCTGCAAAATCCATTTATCACAATAACCTGGCACTCACCTGGCTATTGCTCGTACCACAAATAATTCAGCCTCTCATATTCCTGTTAGCTGCTCAGACTCGCATGACTTGACTCTATAAGTAAGTTTGCAACATAATGAGCAGTAGTCTCACCTGGCAGCAGGTTTGCTGTCAAAAAGGTGCTGTTTCTGTGCAATATTTTACATGCATTCTTGACCTTTCTGAGGAGTTGCAGTCCTAGTCATACTCCCACTGGGATGTGCTGGATCTCATGCGCTTCTGGGCCTGCCACATGCCATCCCCTCTGGTTTCTCTGCAACACTGCTGACCTGAATATAAAACCTGGATACGCCACAGCTGCGACCTGCAGCTCCGTTACAGGTTTTTATTCGCACTGGGACCTGCATGGCTTTATTTGGCCAGAGACTGCAGTTTTCATCCGATGCCACGCTAAAACACAGAAAAGGGCTTGATGAACAGGAACGAGGGAAAAGATTTCCCTTCCCTTCCTGAAGGCAGTCACAAGAGATGGGTCAGGGGTCAAAGGTTAATGCTAGAGCTCGTTGGAAATTGGTCTTCCCTGCAGAAAAACCAAAACAATTTTAGTCGGAAACTGTCAACTTTTCCTCAACAAACTAGAAACCATATGTTTGGTTTGTTTGTCAGAAGCTGGAAACTGGCTTTTCGTTTCTGCTGAAAATTAACAATAATATTGGTCAAAAACCAGCAAGGCATTATGATGAACAATCTGAAACGTTGAAGGAAAGCCCGGGTTCCTACAAAAGTCGTTGTTTTGTTAACATTTTAATTTTTTTTTTTGGCAGAAAAGGAAATTAGGCGTGGAATCAGCATGTGGCCTGGTTCATACCCGCGTGCTGAGAGGGGCCGTCA
>NW_017728905.1:907290-930416 GCF_001723895.1 Crocodylus porosus
TCAGAAAAGGAAATTAGGCGTGGAATCAGCATGTGGCCTGGTTCATACCCGCGTGCTGAGAGGGGCCGTCACGGACTCCGGTGGCTTTTTGTACCTATGTATTGTACAAGGAACTGGTCTGACCTGAGCTGTAAGGGCTTCTCTTCACTTGCAGAGCCAGCTTGGGCTCTTACTTGAATATGTTCAAATGCAAAACCCTCTGGGCTGGGTGCTGTGCTTCTCTACCCCAGAGCCAGCTGGCCCAGCCACAGGTACAAGATAAAGCCAAGAGCCGCTTCCTCTCAGACTGTTAAGCTGCTTGCTTTGGAGAACGGCTGAATCACTCGGGGGCTGCAAGTCCTCCCCTTGCCTTGCCGTAATTCCTCCTTTATGCTGGGATGGACACAGTTTTCTCCCATAGGTCCCCAGGGGAGAACCACAGAGCTGCTCAGCCTTGCAGCAGCACAAGGAACCACGGGTTGCGAATCCTAGAGACACGTACGGGGGGTATGGATGCAGCTTTGCAACCAGGTCCATCTGGGCACGTTTCACTCTGTGGCCTGCTCCACGGTGAGGTCTTCCCTGTCGAAAAGGCACATATTGACAGGCGCTATTTATTGCACTGTAAAAAGTAAGAGAAACCCTTGATTTGGCAGAGAGGACACGAGCCCAGGAGAACGGGGACCGACAGGGACTGCAGACACTGCTTTGATGCAATGGCTTTTACACAGGGCAAGCGTTCCTCGTTCCCAGTCCAGTGCTGCGTCTACAGGCAGCCCTGCCTCCCTCGTGCCTCTGTGCCGTCTCCTAGGCCGTATTCTGCAGGACGTGGCCCTGCGGAGCAGACCAATGCGCTTTCCTGCTCTCCGCTGAGAACGACAGGTCTGTGCGGCAAAGGGAACGTTTCCCAAGTCCCAGAGAGCTTGGTTTGGGGGCAGTCAACAGGTTGCAAGGGGAGCTGGTGAAGAATCCCACCCTGGTGACAGGCATGCACGGGGGCATTTATACCTGGCAGAAGGAGGGAGAGAGGCCCAATCTGCCCATGTGTATGTGCGTGGGGTGCTCCATGGAGGGGCCACCTGGGCAGGGGAGAACTATACCTGCATTTCCGTGCCCGCCTGGACTGGACTCTGGATGTGAGCCTGTCCTCAGGCAGAGGAAGCTTTTCGGGCAAGATAAGGGCCTGGGAAGTGCAACGAAGACGCTGTGTGCTGCAGCCTTCAAACCAGCCCCCGCTGTGCCATTCTCAGGGCTGTTGAAGCACAGCTTCCTCCTCAGCAGCAAAGAGAAGCCAGGGAGCTGCAGTGAGATGCAAGTGCGGTGGGGTGGGCTGGGGGGAGGGCACAGGAAGCCGGATTAACGGCAGGCACTCATGAAATCTAGGGCAGTCCCATCTGTCAAGCGTCGCCAGTTTGAATCTAGCTGCGGGTGTCTCTACCCCTTCCCCCATCCAGCTCTCACGTTATTCAGAAATCCGAGTGGCCTGTCACCCAGGGGTCCCTCTCTTTAGCTTTCTCGCTAGCACTGTTAGGGATATGCAGCGAGGGCTTGGCTGCTGGGCTCACTTTTTGTGGGGGGACAAGGACCGATGGGTGCTTCGGGGAATTCTTATGCAGCCTTCCTTAACCCTCATACGCCTACTGTTTGTACACACTCCCCCCGCCCCTTACACACTCAGCTCCCTGGACACAGCAGTTTTGCCAGTATTTGCAATTTTCTCATATAATGATGCCCCCTTAAACCCAAGTGAGATCCCACATGAGCGTCTCAGCTTGCATTAAGAAACAAGAATGTCTAGATTTCCTAGTTGCAGAGAAAAAGTACAAATCTATGATCTGGGCATGTCCCCGAGAGCCAGAAACCACAGAACAAATGAGACGAGCCCGAAGTGAGCTTAGTTATTTTTTAAACTCGCCTGCTGTTCAGCTAAACTTATGATTTAGGCTGGGTCTGACTTGTGATTTTTGACCGTTTGGTGTTAGCAGCCTGGGGATGATCACCATCCTCTAGCTTCTGTCCCGCTCGGTAAGAGAAATGGCTGAGTTGTTTCAAAGAGTTTATGTTCGGGGTGCGTGTGTGTGTGTGTCTGTGAGGCAGAGAGCAGTGTGCCCTTCATGACGGAAGAAGGGCTTGTTGAGGTCAAGTCACAGAGCTGGCAGCTGTGCTGAGGTCTGGACACGGGATGCTCTGCAGGTCCTTCTCTCTGGCGGCAGTGACTTCCATAGTCTAGTTCCAGTTTCCATGACCATTGTTTCTCCCGGCTGCCCTTAGCTGTACACAGCGTCATTGTCCTTGTGATGTGCAGCTCTCATAAAAGTCCGCAATCGTAATAGTTTGGAGTGGTCCCTTGGAGACTGCTGAATATCACAATGGAGACCTGCACTAGACTCTGCACCCATTGGGGAGCACCGCACACCAAAGCAGTGGGGTGGTGACAATGATGTCCTGTAGTGCTACAAAGACGGGCTGCTGGGCTCCATGCCATGTGGAGCCCTTTTGGGGTGGATGGCTTCATTTCTAGACAGAAAGATTTGCTAGATCCTGTATGGTAGAGGCATGAGTAAGTCACAGGCAGCCAGTAAAAGGGGTTGGAGCGCTTGTCACGTAAGTAAGTCACAGAGATCATGTAAGAGAGGTTAGAAGGCTGACCACATAAATCCTGTCAATGAGCCTAGCAGGCTAACCACTTAGGTAAGGCGTTGAGATAATCTAAGAAACTCTAGAGGGCTGACCACATAAATAAAATCCATTAGAGGGGCTAGAGTGCCGACCATAGAGGAACTTGGAGGATGGGTAGAGCACCAACCACCCTCAGGATGCTCTAGGACATGGGTCTCAACTTTTCTTGTACCAGGACCCATTACTAAACATCCGTGCCCAGTCCCGACCCAGTGCCCCTCACTCCCAACCCACTGACCTCCCACCGCCACCAGGGCTTGGGATAGGGGGTGGGTGTGTGAGGCATGGGAGGACCCCAAGCAGCCCCTTGCGGGGTGGATCTCTTCCAGCCTGCAAGGGGAAAGCCACAGTTTCCCCACGTCTTTCTCCTTTAAAGGAAAAATCCATTTTTAAAGTTTGTTGAGCCATGTTTAAAGTTTGTCTGCCATCCTTTCACCTATTCTTGTGACCCACTTCTGGGTTTGACCCATGGGCTGGGAAATGCTGCTGGAGGAGAGGCTAGAGTATGCTTGAACCACAGAGAAGCATTGCAAAGGGCTAGGATGCTGACCACATGAATAAGTCCCAGCGAGGGCTGCAGTACGGACCACAAACCATGACAGAGGCCAGAGCACTGACCCTTTAGCTAGGGCAGTTACAGTGGAAAGCAAAAACGGAAATGAGCAAAAAGCAGCGCTGACATCTGGCCATTTAAATCTTACCTGCTTGAAATGTTCATGTTTTTCCTGTGTGAAGTGTGCGCGCATGTGTGAAAAAGGGGGAGGGGGGAGGGCATTTTTCAGCAGATTCACATACTCCAAGCACCTGGTGACCTTGGTTTAGCTTCACAGCCACCAGACATCTTATCTCCACATCACATTTAGCTCTGAGCGCAAAACCATTTTGGCTTCCCCCCCCCCCGCATTCGCTGGCTTGGGGACCGACAACATGGTGTTGCTTCACCAGACAAAATAATTTGTTTGCCTTCCTCTTGTCATAATGCATGAAGTACAGCCTGCTTCCACGTCTCGCTGTTGTAAACTTCCAGTGTATTTCAAGGGTTAATTCAGGTGTCTTCCCCCCCGCCCCCAGCTCTGTTTTTCATTTCCTGAATTAGAGACCCAGCTTCCTAGGAAGGAATAAAGGGACGGGGAGAGCAGGAACAGTTATGCACTATCTTCTCTTTATTTCCATGATTGGTGAAGGAAGAAATGGGCTGTGGATTTGTGCAGGAGCCAAGAAGAAGGGAAACAAAAAGAGCAGCCATACATTCAGCTATTAGTCACATCTCGTCTCCCAGACTTAGCATTTTCCTCACACCTGCTTTCAAGGTTGCAGTGTCTGAGGGCACCATAAAAACCCTTTGATTTTCTGGAGCTGCAGGCTTTCCTCCTGCTTTGGGCAATACCCATGTGATCTGGCATGTTTTAAATGGCTGCGCTCCTGCCAAAAGAGCTGGTGGGCACTGTGGCTTGGCTGGCTCAGAGCAGCAGTTTGCTGCCGGGGGTGGAGGAGTGCGGGGCACGGTGGTTAGTAGGGGCTCTGCTTCACAAGGAAGCTCTGGGAGGGGATGGGGAATTCATTCAGGCATGAGGTCTTCTTTCTGCCCTTCCAACCTGCACAATAAAAGCCTGGCCCAAGGCGCGGGCTCAGCTGAGGATCCTGAACACGGGGATCCGCCTGCGACGAGAGCCCTTCACGTGCCCGCCAGCGAGTGCTCCCGTGGCTCTTGGGTGCAAATGATGCGTCACCGAACCCCGTCCTGCCCTGTATGGTCTTTGTTTTACAAAGGGGGGAAACTGAGGCACAGAGAGGGGCTATGACTTGCTTCGCTGCAGAATGGGGACTAAAGCCCGGTAGTCCTGGCTGCTACCTTCTCCTCCTGGGGCCTCTTAGGGATTGGGAGAGTCGCTTTACTGGACAGCTAGTTTGCTGCAGGCGTGTGTCGGGCTTTCGAGACCAGGCTGGCACAGAGGGGGCAAGCATCTTTACCGCTGTGCACCTCCCTGCCCCCTCAGACCTGCTGCCTCTGCTGCTGCTGCCTCTGCGGTTTCTCTTACCTGCTCCAGGAGGCCAGGCGCCTGTTTGACAAGCGAGATGCAGCAGGCAGGATGTCACCTCAAACCTCAGAGAGGAGCGGTCGCCAGGGGAGGGGGAGGATTTGCAAGTCACTGTATGTAAACACGGGCGCTCCTCTCCCAACCGTCCACTTCCGCCGCCTCACAACTGTACGCGCACCTCGGCCTCAACTCGCAGCGAGTGTCTGGGGGCAAGCTGGCTCCTGCCAGCTGCTCTGCTCCTCCTGCTAGGTCTTGCCGCCGGCCCCTGGCAGGGATCTGATGGGCTCCCACACAGGGCGCACCGTCATGCGAGATGAGCCGGAGGGCCAGCAGGATGCCTGCTGCTTGGCGCTGAGCTGCCTTGAGAGCCCCTGGGGAGTCACACCAGCAACCCTAGCTGGGAAACACTGGGAAACTGGGAAGACCATTTGCTCTTGCTTGTGCGCACGGGAGTGCCACGAGGAAGTCCTGGTGCTGCTGCAATATCGAACGTAAAATATGGCCCTCGCCCACACCCAAACACTGACCCCCATTCTGGGGACGTCCCACCTGCCGGCCTCCCTGCCCTCCCTGTGAGGGTCAGCAAGGAAAAGACTGCACCCCACACTTGGCAGCCCTTCTAGTTTTGCCAGGATGGGTCTCCTCCACCCTGCTGACCAGGTCTCAGCGGGTGTCCACGGATCAGCCAGAGGGCCACCGCCCGCTGGCCTTCCCCTAGTGTCTGATCTGCCACCTCTGGGATTTTAGGACATGGCTTTAGAGAATCACTTGGGAGGCACTGGTGTGAAGAAAGAGGTATGGAGCAGACGTCTGGTGCCATTCCTGTCCCACGTGCCTCTCAGGGTCCTTGAAAGAGAGTCTCCCTGCTTGGGGCTGTCCCTTCCTTGGTTGGCCCCTGTTCCTGCTGCTGAAGGAGCACCCGTCTTCCCCCCTGAAGATGTCTGAAGAAAAGTCTCTGGCTTCTTAATCCCCTCCAGGCCTGTGCAGCGTGCCACTTCATGCCCAGCCCTGGCTGGCTTGAGGGGCAAGAAGCCCCGGCTCAGATAACACAGGCTGGGCTGTGCTAAAACCTCTCTGGGATCATGAGGAAGTAAAGGTGCTTTGTCCTTATAGTAAGGGCCGGGGGACCCACAGCCCTGGGCTCTGCTTTCAGCTCCTCAGCAGGAGTGCGGGCAGGGCACTCCCCAGCGCTGCGCCTCCATTTCCCAGTTGCAGTAGCTGGCCTGGTTCTCACTTGCTGCTCTCCAGCAGCCGGCCCAGTGGAGCAAACATCGTGGCCTGCTCACTGCCTAATTAATCCTCAAAACAGCTCTTTACAGCAGACAATATCCTGGCTTAAAGATGGGGAAACGGAGGCGCAGACCACATGCCTGGTGTCATGGATAAAGTCGGTGGCAGGGGTGGGATCAGAATCGGAGAGAGCTGCATTGCCGGTTGGCTTCTCCGTGGCACTTGTCACCTGATACTAATCCTTCGAACACTGCTGTGAGATCAGGAAACTGAGGCACACAGAGGTTGGGAGACTTACCCAGTCAGCGTGTGGGACAGGGCCCAGTGCTCTTAAGTCTCAGTTCAATGCCTGAGCTTTAATGCCTCCATCGGCTGCCTCTCCACCATCTCCTCTTTTTGATCTCACAGAATATGGTCTAGGGGTACCGTTGTTGATCAAATGCTGATCCTCAGGGGGTGAAAAATTCAGTGACAAAGAGCAGGCTCTTGATTACAAGCACCCAACGCTGTCCTAAGTCCGAACTGGGTTGGCCAGGGGCAAGCGTTCACCAAATGTCCGCTGACTTGCACCACTGATGCAGCAGGGATTCTCACCGCCTGGCCAGCGAGGGCACACAGTGCCGAGGGTTGGTTTCCTCTGGTTTCTGCATGATCATCACCTGCAGCCGGTTAGCAGCAATGATGTGAGTTGGGTGGAAGATGACCTGGGGCAAGAAGGGAGCACCTGAAGGGTGGCCCAACCATGGCTTCTGAAGGACCCCGGTATGGACTACGGGAGGGTAAGAATTTCGCTCCACGAAGACAAGGAGCAGGAAGACTGTTTCCTGACAGTTTGAGGCACTGTCAGCAGCAGACTGCAAGGGATCCCGTGATTAGCTTGCAACCCGCCAACCTCGACTCCCCGGAGCCTCGCCTGGGACGGGAGCGATGTACTTGGCTCGGAAACAATGTGACAAATGAAATAACTTTCAAGACCCGGCTGCATCCTCATTTTGAATAGCAGAGGGGTAGGGGGGAAGTGGGCGGTGGAAGCCCAGCCTCGCAGCCACATATGGTGCTTTGCAGTGCCCGCCGTTGCCAGGTTCCTGGGTGCGGGCGATCCGCTGCAGGGCACTGGCATGCGGCACCTACACCATGGCTTCACAGCTGCTAAGCAGCAGTTGGAAAGTCACTTGTTTTGTGTGGCGTGTGCCCAAATTGTGCATGCACTCACACACGCAAGGCACACAGCCATCCCCACACGCTCAAATATACACACCCCATTGGCAGACCAGCACTCTCCCATGTAGCCTATGGCCACATCCCACCTCTGACACAAATGCATGTTTCACCCTTGCACGCACACTCAGCAGCCCCGACAAATGCACCTGCGTGCTTCCCAACACGTAGCCATCACAGCAAGTGCACACACTCACACTGTGCGAACGTCGTTCCTGCTGGCGGTGTGTGGGCCTTTGGTTTGGCCTGCCCTGGCTGGCTCCTTGTGAGGGTAAGAGTCTACTACCGCTGCTGGAGTTACTCCTTTAGGTCAGGGAGTAGGTGAGGTGTGAGGCTACATGCACGGGAGACAGGGAAGTGCCCAAGCGTTACAGTAATGGGCCTCACTGAGGACTTCATCTGCTAGCTCCATTTCCCCTGTCCCACCAACATCTTGGCTGAAGTCTGTGGATGCTTCTGTATAGCAGTATCCCAGGACAGCAGCAATATAGTCCCCATGTGGTGGATAGCTGGGCAGGGCCTGGCAGCCGGGCAGTGGATGGGCGTTGGGATCCCTGGGGCCCTGGCTCATTCCTCTGGGCTCATCTTCCTGGGCTCTTTCAGGACCTGACCTGAGCTCCCAGGGATGACGGGGGGGGGGGCAGCAGGGTGCACCGACGCTCTGTGCTCTGTGCCTCATGGCCCCGAGAGCCTGGCAGAGCAAGGGGCAAGGTTTGCCGGTCACTCTCTGCCCGTGCCCATGATGCATCAGCCAGATCAAGCCGGGGCACCGTAGGGACTGAGTGCCCACGCGCTGCCCGAACACTGGCTGCCTGAGCACTGGCGGGCTCTGGATCTGTCCTCAGCTGTCAGCAGCCATGGGTGAGGTATTGTCTTGCCCTGGGCCCCACTCTTCCCGTGTTCGCTTTGGGGCTAGGCAGGATTTGAATTGCACTTTGACTCTTGCGGGGGTCTGCAAAAGAAAATGGGCTGCCCATCACAATGCCCTAATAGAATCGGAGACCCCCGCAGGTGACGATGTTCAAATCTTGCAGCGGCTCCCCTGTAATTCGAACCCTGGGGCTGGGGAAGGGGAGGGGGCTGGTCTTCCATCACTTGCCAGGGCAGAGCTGGTGGCTTCCTACCCAGGGCTGCCTGCCACCTCGTTGCAGCCCCATTGCATCTTGTCTGCTGTTTCCTTTGGGTGTGTGGTGGGGAGACTCTCCTGAGATACAGGAGGCGCAGACACATGCTGCCCCCCATCTTGGCATTCCCAACCACGGCAGCCTCCACTGGTGGCCTAACTTGGGTGAGGGCGGGGAGGGGAAGACGAGCAGAAGGGAGGGGAGTCCCACCGATACCCCAGCCCGCTCCCACCCCTGGCACGTCCAGCTTTGCCCCTCGGCCCAAGCTGGTAAGGGGCAGAGCAGGGGCTGGGAAACTCTTCACCATCAGCCCCGAAAGTGTGAACTTTGTGGCTAAAAAAACCAAAAGAAAACAAAACAAGCGGGGCTCGGAGCAGCAGCTGTTCCTGTTTGCCCTTCTCCTTTCCTGCTTTTTTTCTTCTTCTTCTTCTATCGCCTCGACCACAGAGACGCTAAGATGGAGCTGGCTCCCCTCCCCTTTCGACTCATAACCAGCCCCTCTTGTGCAGAAGCACCACAGCCAACCACCTCCACCGCAATGGTGACAGTGACAGCTGCAGGGTGCCCTCCCTCTCCCCCCCAGCACCCACTCCTCCCCGCTCAGGCCCCCCCAAGCTGCGATCCTCTGCAGCCCCCGGAGCCGGGGTTCCTCGCGGCCCCGCAAAGCTCCTCCTGACATTTGAAAAATGCCAGGCTCAGACAGGAGACGGCAGCTGCAGGGTGGCACCGGGCCAACTATTTCATTTTGGGTGGGTTTCAGTTTGTTTTCCGCCGCGGATGGATCCATGAATGAAAGGAGAAGCCTGGGCGCCGGCTGTTGGAGGTCATGCCTCTGCTGACGCTGTCGAGGGTCCAACGGGCCCTGGCTGCAGGGGCCCGCTCCCCCCTCGGCAGAGCAAGGCAGGAACTGAGTCATCGCTGCAGCGGGCGTTTCCATGGGTGGGATCAATGTGGCTGTGAGACCACGGTACCCACAATGCTTAGGAGACCTGGATGGCTCCAGGCAGGGTCGGGAGAGAGGAAGCACCCTTCACTGCTGGGTTCAAATCCAACAGGAGCCATGTTTTTCCAATGTAAAAATCATCGAATCGTGGAGTCATAGAGCAGGCGGGCTGGAAGGGACCTCCAGAGTTCATGTAGTCCAACCCCGCGCCAGAGACAGCATCATCCCTATACAAATGCATTGTCTAACATCCTAATAACACCACCCAGTCAACCCTGACACAACCACAGGGCAGGCATAACACACTCACCTGCTGCAGGTAAGGCAGGGGCACGGCAGTGGCCAATGGGCCGCTCCTGCAAGGCGTGCTAAAATACTCTGGAGAGATACAGGGACATGTCAGCAGTGAGGGCTTAAGAGTGGCTTTGAGGATCAGCCAGTCTGAGATGAGCTGACGCAGCGTGAGCAACACAAGGGGGTCATGCAGCTCTGTAGGCCCAATGCGCTGCATTGCCCAGGGCTCCTGGCAGCTCTCCATCCCCTCCCTGCTCTGTGGGGCCCCCCCAGACCCCTCTTCTCCAGGGACACACAGCAACCCCCCCAGTTTCCAAGAGCAATGTGTGCCTCTCCTCCCTGCCAGAGCCTCCCATTCCCCCATGCTAGCATTGCGCAGCCCTATTTCTTCCCCTCATGCCGAGTCTGTGCCCCTGCTTTTCCTATACCAGGTCTCACATGCTCCCTCTCTAAAACGGGGCCACGGATGCCACATCTTCCCCTTCCCCCTGCTATTGTCATCCGCCTAGGAAGGAAGTCCCCCAGGGTGTCCGGGGACATGAAAATGTGTGTCCATCAGCCAGGCTGAGCTAGAAACACTAGCAGAGGTGCTTGGGATGGGGACATGCTGTTTTCCTTGGACATCCTGCGATGTTCTGGGATGGATCAGGCGCAGTATTCAGAAGTTATTGTTACTGCAGAAAGATAAACCCCCAGGTACCATCATGAAGGAGGAAAGTCCTTTGCAAGCCTGACCAGTGGCATGGTAGGCAGAGAGGTGGGCAGACATGCAGACAGATGGATGTGCTCAGCATTACTTGTTATGCAGTTTCTTCGGGATGTTAACAAGGAGCTCGCGTGAGGGCTATGCCTGTTTGGGCACGATGCCCATGTGGTGAGCTGGTGATATAAGCAGTCATGCCATTTACCCATTTGGGGTGTCTGGGCCAGGAAACAACAGGATGCAGCAAGGACTCAGGCTGGGTGGACCCATAGGGCCAGGCAGCCCAAGTGTCTGCAGCGAGGCAGGGATGATTTGCCCTGAGCTGGGCTCTGGGTCAAGGCAGAACGAGCTTATCTTGCTGGCCAGGGAAGGGTGTATCAGGGAGAGGAACATGCAGGAGGGTGTGAGATAAAGCAGCTCTGTCCCCTGCAGAGGAACCTCCCACCCTTCCATCCCGCAACGCCCCCTCTCCATGCCCCCAGGGTGCCTACTGCTCTTGCTTTGCACCCTCTGGATGCCTGATTAGTGAGTGGCAAGGAGTGGACCCAACAGTGGCACCGTCCAAATTTTGAGGAGCAGGGGACCGATGCCATGGTTTGCATGGGCGGAGAGCACTGCGCATAGCCATGGGGGGATCACACCAAGACCAGCTGGGAACAGGGAAGAACTGATGTGGCTATGGATGTATTCCAGGCATGATCCAGAAAGCCCTGCTTGGAGGCTGCGCTATGGGGGACACACCCTGTGGGTGGGTGCAATACTGTCATGCCATGACTCTGCATGTGGGATCACTGGGCGTGGAGAATGGGGGATCTAGCTGGTGAGACCAGGGTCCTGACTGATGGGGGACTGGTAGGACAGATGCCTGGTCTGGGGGCAAGGTTAGCTGCCCATCAAGCACCTCGGGGCCTGGTGCTGGGAGTGAGCAAAGGAGGTGTCCTGTCCAACGGACCCACACTCACTCATGCACTCCCTGTGCACACTCACCCCCACCGCACACACAGACTTGTACACACTCACACACGCCTACCCCCACACTCTCATCTCACGTACTCATACGCACTCTGCACACATGCACACAGCCCACAAGCACATGCCCAGTTGAGTGTGCACTTGGCTACACACTGTTGCCACCGCTCGCTCCCACCGTGGTCTCTGCCTTTTGCACACGTGCCTCGGTTCACACGCACTCATGCATGCAAGTGTGCCTTCCCACCCTTCTTCTCCTGCCCTCCATCTTGCGGGCTGCCCTGTTCTGGAAGGTTTGGCGCGGGGGGCGTGATGCGCGTTGGAGACTGGCACGGAAATGCCAACTGCATTTGTCTGTCTGAGTTTGCTGGCGGGGATGTGGCGCAGAGGGGCGGCGGGGGGAAGGGAGAGAGCTTTTCTCCCCCATTGCAGGACTCCAGGCCCCTGGGCTGTCCCCTCTTGTTATAGGTGAGCAGGCTGGGCTGCAGCTCTCGGGGAATGGGGGTGCCATGGCACACTGCCCCCCGCCCCTCTCCAGCCCGGGCAGTAGGGTTGAAGCAGGCAGCAAGGACGACCCTTTGATGTTCATACTTTATATTCATGTAAGCAACATAAATCCGCCTGGCTGCTCTTTCCCTGACAATAGAATTCATTATGATGGAAATATCCTCCGGAGGACTGCAGCTTAATTACCTCCTGATTTGCATTTTTGCATATTAATGACTGCGGAGCTGCTAATTTTGCTGCATTATTTTAAAGGCATAGGAACCCTGCTATTTCTGCCGTGTCGCCTGCCATTTTCTCTTTCGCTCTGTCTCTGTGGATGGCATGAGTGCCGCAGAGCACCCCGGAGCTACGGGCATCGCCACCCAGCCCCGCTGTGTCACTTTTGGTGATCCCTTCGGGCCAAACCCCAGCCCGAGAGCCCTGCTCTGTCCCTGCCCCCTCGCTGACTAAGCATGCGTGTGGGGTGATAAACACAGTGCTTGGTTTTGCCAGGGGTTCCCATTGTTACTTGCTACCACTGCCCTCTGGAAGAGACCCCCTTCTCCTCCGTGAGCATCAGTGCTGCCCGGCGGCAGGGGTCCGTGCGTCTCAGCAGGACCCTGCCTGGCAACAAGGGGCAGCGTCGGGGTGGGGGCGGTTCCTGCGTCTCGGCTGCCCCCAGCTATTGTTCTGCTGGCGGCTTTTTGGGCAGCGGTGTCACCGCGTGTTACTTCCACTACACAGGGCCCAACCGCAACGGGCCCGGAGTGGGAGGGGAAGGGCGCGCCTGCCCCATGGCTCCCGTCAGGGCCGTACGCCTGCAGGCAACCCCTCTCCGGCTGGGCGGCCCTGGGTCAGAGGATGGGGCTCCAAAGAAGCCCATGCTCTGGGAGCCATCTACAGACTGTGCTGGAGCTGTCCCTGGCCCCGCCAGCTACTGTGTGGAGCAGATATGCTAATGCCGTGTGCTCAAAGCAGCTTTCCAACAGCCACAGGTGGACAGCGAGATGCCTTTGCACTGCCTCTTATGCCTCGGTGGTGGGCAGAAGGAGGTATGGAGAAGCAGAGCTCCACTCCTGACCCCACACCAGCAGCTGGAGATAGAGTAGCCCTCCCCACCTGGGAGGGGTCAGGACGGGGGCTGCACATGCCAGCACTGAGCTGAATACTCAGGGCCCCAGGTGGTGCTCCTTGACCTCAGGGGAATCCTGACCCCTTCAGCAGGGTGGAGGGGACACAGGTGGATGTGTGAGCCCCATCCCCCAGGGACCTGCGTGCAAGCTGCCAGCTGCCTGGTGCCAGCACTGAGATCCTCAGGCCTCCCTGCACCACCCCCCTTGTCCCAGGACTGCATTTCACAGATGAGCTGAGCCTATAACCACACACAGACCTTCCCAGCCTCTTCCTTGAATGTCTGGAGAGCCTTCTCTTGGTGCTACTGGCAGAGAATGGCCAGCATCTCTCTGGACGCCAGGGGAGTGACTCCGGAGTCACACCTGCATCGTGAAGAGCAGTGTGGCTCTGCCAGCACTCGAGGCCCTGCAGGGAACAGGGAAGTGCAACCCTGGGCTCTGTGATCTCGCTGCTGGGCCCAGCCTGCAGCCAGCCCCATGCAGGTGTGACCAAGGGTGGTGCTGCCCGCAGTGACTAGGCCTGCATGCTCTGCCGCCTGATTCCAGTGCTGCCTCGCATCCAGTTTGCTCTTGGGCGACGACTTCACAGGGCACAGAACCATGCAGGTGGCTCTCGGTAAATGCCTTCACCCCGGGACATAATGGGGGAAGGGTCCACAGGCAAGACCTTGTACTCTGGGGGTGGCATTATCCAGTGTTCATAGCCCAGTACATCACCCACGCGACAGGGAGCCGTGTGCCCAGGACTGAGAGGCACATAGGGAACTGGGTATCATGGCGCTGCTTCCACGCCTGTGCGGCAACTCCTGACTTCATGCCATTCATGTGACCAAAATTAGGGCTGCAGGGCTCAGGGGATTCACGCCGGGGAGCCTGAGTGTGCCCTTGAACGTGTCTGGATGTCCCTTCCCCTGGGGCGTGGAGCTGGGTTGAGTGCCTGGAACGAGCCACTGTCCTGAGGTGCTTTGCTCTTTGGTTTTCAGTCCTGCCTGGGTCCTGGGCATCAACAAGCAATGAAACAGCAAAGGGCTAACTCTAGGCCTCATGAGGCAGCTCTTTTCTGGGCTCAGCCCTGCATCCCTCTGGGTCTGGATCCATTTCTTCTCTCTGTTGAGCCCTCCCCAAGCTCCGCTCACTCCAGCAGGTGCAAATGCAGAGTCGCAGGTGGACTTGTTCCAGCCCCGACGCTGGTGCTATGACGGGGTGCAGCCACCAGGTGGGCACCAGGATACCCTGGCCAGGAGCCCACAGGCCCTGCAGGGCAGAGCAGGCTGCCTGCTGAGCCTCCCTGAGGCCCAGGGCTCATGAGCCAGTGCCGAGCACACCCCGCCCAGCCCTGCCCATGGCCAGGCGTTTTGGATAGGCTCCTTTTCCTTTGCTTCCCTCTTGCATTTGCTCTTGGTCCAAAACCAGCCATGGCTCTGATGAGCATCAGCGAATCATTTGCACCCCCCCCCGCCCCCGCCCCCCAGTGCCGCCCGTCTATCCCTGCCCATCGGTGCTCCCTCCTGGGCACTGAACCTCCCCACAGCTGAGAGAGCGCAAGCTTCCAGCCTAGTGCTCCCCATCACCGTGCCTGGCTGGGACCCACAGGGAGGGTATGGGGAGCTCACTCCATGGGACACATGTAGCCCATGAGCTCCCCACAGCACTGCCAGCTCCATGCCGGTTGTACTGCGGTGGAGTGGCCCAGATGCTGGGCTGGGTTGAGAGCCCCGTGGCGAGCTCAGGGGGAAAACCTTGAGGGCGTGTGAGACCTGGAAGTGTGGCTTCCTGGCCAAGGGAAGAGGACATGGGAGGCAGGGGAGAGAGATGGTGGAGGGTTACTGGGGCAGGTCAGTGCCCAGTGCCCGCTCCCCTGGGGCAGGTGGGTGCCCGGTGCCGGCTCATGGGGAACTGCAGAGCTCCTTGCGAGGGCTCATGGCACCACCTGGCGGCTCTCCTCCCGAATGGCAGCCCTCACGCATGCCGCTCCAGGGCACCGTGCCCGCTGCCTGGGTCTCCTCTTCCTGGACACATGGAGCAGCGGGGTCTGCTGGAGGCACAACCCTCCGCCTGCCTCCAGCCCCTGCTGTCAGGCCGCTTGCTGCTGGTGGGCCTGCTGCTGGTGACCTCCTGCAGGGGTGGGACACTGACCCGAGGCGAGGGCAGCTGGCCTGTCTGTCTAGCTTGAGAGCGTGATAGCACCCAGAGACCCACGTGGAGAAAGGAGAGGGTGTCAGGGATGGTGGACTTGGGGGGCAGCAACCCAGGGCTCCTGCCTCTATACCCCATCAGTGGCACAGGGGGCACAGGCTGGACTAACTGTGCCCCTTCACGTTACTGATCAGCCTGGCAGGGGCCAGGGTGATCTCTGCAACAGGCCCACAGAGGACTGGTACCTTGTGGAGCTGTGAACAGCTGCTCAAAGGCACCTTCCACATGGCTGCAGCCCTGGGATTGTGCTGTATTGCGGGTGCTCGGGAAGGGACGTCCTCAAAGTGCAGCCACCTCTGGTGTGGAACGCTGCAGGTGTTTAATGCTGCCCACTACAGCGGGGTCACCACTGGAGGCAGGGCCCTGGGGATGGTCCTGAGGGGCGCTTCCTGTCCCAAATAAGCTGAGGACAGGGAATCGGAAGGAGCAGTGTGAGCATTTATCTCACTGGGATGGGCCCAGGTCTGCCACCCACAGGACTGGGTCTGCTGCGAAATATCAGTTCTCTGCCTCTGCCCAGCCTGAACTCCAGCCCTGCCCATCGTGAGCCCATGGGGAAGGCTGGGAGCCCCAGGGAAGCTGCATGGCTCAGACAATACACAGAGGCAGCTGTTGCCACCGGGATGCCCCCAGCACAGCCTGCGGGCACTGTGGATCCTTCACGTCCTGATCCCTTGCCCTGACATGCCTGTCCCTGCTTTGCCAGGTGGCTCTGTCCTGGGCAGTACTCTGTGGCCTCCCACCCCGTCTTGTGCTTTCAGGCTGATGCTGGAGAGGAAGAAGAGGCAAAGCCAGCAGGGTGCAGGGTGGCCTGGCAAGGGACTCCAGACCCTGGGGCCCTATTTTTGCTTCTGCCACCACTGTACTTGGTGACCTTGGGCCTGTCACTGGCTGCTCCCTCATCTGGCTGACTGTGGGTGTGGAAGCTGGGCTGCGGGTCAGGGTAGGTCTCTTACAGTGTCTCTGCTTTCAGCTAGGAGCTCTCTGAGGTGCTCTCCTGCTTATGGGGGGGGAGGTACCCCCAGCTCAGGGCTCCCCTGAAGGGCATATGGCAGTAACAGGTCCCCACAGACCTGAATCTTGGGTCTTGGCCTTCTCCTTTGCACTTCCGGGTGGGGGTGGAAGCAGGACCAGGACTCCTGGGTTCTGCTTCTAGCTCTGCTGCCAACAGACTGTGCAGCTGCCAGCAAGTCCTTCCCTGCCAGTAAAAGGGCTACTGGCTTGGGCCCACTCTGCAGGGGGGGTGTGTGTGTGTGCGTGTGTGCGCATGTGCATGTGTGTGTACACATGTGGAGTGGGTGCTGAGGCTCCAGTCCCGCAAAGGGCAGAGATGCACACAGCTGAGCTGGACCAGACGTGAGAAGCCACGAGAATGGCCCATCCTTGTGGCTGGAGGTGTGGGGAGCTCAGCTGAGCCAAACAGCAGGGCTCGGCTGGAGGTGCCCACATGGCTCCATCTAGTTGCAAGGGGAAGAGGGGCTGCAGCCTGCCCTGCAGGGGGGCAGAGGGTTTCCTGCCCTCTCAAGATAGAGCCAGGCAGCTCTACCTGAGGCCACCCCAGCCCTGCTGTGGCACAGGGAGGAACAGACTGGCCTGCAGGCCCCTTGCATGCTGCTCAGACAGTAGGAGAGGGGCAGATGGCTGGTGGGGACATGGGGACTGGTGCCCAGGAGCAGAAGGGCAGACACTCAGAGCACAGACGCTGTGCAGTGAAGGCACCAATACCTGGGTCACCCACTAGAGGGCGATGGGACCCCAGGAATCACCCTCCGCGGGGTGCCCTGGGCTGGATGCCTCCAGCCTGGCCCTCTCCATCTTTCTTTCCCTCTGTCCCTCTATCCCTTCCTCCCTCTCCCCGCTCTCTGTCCACCCCCTGCCCCTTCCCAGTTGCTCCTCCACAACTCAGTCCCCTGGTCGGCCTGGTTGGCTGTGTGAGTCCTGATGGGAGCGTGGGGTCCAGCCCCAGGGACACCCCAGCAGCAATCTCCAAGGCTCTGGGATGGGAATGGTGGTGATTAGCTACGGTCTGGCATGACAAGGGTGCCAGGCTGGTGCCATTAGATCAGGGTGGGCAAGGCCTGGTGCAGGATGACTCCTAGGTAGGGTGAGCACCTTTTCAAAATGGAAAAGTGGGACACATGCCTGCCTCCCCCGCTCCCCACACCTCTGCTGGGCGCATGGCCAGAGCAGAGCCGAGTGGAGCAGAGCTGGGGCGGATGTGGGCTGCCTGCTGTGGGCTTAGGGCTCCCCAGCCTGCTGCCTTTCCCCCAGGCCCCCCGTGCCAGCCGTGCACCCTCTGCCCACTTGGCAGCAGTCAGGGGCACAACTCCACAGGGGGTAGGTGTGCCTCACCATGGCAGTCACCAGTGAGGGGCCCCTGGGGTGGAGGGCAGCAGTGCAGGGAGCCCTGAGGTCGCAGCAGGCAGTCCACATCTGCATCTGCCTCCACCCCACACACAAATCTGGGGGGGCATGTGCCCCCCCATGCCCTCTGACAGGAAGCTGCCCCCTCCCCCGGATGAGCTGCCTGTGGCTCTGTACTGCTCGTCACCCTGGCCCCAGGCCCCATGTACCGCCCAGGCTAGGCAGCGCCCCCAGCCCCTGCCGCACTCCCTCTCTCACGGTGGGGACCTCAGTCTGCCCCCACATCCTCCTTATGTCTCCTCCTCCCCATAGACTTACCTGCAGGGAGCTGCTCTCCATGCTGCCTGGCTGTATTCCTGGCCACGTGCATGTGTGCGGGCATGCACATTCACATGACACCCCTTCTGTCCTGCTCCCAGCAGTCCCAAGCAGCCTGCAAGGGAAAACCTGCTGCTTCCCAAACCCAGATGACTGCAGGATACTGCAAATCCAGGACAAATGCCATCCTGGAGTCATGCAGCCTGGGACCAGGACTTGATGTTCCCATTCTGGGACTGGCCCATCCAATTACGGATGGGTGGTCACCCTACTCTTGTGTGTTCCCAGCATGAAGCACAGGCTGGTCTCACTGCTGTTTCCCATACGCCCAGGGGATGGCATGGTTCTTGGATGATTCGTGCCAGCCCATGTGCCTGGTGGACAGGGAGTGGGGCCTGCTGCTTGCGTGGCGTTACCTGGTCGCAGCCCAGTCATAGGAAATGCCTCCCTTGGCAGTTACCTTTGCCCTTGCTAGGCCAACATAAAGCCCCAGCAACCTGCTCTGCCCAGCGGATGCAGAATGGGGCTGACTGCCCCAAAGCTGTGGCTAGCTCCCATAAACTGCAGGCAGATCCAGAGCCTGAGAGGCAAACCTGCAGGTGCTCCCTGCCACCTCAACCCGTAGCCCCAGCCATCCCTCCTGGGCTGTCATCTGCACAGCTCTGCTGGTGCCCCTGAAGGCCCAAACTGCAGCCCCTCATAATCCATGGGTCATAGCTCAGCAGGCCTCAGTGAGCTGGAGCAGGGAAGTGCACTAAGAGGAGGTCAGTGAGCTCTGGGCAGAGTGGGGGAAAGACACAATTCAGCGCCAGGGCTGGACTGAGGCAACTGCAGTCCTGCAGGGTAGCCCCAGGCCCTGCCAGAGCTGCCGAAGTATTAATGAGCCCCAATGGTCCCAGCAGTGCAGGACGCTCGCAGTGGGAAGGCTTCTCTGTCACCAGCTTGCCCTGCCCAGGCTCCTGTGGTGCAGCCTTCCCTCCACACTCTGCCCGGCTGGATGTCTCAGTGAGTTTTGCATCCCTTGGAAGCTGCAGCCCCCTGGACATCACCAGGCTCCAACTCTCTAGTGCTGGCTGGAGGGCACCAGCGGCACCAATTCACACAGGTTGCTGGCGTGGTATGTGCCCCCCCAAGTGCACTGTCAACCCCACTCCTTACTCGCAGCACCACTGCCCTCCCCACATTCACAGTGTTGTCCCAAACACAGTGTCAGGCCCTAGGTTAGGGTGCCAGACCCCATACTCCCACTCATGGCACCGCTGTCTCACTCCCAGGATCAGTCCCCAGTGGCTCTCCAAAGAGCTCCTTTGCATATTTATCATGACACAGGGAATGTCCCGCTGCCTACCCAGCCACTGACAGAGTCACCGGTGAATGCAGCCTTCATTGTACCTTTCCCTGGCATGCAATGGGTCACAACTGACATATGGGAGAAGAAACACCCAGAAGCCCTTGGGGACCTCCTTTTCCTGGCCAGGCAAGCAGTGTGGGTGCAGGGGCCTGAGCAAGAATAAATTCAGTGCCTCCCCTCCATGGTTCACTCAGGGTTTGGCATGGGAGAGCCGGCTTGCTTGAGGTGCCCGGACGATGAAAAGCCAGTGCAAAGCAGGGCAGCTCGGGATTTTGCTGACACCTGTGCGTAAGATTTGGGTCTTCAGGTTTGGGGTTGGGAGGGATCAGAGAAAATGGGTCCAGTTTGAACCCAGCTGCAGCCAGCTTGGCTCTAAGAAGGAACTTGTGCTGGGTAAAAGTGGCCCAGGCAGATGGGACAGTGGAGCCTAGTGGTTTCAGTATGAGACTGGGTATTGCGACTCCTGGGCTCTATTTCTGCCTTTGATTCCCTGTGTGACCTTGTGGCAAGTCCTGTCTCTTGTTTGTGCCTCAGTTTCACCATCTGTAAGATGGGAATAGCAATGCTACCTAGTTTGTTGACAGTCTGTAGTGCATAACAGTGCTCCCTAGACTCTTCCTGCTGCGGGGAGGTAGCCGGGAGCTCCCCCATAAACAGTGCCCCCCTCTCTACAGTCACCCCTGGTGCCAGAAGTTGAGACTGGAGTAGCTGGGAGCCTCCCCCTTGCCACAAGCATACCGGCCCTGTCCCCTGCAGTGCCCCTGCCAGGGGAGGCCGGATGTGCGAGTGACTCCTGGGTGGTTGCACGGCCTTGCCCAGCTGACCCCAGCCCTCCCCTACAGCAGCGAGTGGCTCGTGGCTCGTGGCGGCCAGGCGGCCGTGAATAGGGGGATCATAATGATCTGACTCCAAACATCTCATTCTCAACCCGGGGGGCAGCTGGGATGGAAAGGTCACGGCGGGAGGTCAGGCGGAAAGGTCAGAGAGGCGGGCCTAGGGCACCAGCTGTTAGCAAAGCATTTAAGGAAGAGAAGAGGCCTGTAAAGAAAAGGAGGCAGCAGCTTGTGGTGTGGGAGTGGGGCGTGCTGGGGGCTTGCGTGCAGTGTGTAGTCACGCCAGGGCCTTGGTGTGTGAGCGGGCACTGATCAACCGAGGCCTCCCGCTGCTGGGGCCCTGCACTGCTCGGCCAGGGTGAGGTCTCTCCATGCTCCCCGATACTGTGCGGCAGAGGAGGTTTCCTTCCAATTCCAGGCTGGGCGGGCGAGAGCCGCTGGTCCTGTCTGCCCTCAGCTTCCACGCGGTTCTGCACCCCAGACACATGAGACCGGGGGGCTCAGTCGGGCCCGGCGGAGTTCAACCCATTGCAAACGCGGCCGGAGGGGCAGGACCGGTGGGGCGTGCGGGGGGCAGTTCGGAGGTGCAGCAGCAAAGCTGGGCGTAGGGGAGCCTGGCGCTGAGACGGTGGGGGTAGGGGTGATGGGTCGGGCTAAGGGCACTGGTGCGCCAGAGACCTCTTAGTTCTGCACCCCAGCCGCCGGAGAGAAGCACGACCAGCTACACTGACTCGTACCAAATCCACACTGAGGCACGTCCCTGCCCCGCGTCCTGGCTTTGCCTGAAGTGGACTAAGGGGGGTGCTGGGCCAGTGCGTAGTGTCTCCGGGGGTCGGGGGTCTTTGCTTTGCCTCTTTGTAACGCTGACGCCCCCATTCCTCCTCTCCCCGGGGTCCTCAGTGGGGCGGCCTGGACCCCTTGCACTCTAGACACGTGGGGTCTCCCGCGTGAGCCAAGGGAGGAGCTCCCTCAGCTGGGAGCAGACCCAGATTCCCCCGAGCTCAGCTCCGGTTTAGCCGCCTGCACGAGGTGTCGGGGCTGGGAACGCAGGGGCTCCGAACCCTCTTCTCTGGAGCAGCCGTGAGGGGGCAGCTGAGGCCTGTTGTGCAGCCTTTGTTCCCCTGGAGACTCTCCGCTTCTGGACAGCATTGTGCCCACGTGCAGCTGTGCCTGGGGCTGGCTCTTCGCCCTTCTAGCTGCCGCCTGCTCGCGCTGCTTTGTGCCGAGTGCCACGCACGCTGCCGGGGGAGACCCACGCGCTCGCTCCCGCACGCCCGCCACGCGCTCTGCTGCAGGCTCGACTTTGCCCCTCTTTGTTTTCCTGCACTGTACCATAAAAGTGTCATTCAGAGTGACAGCCACAGCTGCCATCTGCAGCTGGAGACATGGAGCACGTGGCTCAGGGGTTAGCAGAGAGGACACCGACTCAGGACATCTGGGCTTATCCCCTGCCATGTGACCTCTGGTGGATGTTTCACGGCCTCAGTTTCCCCGGCAATAAAACAGGGCCATTGCACTGGCCCGTGTGTGTGTGTGTGTGTGTGTGTGTGTGTGGTGGGAGGGGGTGGCGAAGGGTATTAATGAATCCTTGTAACATGCTCTGAGATCCCCACGGAGGCCGGAGAAGGGCAGAGGTCAATGCATTTCCACCCCCAGGCCTGGATCTGTCAGAGCCCTGTCACCTCGTCCCCTGGATCCCGTGGTCCCTGAAGCACTGACCTGGTCTCAGTGATTGGCTTGAACAGCCGCGGTGCCTTCCCATTGGTTGCTGTGGGGGTTGTCCCGCCTGAGGTGACGCGTCCCTCATTGAGAGGAGGGTTAGAAAGAAGCTCCCGAAACTAAGTGCCCCTGAGTGGCCACCCTGGGCGGGGAGCAGGTGTGCCCCTGCCTGCTCATGGTGGGGACCAGGGGCAGCGCTGCAGTGGTGCCAACGGCAGCCTCAACCCCGCTCGGTGCCCCGCGGTGCTGGGCACTGCACTGACATATCAGGAGAGACAGTCCCTGCCCCGGGGAGCTTCCAGCCTAACCAGGGGCTGGGTGAAGGCCAAGCAAAAGGGCACGGAGAGGGGCACAGAGGAACGGCAGCAGAAGGCGGCTCCCGGTGCCAGCACACATCCTACCGCCGCCCATGCACTAGGCTGGCACCCTCGCAGCCCATAGCTGGTGCCTCTGAGAGCAGAGGGCTGTGGTTGCTGGCACCGTGAGCCCGTGCCAGGTGAAGCTGGTGGCTCCAGGGGGACAGCCCCAGGGGGCAGAGCTGTGATCTACTCTACGCTCATCCCCTAAACCTCTGATTCCCAGCGGGTGTGAGCTCCCTTCCCCTCTCTCTGGGCAAGACCAGCTCCTGCACCCGCGCAGCCCCTGGGGCTCCCCTGCTGTCTCCTGCGCAAGGCCGGGGACAGCCAAGGGCTGCATTTATTTCCTAACGACTCGGGATCTGAACTACCGGGCTGCTGCACTCGGGCCAGGAATTTACGCCCGGTCCCCGGGTACTGCACCTTGCCTGACACGCTGACCTGCTCCACCAGCCCCCCCCCCGCAGTCCAGGAGGCGCCCCGCCAGCGGACTGGCGGCATCACCTTGGCAACCACTGATGGTCAGCATCTTAGTGACCTGCGAGACCTGGAGGGAGCCCTTTCCCCGGCCAGGGTCACAGGGGTCAATCAATCTCATTGCTATGCGAGGGCCAGCACCAGAAATGGATTCCAGGGTGGAGGAGAGAAAGGCAGGGAGGCAGGAGGCAAGGACTGGCAGCGCCGAGAAGGAGAGATACAAATTGCACAAAAACTGAAGAAACCAGCCGCGCCTCCTTTAGCAAGAAGCCGGGTCCGTTCCCCGGCTCGGCCCCTGCCTTAGCCGGGGCTTTGACCGCTCCAACCTGCCCCTTTGTTCCAACCTCGGAAAGCCCCTGGGGTTGCAGACCTGACCCCCGGCGTGCTCCCAGGTGCCCCGAGCGCCGCGTTTGGGCTCCGGGAGGACATTGCGGGGCTCTTGCGAGGACTGAAATGCCATCGCGGGACGAAAAGCACGCTTCGTGTGCGCCTGCCTAGGCTGAGTGCAGCCGGGAGCGTGACCTGTGTCCACCTGAGCGCCCCCGGGGGGTTCCCTCGGATTGACCCTGCGCCCCACGCCCTTGGGCTGCTTTGGTACCCCAGGGCAGCGAGCGAAGGCTCCCCGTGGCACTGCTCCTGCCAGGCCTCCGTGCAGCAACGTCTCTCAGGATCAGGCCCTGGCAGCGGTGCAGACAAGCACGGGGGTGGAGGGGGG
>NW_017728905.1:930516-933414 GCF_001723895.1 Crocodylus porosus
AACTGTTCCTGTAAACCCCTGCCCCAGGTTTCCATTTCCTACCCCGGCGTTACCGCATCCTGCCAGCGAGCGTCACCAGGCTGCTGTGGGAAGGGGATGGGGAGGGGGAGGGGAAGGAGGCCTCATCTGATCAATACTCACTGGGGGGCTGTGAAGCAGGGGAGGGGGAGCTCAGGTTGCCGCCTCAGCTTTCCCTCCCCCAGAAGAAACCCATCATGGGGGGAACGGCATATCATGTGGTGATAAGGGCCGGAGGAAGGGGAGCGAGTGGGGGGAGGGGGGCTCTATCCTTCGCTAACGAGCGAGGAAGGGCCCCAGCGCCAGGTTCAGAGGGCCCCTGTTTTCCATAAGTCTCCCTGCCCCCTTGTCCAAGACCCGTCTGGCCCGGCGTGAGGGCAGGCGATTTCCACCCAGGGCTGGGGAGGGCAGTGCCATGTCCGAGGTGTGTCCCTGCCCATGCACACGGGCTGGCCTCCTGGCCTGGCGGCAGTTCGCTGTTGCCTTGCACAGGTGCAAATGAGTGTGAGGGGGCAGGGGAAGGGATGCACAGGTGGGAGTCAGATGGGCACCTTCCCCATATCTCCTTCCTGCTGGCACGTGTCCTGCAACACCACCTTAGCTCCCATCCTTGGCCTGGCCCTGCCTGGGTCTTAGCCCCCTCGGCGCCTCTGAATTTCCCCCCAGTCTGCAGAGGAGAGTTGCTGAACGCTGCCCGTGCCAGGCAGGGCCGCCCCAGCCCAGATGCAGCAGCTGTGTCTCAGAGGGCGACGAGACACAACCAGTTTTATGCCATAAGCGGAGTGGCTGGTGGGAGCCCTTGGGGTCAGTGACAAGCCAAACAGCGACCTGGACTGGGAGGAACTTCATGAGCCGAGTATGAACAGCGGCACAAACTTGCAGCCACCTCTGGGGCTGGGGAGGGTGTCACTCGGGTGCACGGATGACCGGTGGACGGGAGGGAGGTTTTCGCGAAGGGTCAGCAGGGCTTTGCGGTTCACCTGGTGCAGGCAGGGCCCTGGCTTCTATACTTTCATCTGCAAACTGAACGGCGGAGGGACTCCGTGGGTTTGATCTGGAAGAGCCCTGGGGTGAGATGGGGCTCTGGACGGCTCAGTTACTCCTGGCATTAAGCGCAGCTTCCCTCCCCTCGCCTACTCCTTGCTTGCTCCCCTCTGCCTCCCCTCCCCCTCCCCTCTTTAGGTTTGAGGTTGGAGTCTGGGAAGAAGAGACACTTCGTCTCCAGTGCTGAACCACACAGATCTCAGAGCGGGGGTCTGCTGGGAAAAGCCTCCTCCTTCCCCCGCCTGCTCATCTCTAGCGGAACAGCCTGGGTCACCCGCAAGCAGGGGCATTTCCAGGATTTACCATTAGGGGCTGGGTGAGTGTGTGTAACCTGAGCGCCTGTCCCCCACTGCTAATGGGCTTCTCCTCGCCTGCTCAGCCTTGCTGCCATTAACCTGGCTGCTGGGACTCTATGGGGTGAGGACCAAAAACAGGAGATTTTGGTCCTGCTGCCACCAGAAGGGAGCCAGCTCTCCTCTTTCACAGTGGGAGCTGGCCACCCTGCCCCTTGCTTTGCTTGCCAAAGGTAAGCCCAGTGAAGCATGAAATGCAGAGGACAGTGTGGTCCCTTCTCAATGAGGGAGGCATTAGCAAGGGCGCAATGGCAGGAGCATGAGACAATGTGTGCAGCATTGAACCCACTAACCCTTTTGGGCCTCATTCTCAGGTATGCTTAAACCACGAGCCTCCAGAGGCCTTACATTCACTCTCACTTTAAGGCTCCTTTCATGATACAGGAACATCAGCTTGGAAGGAGCCCCTTGGGTCATTAAGTGCAGTCCCCTGCTATAGCAGGCAACCACATAGCCACTAGCCAGAGCACAAGGCACAGGGTAAACGAGAATCAAGCCCAATTGCATCTGACATCCAGAAGATGGATTTATTGCAATGATGCAAAAATTAGTTTATGGAACATATAGAGAGAGATGTATAAAGATTTCCTTCCTTGGTGGGTGAACGTGGCAGAGAAGCAGCACGTCTCATGGTAAGATTTATTAACGACTGTGGTTTATTATTTGTTGAGCACCAACAATAACCCAGCATTTCAGAGGGCTCCCAGCCAGATTGCATGTTGGGTGTGGAGTTCGTTGGAAAATCGGAGTTACAAAGGGAGCTGCTGGGAGCTAAGCACTGTGGAAAACCCAGCCCCAAGTACTCCAATACCTGGCGTCATGCCCTGGGTACAATGCTGATTCTCAGAGTAACTCCTCACTGTTACAGAGACTTTGCATCAGAGAATCTCAAAGCAGTTACGATCATAATCCCCATTTTACACATGGGTAAGCTAAGGCCCACAACTGGAGTTGCTTTTCACCCAGCTCAGCGGCACAAGACTTCTTGCCTCCCTACTCCTAGCCCAGGGTGCAGTAACCATTAGGCTATACCAGCAGCCTTGCTTGGGTAGGAGCAGCCCTCTTGTACCCAGTGGGACAGTTTGTGCAGTCCTTGGAGTGAGATGGAACAGCAGACATGGGGCCTCAGACTTATTTAAACAAGGAGACACGGTGGCCTGAGCAAATTAGCCACCGGTGCTGGAAAAGTAGAGCCAAATCCCAATGCTGAGGAAAGCCAAGGGATTTTTTCTCCCTGACTTCAGTGGGATCAGAGACCTGAGGGCTCTGCACCTTGGCAGCTGGTGGCATCTCACCCTGCTTGGTATCATTCACTCGGGAAGTAGCAGCCTAGATGGGGACAAGAGACAGGGCAGCTTTCCTCCTAGAGTCCAAGGGCCTCAGCTCTGACCTCCTCCTCCAGATCTGCTAAATGGGCAGAAACAATTGGTGACGGACAGAGGGGACAAGGCTGAACTCCTCAACGAGTTCTTCGCCTCAGTGT
>NW_017728905.1:934469-1021533 GCF_001723895.1 Crocodylus porosus
ATCTATGAATCTATGAATCTATGAATCATGGAGCACCATGGAGCAGTGGCAGGGCTCATGGGTGGATGTGCATGTCCTGAGTGGTTTTCTTGCAAGGATCTCGCCGTGCTTTGCAAGTCTTGGTTAGCTGTAGGGCTTGCGTGAAATGGCTTCTTCCCTTTTCCCCTACTTTGTATGCATGTCTGATTCAGCTCAGCCGGACACAATGGCTGGCCCCTCTCTGAGAGAAGGTCCTGGCATCTATTCTCATTCGCCTTGCAGCTCTGCCCCAGCTCAGAAAGTGGGTGTTGGATCTGGCTCTTGAATCAGCAAGCGTATTGCCAGCTCAGCTCTGCTTGTCCTGCCCTCCGTGACACTTGCACAACCCCATTGGCGATGACAGGACTGCAAAAGTATGACCAAGGCAAGACTCTGCAGAGGGACCTGTGTCCCTGAGGTCACCACGTGGCTTGCACGATAGTTATTGCAGGTCCTGAGGCCAGGAAGAGCCCAGAGTGACTACCTGAGCCCAGCAAGAGCTCTGGCTCGGAGGCAGGGAAAATGGTATTTAGCTGGAGGCTGGGAAAAATGTCACTGAAACAGCTGGATTATGTGGGGCAAGAGAAAAAAAACCAGCAAGAAAACCAAGAGAAAAACCAAGCAGAAGTACCAGAAAAAAGAAGGGGAGCACTTAGGATGTGCCCTCGCAAGAAAGCTAGGGGAGAGTTTTCTGAGCAGAGAGCTGGCTGGAAAGAGGCTTTGGATTGCCAGCAAAGGAACTTGCCTCTGTTTTATTCCTGCTGTGTTCAGGGGAACAGGACTTTGTGCAACCGTTGTGAATATGCAGGTTTGTATCAGAGAGGTACCCGACTCCATCATCAAGTTTCCCTCCTAATACAAACAACCCGCAGATCTTGAATACCGGCCACCAACACTGAGCTAGCAGTATTTATTTTTAAGATGAACCAGTCTGATCCAGCGCTTCTGAGAACCAGCAAACTTCACAGCATACACCTCCCAAATCCCTGGTAAGGGAAGCACAGTTCCCTGTCATGTGTGGGGAAACTGAGGCACTGAAGTGACATGGCCACGGCCACTCAGCAAGCCAGGAGCCTTAGTGCTCAGCCCCCTTGCAAACACATTCATTCCCAGATCCAGGAATGGGACTCGGGTATTCTGGCTCCTGGGGTCCCACTCTCTAGCAGGTGACGACTGGCCAGTCCGGGAAGCTTTTGCTTGCAGCCATGGTTTCTGGGCCTGATTCTGATTTTCCATGGGTGTAATTCCACTGATATCCATGGCCTTACTCCTGATTCAAGGCCTGATCCTCTGAGGTCCTGAGTACCGTCTAAGACCCAGTGGCAGTCCAGGGTGTTTGACGGTGTGCAGGATCAGGCTTGCATGCTGCTGGGGCGAGATCAGGATCTGGCCCCGCTTTTTTGCTCTGGGGAAAGGACGCAGGAGCCATGTACCCTTTCCCACCCCATGGGGCGCCTGGTCCTGGCGGGACGCGGTGTGCTGTTCTCTGTGTCTCCTTGCTGCGCGGTCGATCCCCAGACAGGCTCCTTGCCTTGCTGTGTGCGCTCTTTCTAGCCCATTGATTTCCCTGAGTAAGTGAGTTTGTATGGATCATGCAGCAGGCAGTCCGGGCTGCCCATCGGCAGCACAGCACACGGAGGAGGGGGGAGACAGAGAGGGAGAGAGCAGAGCAGGCAGGATCAATGCTGAGAGTGTGAAGTGAATTAATGGAAGACGTACAGGCTGGCTGACAGGCAGGGCTGCGGAGACCCGGCCGCCCTTCGGGGCTGGTCGAAGGCAGCTGGGGCTGCTGCTGCAGCACGGCAGCTGGTGGTGCTGGGGGCAGAGGAGAGAGGAGAGGCTGGTGAGCAGGGGAGGTCCTGGTTCCTGTGTTTTCAAGTGTGTTGGGGACTAGCGGGATGGAGGAGCTCCAAACCTTTTTGTCGTTCCCAAGTTGGCAGGGATGGGATTGGAGCTCCGGTGCGGAAAGGAGAGGGGAAAGGGCCAAAGGTCACTGAAGGACAGTATGAAATTACCCTAGAGCCCTGCAACACTCTCCGGGACCTCCTCTGCGGAAGCAGGAGTCGGGGATGTGCAGCCTGCATGTTCTCTTGGGGCTGGGCTGTAGGCAGGGGACACCTGCTCCCAGGCCTTGCTCAGGGGTTGTGATCAGGTGTGATGGACATATCCCGAAGGAGTACGCACTGCATGGGGCTCCCAAGCCAGAGGGAAGATGGGGGCCATCCTTGTGATGGGGACTCAGGGATGGGCACTGGATGGTCTCCCCTGTCTGGCTTGACCCCTTCCCAGGTGACATTAGCAGACAGCACTGTGGGGCAGGCTGGGTGAGTGGAGGGAGCTCAGTTTGCAAAGCAGAAATCGGCAGGGCCTGGAGTTGTCTTCAGCATCCCATCTTTGTCCACAGAAGTTTCCATGATGCGCCAGGTGCCTGGGGGCAGCTGAAGCAGGCAGCCACTGCCCCAAGGCAGTCAGACGGAGGTCCAGGCTGGCAGTTAGTTTCTCTGCAAATCATCTCAGGTTTCTGGGGCCAGATGAAGGGCCTGGAAGTGGGTAGGGGTCTCAGGGCTGAGCTCAGGGAGGTTGAAGGGGGATGGACAGGTCCAACAGAGAGTTGGTCTAGTGGGTGTAGGGGTGTTGGGGGGGGATCAGCTTCCCAGGGAACCTGGGAGGAGGGGTCTGGGCCATGCCAGCGGAGGGGGAGATGGAGCAGCAAGGTGAGAGCATGTTGGTGGGAGCAGCGGGCACCCATGTTTCCCATGGATGGGAACAGGGGCACTGAGTGGTCAGGAGGGCTGAAGGGGGTTGCTGTTGTCCAGGCAGGATAGAGGCTGGGCTGTGAGGCAGAGAGGGAGGGACAGGTCCTAGAGAAGGTGTGAGGAAGGAATGGGCAGGTTTGTTCAGGGCTGCAGTGGTGGGGGTGGGGGAGGGAGGCAGCAAAGGAGAGGAAGGAGACCAAACCCAGCCTCCCTGCGCGTGCCTCCAGCCTGGAGGTGAAGTCACCAACGATGTAGTCTCTCCAGATGCCCTATGCAGTGCAGGCTTTCAGGCCAGCCCATGGACACTGGGACTCTTCTCTCCACTGTGAGTTGGGTGGGTAGCACCTCAGCTCCAGCCACCAAACCCAGTAGGGCTCCCCAGAGGCTGCTGTACAAGCTGGCTAAGGTCTAGCAGGCATCTGACTGCTCCCAGCTCTGTAGTGGGCACCTCTGCCCTGCCTTGCAGCCACTCCGAGTTGCTGAGGCTCACGAGAACCTCACGTCCTCATTGCTCTTCCTCTTTCTGGAGTACTTTGACTGGCAGTGTGACAGTGAAGAATGACAATTTGTAAGGTGGCATTAATGTGTGACAGGCCAGAGGGGACAGGTCACACCCCTGAGCTCAGGCTGCTGGCAGATTCAGGCAGGTGTTCCAACAGCAGCTACACTTAGTGCATTGTGAAGGGTTTTGTTTTTTATTGCAAAGGGGCTCATGGCTTTTAATTTTTGAAAGTCAAAACAGTAATCCTAGGGCACAAGGGCAGGAGGAAGTGTCACTGCAAGCTGGTCCAGTCTAAGCCTGCCACGTGCTTTTGGGATGATGGATTCCACGCTCCCCAACCCCAAAAGCCCTCTGCCAGCCTCTTGGGGTACCCCGCAGAGAGTGTTTATACCTCGGTGACTTAACTCTGTGCAAAAGGTTCGATTTGTCTTGACAAGGCCTCACCCTGCAAAAGGATGAAATTTATGAGTGTGATAGATCAGGATCAAAATGCGGCCTTTTCTTCAGCAGTTTTCTTTATTTTGCAATGAGCATTAGGCAAATTCTGTTCTCCAACAGAAGAATAGATGGTGCTATCAGAAATTTCTCTTATTTTTTTTTTAGCCAAGTCTTGCCAGGTTCCCCTTGAATTGCTGCTTCTTTTCCCTCCTAAAAGTATAACACAGGAAGAAAAACTGTGACCATTTTTGGCTAAATGTGAAGTGATGCAAACTATCTTTTCTCCCCTGGGCGAGGATTCCTTTTCACACACTGCTGCGTTCAGGCCATGAACCCATCTCTGTGATACCAGCAGAAGCTCATGCCCCAAGGAAAGCAGGAGAAGACAAATCTGCAAGAGCAAGCGGGTGCCCTGCCATCACAGTGGCTTGTAGCCCAAGGCTCGGGCACCACCAGGCTCTCCCATAGCCAGCACTATGCATCACCAATTTCCTCTGGCTTTCTGAGCAGGTGTGACCCTGGCTCAGCATCGCCAGCACCAAAAGCTCAAGCCCAAGAGACAGCTGGCTAAAAAGTTAAGTGATTTAAAATACACAAACACACTGGGGACTTTTTCTGTTTGCCTCCAAATTTTGGAGGCTGTAGAGCTGTGCGTTCCAGTTTTTCTCCCCAGTTACAAGTTGAAATTGTGGGTGCGTCTACATAAGGCATTTACTGTGGAGCCGACTAATTAGCTCCTCAGTAAAGCATCACCGTTTACACGTGCAGTTCTATTAGGCCGGAGTAGATTAACTCCCCTGTAGGATAGTACTGCCAGATTACAAGTACTATCCTACAGCAGAGTTATTTCATAGATTTCATATATTTCTATGGTCAGAAGGGACCTTGTAGATCATTTACTCCACCACAATGCACATGAAGTGGGAACCACCAGCAGATGCCGGCAGCAGTGTCATAGGCGGAGGGTTGGGGTGGGCGAGCGGCAAGCAGAGACCACCCACAAATGCTGGTGGCGGCTTCAGCAGTGGCCAATCTCAGGGCGGCAGGCACATGCCTCCCCTATGCGTCACCTATGCTGACTCCTGGGGCTCCCTGCCAGCCCGGGCTGCTCTGCCCTGACTCAGTGAATGACACTGGAGTTTATTCAGCCTCTCTAATTGCATGTGTACATACTGCCTACAAGTGGAAGTGGAGATTTTCTCGTGGTCCTTTGACTCACGCAGCTGGACCCCAGTAGTGAGTGCAGGCAAGGCTTCTACTGTCCAGATCTCCCCCTGTGGCATCTGGGGCTCCCACATTCCAACTGCAGGCAGGGAGAGGACACAGGAACCGTCTCCATGGGCTGGCTGGAAGTTATTCCTCCTTTGGGTGTGGTGTTTAGCCAGGACCCCATCCCCTCCGAGGTCTGAGATTGGGAAGGGAATTGATTGGGAATAGGTCCCTTCCAGCCCTAATATCTATGAAATCTATGAAATCTATGACTGGGCTGGTGATTCTCAGCCAGGGTGCCAGAGCACCCCAGGGTGGCTTGAGATCCTTTCAAGGGTGCTCTGGGGTGCCCCACAACGTTAGCACCTCTGGATGCGCAGACATGATTCACAAGATAAACCCAGAGATTTCAAAAAGGAATCCATCGTGTCAAAAACGTTTTGCCCTGTTGTGGTCTTTCTGAATTCTTTGCAACATAAGAATTGCTCTAATATTTTTCTGTAGTCAAAAAATGGGTGAAAATGAAGAGCTGGCATTTTCCAAAGGGTGCCTCGAGGCTATTAAGGTTGAGAACCACTGTTTTAGGCTCTAGGCCTTCGCTAGATCAGAGCGTTGCCTATCCTTAAAGGCAATGGGCTCAGTCCTGCGTGGCAGGGGTGCGGTGGTCTTCCTAGTCAGACCTTTCCATGACAGAGCATAAGCTGGTTGGTGGGGAGCTCCAGCCCCCTGCCCGAGGAAACATTAACCAGCGGTGGCATTTATAGCTGTGGTCTGGGAGGTGGGACGGGTTGGGGGGGGTCGCTTTAATTAGTGAACTGCACTAATTAAAGTGCCCCAGCATCACCTGTATCAGCGTCCCTGTGCTGAAAAAATGGTGGTGAGGTGCTTTGGACTAAAGCCCATTTGATGAGCTGTAGTTCAAAGAGCCCCGCTGCCATTTTGCACGTGACGCAGGAGGATGCTGGAGCGCACTCATTTCCGTGCTCCAGCAGACTTGATTAATTGAGTCTGCTCTGACATGCTGGATTGCTGCCCCAGGAGGGCAGGGTGGGAACAGCGACTCCATTCTCCATTTCCTGGAAGATTTTGCTCCGAGTAGAAACCACAAAAAAAGAAAACCCTTGCTGTTCTTCATGAAACAGAGATGGTGAAGAAGCAACATTTTGAAAATGTGTCGGGTCTACTTTTGATCGTTTCCAACTGAAATCCTGCAGCAGGGGTCACATGCTGTTAAAGCCATAGACCTGCAGCAATGTGGGCTGCAGAGGAGCTAGCAGCCTGGGCTCTCGATCGCCAGGCTCCCGCAGCCTGGGTCACACACGCACATCCCCCATCCTGGGCTCGCACTTCCCAGGCTCCCACACCTGTTGACTGCAGCTGGCCCAAGAGTCTGGGGAGCCAGCTACTTGGTCTGCGCTGGGAATCTGGAAGTCTTGTGCTCCCTGATCCCACAGCAAGACACGTGGGGTGCTGCCCCACAGCTGTGGGGTGCTGGGTGTTGAGAACCAGCCCCTGCTGAGGTCCTGAAGCTGCCTGGCAGGGCCCTACCTGACACCCTACCAGGGTGCCATGGACCGTTAGTGACATCGAACCACGTTTGGGAAACATTTTAATTTCAATGGATCAGCAGATTCCAACAAAAAGCAGTTTTCTTGCAATAATTTTTCCAACCAGCTGTAACCACCAGGCCTCAGGCCTCCGGCATGATAGGTGGCTATGCACCCACACGGCCAAGCCTCCTATAGGATAGATCGTTCTTGTGCCTGCTACGTCAGGCCTCTGCGACAGCCAGTTGCCCACCCCGCAGCGCATCAGGCTGAGCGAACTGATGCGGCCTCGACAGGGGTTCGGCAGACCCTGCCAGCAGGGGCAGTTGCATGGAGGTTGGTGGGTGCTGGGGGGAGACACGCTGCAGGTTGCCGTGCATGGCACTTGGCAGCCTTTCCAAGCAGCGCTAGAGATCAATGCAGCTGAACTGTTTTCCCGCAAGCTCTCTCCATTCAGCAGACAAAGCAGTTCTGCCATTGCTCTCCTGCAAAATCTGGCCAGACAGGTTAAACAAACCCAGGTGCAGACTATGATGGTGGTTGCAACAGTTTCTGGGCTGTTCCTAAATAATCGAAGTGCACTGTGGGGAGTGCATGCAGGTGCGAGGCTGGCTGCTGCTGGTGTATGCAGGTGTGGTAGTCCGTGGGGTAGGAGCACATGGCCAGGCAATCTCTGTGTATTTGAGGGTGCAGGGATGGGTAGAGTGATGAGGCGTGAGTGTATTGATCTCAATAAGCAGTAGGTGTTTGAGGAGTTTATATGTGTATTTGGGACAGGATATGAGTATATCCCTGTTCTGATGTGCGGTAGTGGTGAATTTTGGCATGTTATGGCCAGGTATGCATATGCACTGGTGGTCTGTGGCAGCAATAGAGAGCTGATGCACTTGGAATTGGTGTCTGTGTGTTTGTCCATGTGCATATTAAAGACGTGTGTAGCAGGTGTGGACTGCTGATGTGTGCATGTGGCAGCAATGGGGTCCTAGAGTGGTAGATAGGGGTGTATGTGTCTACATCTATACTGGTTGTGATGGAGTGGCAGTGTACGGGGGGAGCTCTGTGTGCGCGTGTCTGTGTCAGTAGTACAGAATGGGTGTGTTACAGAGGCTTGTGTGTGCCTATGGGGTGTGCACCAATAATGGCACGTGGGTGCAGTAGGGAGTGTAGTGTGCAGTAGGGGGTGCAGTGTGAAGGGTGTTTGGGGTGTGTGGCAGTGATAGGGTGTCAGCGTGTCAGGGAGGGGGTGTTTCTGAGGTACGTCAGATGTGTGTGCTGCTGTGTCAGTGGTGTGGGGAGTGTCTCTGGGGTGTGTAGCAGTGATGGGGTGTCAGTGTGTCAGGAAGAGGCATGAGGAGTGTCTCGGGGGTGCGGAGCAGTGATGGGGAGTCGCTTTGTTTGGGGCGGGGGGGAACAGGGATTGCCCCTTGTTCGAATCAGAGCCAACGACACAACGTTTTGCTCTTCCCTGCCCCAACCCCTCTGCTGGCAGTACCAGAAGTGATGCAGGAAAGCCCACCTGACACCAGCATCTCCTCTGACTCTGAATGCATTGCAGGGCCCGGTACCTTGACAGTCTGCCACAGCAGGGAGGCTGGGAGAGCAGCACAACACGGGGGCGAAGGCGCTGGTCATCACCAGGCAGAACTGGAAATAACTTTTGGGCATCACATTACGTGGCCCGGTGGGAAATATCCATCGTTTCACTTGGGCCTATGCTGGAAGCTACAAGGTGGGTGAAAATGAGAAGGGGGAAGAGACAAGAGGTGCACTGCCCCTTTAAGAGAATAATTTCGGAGCTGGCCTACTGAGTTATTGATTGGCGCTATGGTAACGTATATTAGATTATGTATGGCTGGAAATGTGTTGTGGACTGGGAGGCTTGTTTGGGAAGCCAGCACTCTCCTTCTTGTAAACCAGCTCCCCGTAGAGGTTTTGGGTTGTGAAGGGTTTGCATTGTGTCAGTTAAATTGTACCTGAGAATTGGCACCCGGCGGGGGGATGTGTGTGCAAGGCAGAGAGGGACAGGCTGCGGGAGGCAGGGGAAGCAGTGGGGAAGCCAGTGCGTCGGGCCGCCGATGTGTCTGTGCTCAAGGGGAAGAGCTGGCGGTGGAAGCCAGGGGGCTGGGGAGCATTTTGGAACAAGAGCAGGGAGGGTTTCTTTTTCTCCTTAGCAAATAGTCTCTTTGGCCCAAAAGCAGGTCGAAACGGTGACGATTTCGGAGCAAAGTGCGTGTCGAACTTCCACTGAAACAATAAAAGCCCTAAAATGTTGGGAGTGTTTGTTTCAAAACAACACCTTTGCTTGCAAAATTGAAAACAAAGGGTTTTAAAGGGTTAAAAAGCCAAGTTGAAAATGAAAACCCTTTTTTTGGTTTGGTTTGTTGTCTTGAGGGGTGGGGGGGCTTTCTTTATTTCTGGGAAAACAGAACAATTTCCTGGGTTGATCCAAAGCAATTTCCCCATAGTGCTCGTGAACCAAGAATCTTATCTCTACACCGCTCTCCTCTGGAGCCTTCCAGCACGGCAAACATGGAAACACTGTAAGTCCCCACAGCTGGACTTTGCATTAGATGAAGAGCCGGGACACCTGATTTCCAGTCACCAACTTGCTTTGAGACCGTGGGCAAATCAGTGTTTGGCCTCCCACCCCTTTTCCATCTCGTCTGTAAGGTTCTGGGGGGGAAAGACACTCTCATCACCTGCGTGTACACAGAGATCCTGGTCACAAATGCATACTGGCAATGCTATTATAATACATGTAATCGTGTCTCTTAGCTGGTCTAGACTGGTCTAGCAACTTTTTTTAACAGGAGATTAAAATATTACTAGTGTTGGAGTGATGTTGGTCCAAGAAATAGGTGCAAGGCAAGGATTGTTGGGGGGTGATGTCTCTGATTGAACCTATGTGCTTGGGATCGACTTAGACAAGGGTACCAATGCATCCAACAAGCTTTTGAATGCCTGCGGGGTTTCTCATGGGGCCTGAAATTTGGTGGCAGAACAAGTGGTGGCAGCTTCCCTGCTTTCCACACTACCAAGTTTCCAGGCTCAAGGGGAGCCTCACAGATGGGATGACATGGCTCTGCAGGCCAGAGCCAGCCTGCAAGCCATGTCTTGGTCACCCCTGGTGTCAGGGCCGGCCCACAATTATTGGGATCCTTTGCAAGATATACAGTTTTGGGGCCCCCTGATGCGAAGAAGCCGGCGGCGGGGGAGTGGGGGGTGATGAGCTTCCAAAGAAGCCAGCGGTGGCATTGGCAGCAGGGGAGGGAGGGTAGTGGGTGGCTAGCAGCCAGATGTGAAGCTGGCAATGCGGAGTGGTGGCAACCACCCGCCCGCCTTGCTACAGCACTGATTTGGAGTATTCATGGCCGCAGGGGCTCCTTGGCTGCAGGATAGGACAGGTCGGCCCTGCCTGGTGTAGATAACACCCCTAGCCCATCTGTGCTTCTTACAGGTGGGGTAGCATCACTTCCCCACTGCCCTGGGGTCCTCAAAGTGTACAAGGTTACAAATGCTGAGCTAGCGTGGTAGACGTGAGCATATGAACACCTAAATAGCTGTGGGCCTCTTTCCAGGGGAGGCCAACTTAGACAGTCTGGCCTGCAGCCTTCTCCCATCTGCTAGTTCCTTTCTCTGACCCACATTTTAACACCCAGAGACCCTTGGGCTGCAACTCAACAGACAAACAGGCCATGCCCCGTAGCACAGGTCACACTTCCAACACTCCCACAACCCCAGTGCCTGCTGGCTTGGCTACACACCTTCTGGGTGACCCCTTCTCACAGGGGACCAGGCCCAAGCACATTGACTCTGTTGCCCTGCCTGGCACAGCTGGGGGTGGAGGGGCTGTTGGTTGACCTGCTGCTTCAGAGAAAAGAGGGGATGGGGGACTACACTAATGACTGCTGCTAAACAGCCTGTGAAAGGTCCTAGGAAGGATCAAAGTCATAATACTAATACTGATCATTAATGGAGATAGTTAGATTTCCTGACCTGCATTGGCAGGGAATTTGGAAGCGGTAGAAAAAAGATTTCCAGCTGTATTTACAGGAATGATTTTCTTTGAATAACTTCTTACCAAATTAAGGGGCAGGGAAAGATGGAAGGTGCAAATGCTTTTTACACTGGTGTCTACAAGGTGGTTCTGCTAGACACACACACACACGCATGCACACACACGCCCTGGACATGGATGATATCTGTCCTCTTGACCAGTCCATCAGGGACTGAACTGTGGCTCTTCACAGCTCAAGCTGTGAGCCAAGCCTCTGTCTAGGGGCTGCAATAACTGATATTGTGCATGGATTAGCACAGAGTGGGGGCTTGCAACACAGGCTTACAAGGGGGTTACACATGTACGCATGCACAGGTGTGTGCAAGCATAGAATCATAGAAAAGTAGGGCAGGAAGGGACCTTCAGAAGTCATCTAGTCCAACCCCCTGCCAGAGGCAGGTTCATCCATATCCAAACCATCCTATACAAATCCATTGTCTAACCTACTAGTAACACTACACAGTCAACCCCGCCATAACCACGGCGCATAACACCCTAACCTGCCACAGGAAAGGCAGGGGGGCAGTAGTAACTAATGTCCTGCTCCTGTGAGTGTTATTAAAAGCATGTACAAAACCTTCTCCCCCAAGCCCTGAATATACTTGCACAGATGCACCCACCAGTTGCATTTGGGTGCCTGCACACAGACTCAGAGGTACATGTACATGTGTGCATGCCTGTGTGCACAGATCACATACCTGAGTGTCTACACACAAAACATAGACGCGCATGAAAACTCATGAACACTCATACATGTGCAGGCATGCACAAGCATGCCCCATATATGCATGCAGGCACACAGATGTACCCAAAGAGAGCCTATGTGCACAGATAGGAGCATGAAAACAGATGGGCTTGTGTGCATGCCCAGCCATACATGCACATGCATGTGTGCACACACTTAGCAGGCATTTCCAACTGGGGAAGCAGATTGCATAATCCCCTTGCCTTGGGCAGGAGTGGGAGGATTGGACAGGGCTGGCCTCCTCTTAACTGCTAGGATTAGCTACAAAAACCTCCAGGTAATCCCACACCATTGGTCTACAAGGAGGCAGATTGGCAGGGCAGGACGTGGCTCTCTCCAGACCTTGGAAGTGGATTTGCCCCACACCGAGTTCCTGCTGGAGGATCCTTTCGAATAATGAGTGCTGAAAAGCAACCACAAAAAGCCCCGACCCTGCTTTGCACACCGCGGGGCACGGAGATAAAACAGCATATTGATTTCACTACCTTCCGCCTCTCTCCCTCACCTTCCTTGGCTGAATGCAGCCGGCTACATGGGCGGCTCGGGGAACTAGCAGACCATGCCGGCGTGCTTAGAGCGCAGTCGGGGATATTGTACTGGAGTAATTGGCCTTGGAAAATGAGTGGCTTTGAAATCATTTAAAGGGGGAAAAAGAAAAGGCAAAGGGATGGGGAGGGAGGAGGGCATTGGCGGGAGGATCTGGAGCAGGAGGGAGCCACCAAAGGTGGGGGCAGCTGGTGCACCAACCCAGGTAGCCTGTGTCTGATCCCCAGGGTTTGCATGACTGCTTCAGGAGCCTCGGTTTCTTCAAAGGACCAGCTTGTGCTTTTAGCTCTGGAGGTCCCTGCTCTAACCTCATTGTGTTGGCCAATGCAATGGCCATCCCACCTGTCCATCCAACAGGGAATTGTTCTCCCCTTTGGCTCAGGTGCCCTGCATGCACCATCTGCTCTTACCTTGGCACTCAAGCACACAGGGAACTCCAGGACCCCTTTACTGTGCCCTGCCCTGGGAGGTTTGGTAGGGCCTGAGATAAGGGAGCGCTGAGGGAGCGCCGTCTAGTGCAGAAGCACTGAGCCCTCAGGAAATCAGGGTGGCACTGGCTGTGTGCGACACTGAACAAGACCCTTCCCTTCTCTGTGCTGTCTTAGGTAGAGAAACAGCAATGAAGAGGAAAGGCAATGGTGGGAGAGAAGTAAAGAGTGTCCCATGCCTTCTCCCACCCTGTGTCAGCTCCCTTTGGAAGGTCTCCTGTCACACTGTATCTGTGCCATGCCTGGCATGACATATCCCCATTTTCCTTGGGAGATGGAGGGTGCCAGCATGGTAGTAATTGAACAGGGCCTACTGCTCCGGCCTGGGCATTCAGTCTCACTGTTGGACCGTGGGGCTGGGAGCAAGAGGATGAGCTTGTCTTGGCTTAGATGGTGGAAACTTTGTATGGGTGGGTTTAAAGGGAATTGGGCCAAAGCCCTGGGCTGCTGATCCAGTTGTCTGTGCACCCCAATAACCAACTAGGCTCTAGCTCTTCAGTTCAGCACCGTGCACATCAGATGCTTGCATGAGGTGTTCTTGCCTCCTCTCCTCCCACTGCTCTACAGTACCGTGGCGCTATATTATTCGACATTGCCAGCTCTTGCGAGTGCCACATTCAGCACTGTTTCTTATAGCTCCAGCCCTGGGAGTCATGCGAGTATGAGAGACTCAGATCGGGTTAAAAAAATACTACGTTTTTGGCCTTTGTAGCTGTGGAAATGCGGACCTCCACCTGCCTAGACACCAGAGACGAACATACGAACCCCAAGCTTATGATTTATGGAAATCTCGTCATTATTCAGCTACTGGTACTTTCACGATATTTTGAGACGGGGATTGCCGAATGCTTGGATTTTGCCGTACTAGCAGGTCACTTTTGTTCGTTGTCTCTACAGAGTTTGGTTCACGGTCCCCCAACCCTTAACTTGACAGGCTCAGGCAACTTGAGGCCCCCTTGTCCTCCGTGATGTGCAGGCTCCCTTAGTGGGGTTGAGGGATGCCTGCGGTCGTTCATAGATGCTAGGGTCAGAAGGGACCTCAACAGATCATCAAGTCCGACCCCTTGCCCTGGGCGGGAAAGAGCGCTGGGGTCAGTTATCACAGTCTGGCATAGAAGAGAGAGGGCCACGGCCATGAAAGATGGTGATGATGCTTGAGCTGTGTCCTCCGTGTTGTTTTAGAGCCAAGTTTTCCCTTTGTGTTTTTCATCCCCCGTCAGCTGCAGAGGCCTTGGGAATGAGGAGGAGGAAGGGGAGGGAAGGAGACCGAGGGGCTCAGCGATAGGGAGGACATCGTGCTGGGGGTAGTGCATGCATCAGGAGGGGCAGAGGCGAGGAGGCGGCTAGACACGGGTTGGCTTTGCCTGTGTGTCTGAGAAGAGAGGGGAGACGCTGTCAGCGTGGGGTGGGGAAGGCAAAGCAGAAGGCGGCCTGTGTTTGGCCCCAGCACCGAGGACCTGAGGTTCCTTTTCCTCCTCCCGTCAGGGCCCATCTCTCTCCGTCTCTCCCTCTTCCCAGCTCGGGGGCTTCTGGGAAGAGGGCCTTGACCTTGACAACAATGGGGGTGCTCCCACCACTGAGCGCCCTGGCTCTCTCCTCGCTGAATGAGAGCCCAATCAATAGCGTGGAGAAGTGCAAAATGCTGCCAGCGTGGACTGATGGGGTGAGGGGGGGAGAAGAGGCAGGAAAGAAAAGGGGGGAAAGCAGTTTTGTAGTGGGAGGGGAGGGGAAGGGAGCAGAGGAGAGAGAGATCTCAGCCTGCGCCTGGAACTCAGCGCAGATAAGTGGAGAGGAAATTAGGGAAAAATCCCGGCATTTTTTGACAGAGTGCTTTTTGTGTCTGGCATGATCGCTCCTGGCTGGCGATTGTGCAGAGAAACAAAGGCCTTTCAATCTGGCAGCCGCCAGGTATTGAGGCGTTGCATTTGGAGGCAATTATCAGCAATTGGTCCATTGCTAAATGTGCCCTTTTTTTTCAATGTAACATAAAAATGTATCGATTGCTCAGCCCACGCTTGGAGTGTGTGTGTCTGGGCAGGGGGAGGGATGATCAGCCAAGCACGGCAGAAACGACATGGATTCAAATGAGCGACATCCTCACATCCTCTCCAAGCACCATCTTGGGTAGCGGACAGGAGCACACTTGCCTTTCAGTGCCAGTGCCAACAGTAGTGTTGCTGTCTGTGGCACTGATGGCCACGAGCATTTGAAAACCAGAAGTCAGGGGGCTCCCAAAATATAGGAATACATGAATTACTAGATTGGGTCAGACCCCAGATCCACCCAGTCCAATGTCCTTCCTCTGCCAGTGGGCAGTGCCAGATGCTGATGAGGTTGATGAACGAACCGTAAAAGCAGATGTGAGAGGATCTGTGCCGACGCTGGGTTTCTTCTTTGTCTCTAGTTAAGCACTTCCACAGAAGTGGTTAAAGCATGACGGATGAGGTTTGGTTTCCCTTCCAAAATTTGTTGCTGCCCATTGAGATAACACCGGATGTTCTTGCTACCTCTGTCCTTAGCCAATCTTTTGTTGAATCTCATTCAAATCTAAATGATGAAATTAGCTTAAATATCACAATTAGGGAATAATATTGGATTTCAGGTTCTTTTTACGTACTGTCTGAATTTGTTGCTGTCTGTAGGTCATCTTTGCATCACATTTTCAAGGATGTTTCTGCAACTGGGATGATGAAGGTGGCATTTTCTGTCATCACAGGAATGCAGGAGCTGAGACTTTAGGAAACACACCATATATTGTGAGATGGCAGCAGCAATGCAGCATCCAGCTCAGGACTTTACTCAAGCTCTGCTTGGAGCCAGAGAATCCATGCCATTTTGACCATTAAAGGACCAGATCACTCTGAGGATGGTTAATATGATCCAGCAGGATCTAGGTCCTCTGGTGGTGTTGGAGTTGGCACCCATTTACCCCGGCTTAAATTGGGCCCCACCGTCTTTGTATGTGGCCAAGTTGGAGAGGGAGAAGAGTGTGGTGTGAAACACTGGACTGGGAGCAGGGCTTTGGAGGCACAGAATGGCAAAAGAGTAACTATTTGGCTTAAGGATATAAGGAGCTGGGTTCTGTGTTCCCCACTCCATCAGTGAAATGGGTGCTAGCTGTTACCCTCCAGTGTTAGCAGTTTTCCACCCACCTTGGATTAGTACCAAACAACTAAATAAGATGGAAGGAGCCAGGCTCAGGTCACTTTGGCCACAAGCCTTCTGCCAGGTGACAGTACCCACCACTGGGAAGCACATCCCCACCCATGCACCTCCTGGCCTGGTCCAGGCAACTCCATCCCCACCCCACAGTGTGCTAGCAGGGCTTGCAGTGCACCCCAGGAGGTGTCGGTTGAGAGTGGCATTATCTATACACGCTTTGTGTTTAATTCAGGGCGGAGGGCCGCTTACTGAGTTTTGGCAAGCCATCGAGAGCCGCATGATAGGCAGCCAGGGGCAGATAAATATTAATTTTCTAAATTTTTAGGGGCCCCGCGGGCCAGATAGAATGGCCTCGTGGGCCACATCTGGACCCCGGGCCGCATTTTGCCTACCCCGGTTTAATTGATTGTCTGATGATCCACAGGGAGAACAACTGAATGGAGCCATTGTTTTAAGTATGCCAATGATATTCTCACACAGGCTGATCTCTCAAATGACTTTTACCGGGACAAACGTGTTGGAGATGTGGTCCCTCTCACTGTGGTGCAGGCACAGATAAGCAAGTACATATGTTTGGCAATGCTTTATACTTCCCGGTAACGAATGGTGGGTCAGAGCCAGGGCCCTTCTTGTAGGCTGAGATGTGTCCCAGGCCTGAAGCAGGGCATCAGCCTGGTCACTGCAACCGCTGGAAATTGTTTTCCCTGCAAAAAATGTTGATGAAAATGAAAATTGTTCTGTTTCCCTCAACATTTGCACTCCACATATGCAATATTTTCATTACATTTACAACCCACATTGGATGTTAGCAGCCAAAAATATTTTTTTTTGGTTAAGATCTCAGATTTTCTCTTCCTGATTACCCCCCAAAATTGCTTTTTGAACAAAACCCCTCAACATTAAAAAGAATTTAAACATCACGTGTGGTTGTGAGGAATTGCTCTGCTGTGAAGTCATTTTCAGTCCCCCTGGTGACCTGGCCAGATCCCTCTCTGTCAGGGGTCATGGAGACTCTTCTCTTATCCATCACTGCGCTGGCCACGGTTCTTCCTTGTCCCCGTGCAGCATGATGGGGGACTCTGCATAGTCAGCAGCCTTTCCATGCCCTCCTTTCTCTTAACCTATCTGGTACCTACTGAATCCTCGGGAGAACTTTTTCGGGCTTGCATGGGAGCAATCGTGTCATATGGTGGAGCTGCTGCCTGTGACCCAGCAGCTGAAGGGAGCTGCCTGGAGCTTGCCCTGTGGTGCTGCATGTGGCCAATGGACCACAAGCCCATTGCTGCCAAGAACCCTGCTAGAGACGGTACCGTGGTTTGTGCCAGGCTCTGGCTGCTGGTTGGAGAGCATAGCCTACTCTTCTCTCAGGGCATCACAGACTTACTAAAGGGTGGCATATGTGGGATGGGGATGGAGAGGGTCACAGGGGGTGGGAGCCGGGGTCTGCTTCAAACGGTGGCCCAAGGCTTTCTGTAGAGACAGTTTAGCTCAGCCTGGGTAGAGTGAGGGACACCTGCCCCAGAGATGGTCAGGTTTGGGGCAGGTAGGGAGGGTGGAACAAAGCCTTTGAGATTCAGGGACAGGTCTCAAAATGAGAGGGGATGATGACCCTCTGGCTCCCACCAGGCAGGTCCACTTGCATTGCAGTCTCTGGAACTGGGCACAATGTGCCGTCCACCACAACATTTTGCCGAACCTTGCTCTTAAGACCCCACAGCTGTCTGGTGTGCTGGACCTGCAGCCCCTGGCCGTGGCTCACCCTGGTACCCAGGCGCCCTGATTTCCTGGCACTCTCAGCACGGTATGAAATATTAAACAAACTAGAATGGTGTCTGTGCACGCACGTGTGAATGCTTAAATTCCCTGCTTTTGACTCTTGGTTATTGACCCAGGGGGCCCTGGGCAAGTCTCTTTGAACTCCAAACACTTGCTCAAAGTATTGATCTTTCTCCTCTTATTAAAATATTTTTTTAAAATTCTGAATTCAAATGACACAGGTGGGAGTAGATCTTGCCTGCCTGTGCCTGGCTCTCTGCTGGCTTCTGCATAGTTTACTTGCTTTTTGCTCCAGAGGTGAAGAGGGAATAATAAATTAGCAAACACAGAATGGAAGGAAAGCAGCTCAGCTGCATGCACACAAATATATGCACATGCACGTGTGCTCACATGCATGCACATAAGCATGGATGTTCACACATGGACATACAAATGCACAGGCAAACCTAGACACAAGCACATGTGCATATGCAGAAGCACACACATGCACTCGCATACACACATGAACATGCTCATAAATTCACACACGTACGTGTATGCTCTAAAGGCTGTTGACTACCAAAGATGCTGATTTATTTCAATAGCAACACAAAGACTCTATAGCTGAGTTTCCCCGAGCCCTTTACCAATATCAACTGGCCCCTCCACGAAGGAGACAGTCTGTCTACCTGGCTTCAACTTGCCACATCGTCAGCGGGCCTTGCTGAATAGCTTCCAGATGCGGCAAGGTCTCTGCATGGCCAACCTCCACCGTTGGAGTCTTTGCAACAACCCAGGCTGTAGTTGTAGCAAAACTCACACCATGTCACGTATTGTGGATGACTGCCTGCTGCCTAAGTTCAGTGGTGGCCTACAGGAACTGCACATGGCCACTAAGGATGCTATTGCTTTTGGCTTGGTGATTATGATTGACTATGGAGGTAATGGCTGACTGCCTCAGCAACTCTGAGAATTGGGCTCTGACATTGTCTGAAGGCAGCCCCCACACTGATAGTCAGTGTGAAGGTTGTTAGCGTCAGAGCTTTTTCTTCCCTTGTGCATAGAGTCATACCCAACATGGGTCATTCTGCAGAGAACGGGGCAGAGAGCATCACTCAGGTGTGGAAGGAACGGGTCTTCCTTTCGCTGTACATGATGCTTCTTGGGCTTGATCCCTCGTTGTGGGCAGGCATATTTCCGTGTGTCCAGCTCTCTTCCCCTGCTCGCCCCATCCTGAGTTTTCCTCTGAAGGACAAGTGGGTGCAGAGGTGAAGCTAGCTGGCCCTCAGGGACCCATCCTGTTGTCACAGAGTGCAGCAGGAGTTTTGCCTTTGCAGGCAATGGAAACAGGGCTGGTCCCATAGCTGAATACCTGGCATGGCACTTTACTCTCCGGCTTACCCACCAACATCCAGAGGCACTTGCATGCACAGATGTGCATGTGTGCACATGTTTACACATCACACACATGCCTACTCAGAAACCTTCACGCACACATGGGCATGCACATTTAGATACATGCATGCAGCTCCTGCACGTAAATCCTTCAGCAACACACAAACACACCCACATGCACTCAGACGCTCATGCAGTACAATCCAGAGAGACACGCATCCACAGGCACAGTGCACATATGGGCACACGGCTGCCAAGTGCTGCTTCGCAGTCCTTTAGCTCCTCTGCTCTTTCCTCCAGAAGGCATATATCATCACCATTAAAGAGGAAAAAGAAGCATTGAATCCACCCGCGCAGCACTTTATAGAGGCTTGAACTCTCCCAGGTAAAAGGCAGCATAGATGCTGTTGTGAAACTGTTGCTAAAAACAGAGCATGAGGGAGCGCATGGTTGACTCAGAGAGAGCCCTACACCTCTGCCTGGCTGCTCAAGCCCCCTCTGCTCCCTGGGGACGGATCTGCTGTCACACTGCCCTCCCAGCTCTGCTTTCCCCAGAAAGCCTCACGGCAGCTCTAAAAGCACTGGAAGCAGGACACCTCTCTGAGGGGAAGGTGCCTTGACACGCACCAGGAGCACGGAGCCCAAATGTCAGACAGGTCCTTTAACAGCCCACATCTCAAACACACCCAACCACATACCGATTGCATAGTTTGCAGGTGGAAAGGTGAGTGTGCCCAAATCCCAATCGTCCCTTCCAGCATCTCTGAGCCTCCAGCTGGGCCGTTTCCACGCTTCCATCCCCGTCGCTCTCTTCCCCTGCTCCAAACTCAGGATGGGGCGAGCAGGGGAGGAGAGATGGGGGCAGGGACTATCCCCCTGCCACCGCTTTCCTCCCGTTTCACTGCACAGCATTAGCGAACTCGGCTAGTCATGTTCATTAGTAGCGGAAGCAGCATATTGCAGTGCTTAGAGCCGGGGGCTGAGACGGGGACTCCTGGATTCTACTTCCAGCTTTGGTAGAGGTGCAAAGACAGGGCTGGACACCCAGGGCAGCTGCCACACGCAGAGGCAGCGGCAACTTCCAATCGCCACCGCACCGCCAGCATCAAGCCTGTGTCCACACGAGCAGGGGTGTGAGTTTGCAGCAGCACAAATAGTAGGCGTACAAATTTGTGCTGCTACTTTGTGCTGCAGTGCCTGGCCCTGCTCATGCGCTTTGCAGCAGGACACGTTGTCCCACTGCTTCACGTGCTGCAGTGGGTGCTGGCTGGGAGATGGGGAAGCAGGTAGCACAGGGCTGCCTGTTCCCCCATCTTGAGGCACGCTGTGGCCAAGCCAGCTGGGGAGAGGCTGGCTGGGGTGTAGGGTGCCTCAGTGTGAGGGCTCTGCAGCACAGGGAGATGTGGGGACAGGCAGCCCTTGGGCACCTGCTTCCTCGTCTCTGCATTTGACCTGGCACGTGCCACTTTGGCATGCTTGGCACTGCTTTTTTTTTTGGCTACCGGGAAATTCCAGGTGCAAATTTTGCCCTGGCACTGCAAATTAGAAGCGGGGCGCATGGTTTAACATGCAGCGCATGACATTCGTGGTGCTGCAAAGAGGTTTGCAGTGCCACAAACTGCACGTGCCTGCATGTCCGGATCTGGCCCAGGGTTTCATCTGGCTAACAAGCTTTGCTGGTTATGTTGCCACTCTGGAAGGAATTCCAGTAAAGCATTTTTCATCAGATTGTACTGATTTACTGAATTGAAGCATCTCATAGAAATGCCCCAATTTTGAGCAGGTTCCTCCAGGAGCCAGGCAGGGTTCTGACAGAGCCTTGACTGTCCCCAGGAATCAGCCTGGTTCCCCCCTAGTTCAAACATCCCGCCCCACGGCAGCTCACTCAGAGGGTGGATAAAGAGCCTGCGCATCCTGGGCCTGCCATGGCGGGGTGCTTCTGGAGCTTCCCTGATCTGTGGTACTGGACAGTCAGGTAGACACTGCTGGATACAGATCACAGGTTTGGGGACTACAGCTCCATTCCCTTTTGTCTAGGATGGTTTAGACAAGACTGATCCTGCCTTGAGCAGGGGGCTGTGAGATCCCGAGGTCCCTTCCAGTCCTGCTATTTTATGATTCTATCTGCAATTCACCTTTTCTGAAGTTTTGTTCCCAAGTGGAATGGATTTGCTTCCTTTTATCTATCTATCTGTCCATGCACCCTTCTGTCTGTCCATCCATCTCCACCCATTTCAAGGGTTATACTGGGATAACTCCTTGCTTAGACACTCTTCTTCTAGTATTTTGCATTTTAATACCATTTAAAACCCCTTCCCAAACAACATAAGCTACATTTAAACAAGGACAATCTGATACTGGGATCAAAGGATCTGCCCAGGGCCACCTCCGCATAAAGAGAGCATGTTAGGTTTATACCTTAGGTTCCACCAAAAACATTTCTGTGGCAACCCGATCAATGCTTTTCCATGCAGGGAATGCCTTTTGCTATCTGACTATGCAGTCACCCAGTCCTAGGGTTGGATCAGACCTCACGGGTCATCTATTCCAAGCCCTTGCACAGACTCATAGATGCTAGGGTTGGAAGGGACCTCAACCTTAGCAACCCTAGTCGTTTGACCCCAGTAGTTTTTGCTGCCATGGCAAGGGGTTGGACTTGATGAGGTCAGGTCCCTTCCGACCCTAGAAACTATGAAACTATGAAACAGATCATTGAGGCTGACCCCCTGCTTAGGCAGGAAAGAGCGCTGGGGTCAGATGAGCCCAGCCAGATGCCTATCCAGCCTTCTCTTAAAGGACCCCAAGGTAGGGGAGAGCACCACCTCCCTTGGAAGCCCCTTCCAAATTTTGGCCACCCTTACTGTGAAGTTTTGCTGATATCTAGCCTAAATCTGCTCTCTGTCAAGTTGGTGACCATTGTTCCTTGTTACCCCAGGAGGTGCCCTGGTGAACAGAGCAGCTCTGATCCCTTGCTGTGTCCTCCTAATGAATTTGTAGGCAGCCACAAGATCGCCTCTCAGCCTTCTCTTGCGGAGGCGATGTGTTAATCTTAGATCATCCCAGACAGGGGTCTTCACAGGGGTCTTCTGGCCTCTTCTTGAAAACCTCCAGGGAAGAAGATCCTGCCACTTGCCCAGGTGGCTGGCTCCAGTGTCCTGCTGCTTTGATTTAGAATTATTTTCTTGAGATTTAAATGAAATCTGCTTTGCTGCCATTTAAACCCTGTCAGGGCAGAGTTGGATACTCCGTGGTCCTCATACTCCAAAAGAATACCCCATGTCCAGTTAAGAAAGGAGAAATGCCATCTATGGACCTGAAATGCATGGCTTCCCTTGCAACTATGCCCTTCACATGGAGATCCTGGATCATTTCAACCCGCTCTGACCAGACCCTGTACTTGGATGCTAGACTTTTGCCTTTGGCTGTCATCTAAAGTTCCCCAAAGTGCCCTGGAGGTACAACTAGGTTCTTCTCAGGGATTGATCAGGGAGGCCAGCCTGGGTCAAGTATCTCAGCAGCCACACCTGCAGTAAGCCCTCAGCTAATGAATTTTGCCCCAGCTTAGAAACAGCAGATATCTTGGGTGGCTGCTGGGAATGCTGCCTATCCATGTAGTACTGCTGGGGTGCTGGTGTCCAGGCCAGCCAACAGTTCTGACTTAGTTGGCTGTGGCAAGTCCCCTGACTCCTGTGCTCTCTTGTTTTCCTGGTTCCTGACTCCCATGTTGGCTGTCCCTTGGACTTTGGCTTTGCATTTCCCTGTGGATCTGTATTCTGGTCCTTCACCCCCAGCTTGGCTCCTGTGGGTTTCCCCCACCTGGACTTGGTAGCTTGGCTTCTGACCTGGATTGTGACCCCAACTTGTGTTACAGACACTCTCCCTCTGGGTCTGGTAGTTAGCCCTCAAACCCTCATTCCTGCCTCAGAGACCCGATTCCCATGTCAGACAGCCCACAATCTTGTCCCCTAACACAGAGGTGCCAGATGCCCGGGGCTACAGTGTGTTTGGGTTGGGCCCAATGGATCCAGCCCATTAGTGAGTTAAAGCCGGTTGTGAAGTTCATGTCCAGGGTTAGACTCCACCAGACTAGGACTGGCTGGGTCTGGAGCCCAGGCTGGAGGTCAGGGGAAAGGACCTTGGCTACTCCCAGTCTCTGTGGCTGACTCAGCTCCACAAGGTCTGCTCGAAAGCTGCTCTAATGTATGCCTGGCTGCCTGTAGCCCCAGCGGAGGTATTCTGTTAGGTGGGCATGTTGTCGGGACGTGCGGATTACCCCTGCTCTGCGGGCCATGGCTTTATGGCGCCTTTGCCCTGCGGGGCTGTTCAGAGAGGCTGCAGAGGGAGCTGTGGGGCTGTCGGCTGCTTTCAATGCACGCGCTTGCTGCTCCCGGAGCCAGCGGTGGAGCTGAGAAGAGGAGGAAGCACAAGCGGGAGAGTCTGACATGGCAGGGGAGAAAGTGCTGAGGAAATTAAAGGGACAAAGACGGCATGATGGATAGAAGGAGATAGCGGCTCAGCTCTCTGGTGCATCTCCGATATGCAGCTTGGCATGCTCTCCAATCAATTAACCCAACGCACTTGGGCTCCTTCAGATCTATTTAAAGGGCCTGTATGACTGGCCCTGAAAGAGAGAAGTCACTAATAAGGCTTCTTTTGCCTCTCCCACCGCCATCAACTAAGAGGAGGAAATCAATAGAGCTATCCTTGCACCAACTGGAGGCAGCTCCATGCCCCGGTGAGCGGGAGCACAAGAAGCTAGCAGGGCACCGTCACAGCCTTGCGGCTTCACGAGACAGGAGAGCGGACAGCCTGCCAGCGCCCTTCCACGGGGTCCTACGTTTTCCTCGCGTGCGTTTCTACAGAGAATGTGCCTCAACTGACTTCAGCTCCGCGATGAGGTGCCAGGCCCAGAGGCTGCAGCCTTCTTGGTAGCCGTGCAGGCCCAGCAGGCTTCTCCTAAGCTGCATGGTTCAAGCCCTGCAATTGTACCCTGGTGGGGCTCACTTCCCCTGGGTTTCTCTGCAGTGCCCAGTGCAGAGCCAGACCTGGTCTGGCAGGTGAGCTGTGGCACCCACACCAAGCCAAATTTCCGCTCTGCCCCTGAGCTGCTGGGGGACCTTGCTGTCTAATCACACGGGGACCTCTCCAGAGAGGTGCTGTCTCGTGCTGCTTGTGCAGCGCCTGGCACCATGTGCTCCTGATCTCACTTGAGGGCTATTGGGAATGAACAATGATTTAGATGACAGGCCAGTCTGAGGCCACCTGTGGCATTCTTCTCTTTCCTGGTCATCCAAGTGGACATTTTTTGGTCACCAATTTTTAGTGCTTATATGCCCAGGGGAAAAAAAAATTAGTCCTAGACACATATGGCTGAGGCTTGAGGCCTCTCAGCCAGAGTAGTTTGAACCTATGTCTCCTCACATCCCAGCCCGGCATGCTAATCACCATGCCACAAGTCAGGCTTGTCTCTGGGGCTCCTTTTGAAGCTGCCCCCCAGGCTTCATTCATTTTTTCCAGTGAATCCGTTAGTGACTCAACTTCAAAAGGAGAGCAGAGCAGGCTGAGCCACGGCTGCCCCGTGGTGTGGCGGTCAGAGAGTGCAATGGTGGAAGTGAAACGCCTTCTGGATAAGGGGGAGGGCTTGAACTCCAGCTTCTCAGGTGAGTGCCCTGGACACGTTGCTGTCGGGGAAAAAGAGGCACACACTTCCCTCTTTCACTCCTGAGGCCAAGTCCAGCGGTCACAGGTTCTGGCTGATGCCCCTGTCAAGTATCTCAGTCCACCAGGGGCTCATGCACGGGCTATGGCTGCTACTACGAACACTCAGGCTAGAATTCCCCGGGGCAGAAAACATGCCAGAAATGCCCTGCCGACAACCCAAAAATGGCCACTTACACAGCCAGGAAGGAAGGGTCATGCAAAGGTTTGTCCGGGGGACACAGGCCAGCTGTGCAGTGCTGGACTGCTCCCAGATCAGGTCCCACAAGAAGCTGTGCGTCCACCCCTGGCTGCTCTTCACTGCGCAGAGAGTGCTGCTGAAGCAGGGTTTTGGGGGGAAGCAGTACAGGCAAGCAGCAAAGCAGGGCTCCCCTCTGGTGACAGGTGCAAAGCCATGAGCCACGATGAGTCCAGAGCTAGCAAGGGGTCCATGGGCTGTAACGTGCTTCTTGCTGTGATGCTGTCTGCTCTCCAAGCTGGGAGTTTGGTTCGGGTGGGGTCAAATTCTGATCTCAGGCTTGTGGCCACCATGTTGCATCTTGTGGCTTCACAGTGATGGGCACTAGCTTGGGAGAGAGAGCTTACCTGGCTGGTAAATGCATTGCTCTGCACCAGACCTGAAAACAGACAGGTGCCTAAGGAGGCACACAGTATATCACCAGTTAAGAAATGGTGCCATATATGATGGCTAAAACCTAATACAACACCACCTGTAAGGGAATGGAGGTTCACAGAGGTGCCTTGCTGGAAACCAGTTCTTCCCATTGGCTCTGCTGGGACTCCTTCCATTAGTCTGGATCTGGAGGTGGGAGACCCATCCTGGTTTGCTCCCAGGTGAGGGGATGAGACCTGCAACCTTGTAGATTATTCCCTTGCGAGGGTCCCTGACCCTTGGGGAGTAGGGACTGGGGGCAGTCCAAGGAGATGAACACACAACTCTTCTGTGAGATACTGATTCAAATACTGGCTTTCAGGCATTGGTAGTTTGAAGCTGGGGTTCTCAGTCTGCCCATAAACTGTAAACAGAGAGCCGCTTTCAAGACTGACACACCTACCTATATACATAGGCGAAGGGGATGGGGTTATATATATGGCTGTGTGTATAGATATGTGCATATATATAGGTTTATACACACACACACAGAGTCTGAGCAGCGGACTGCCAGCAAAGAGCTCTCGTGTGCTAATCCTGATGCAGGCACAGGTTTTCTGTGCACTTGTGCAAGAGACTCAAATTCTCTGGCCCAGTTTCTCTACCTTTAAGACAGGGTGAGTGATACGGCCATGCACGCTGGGAGCTGAGTGTTTTGTGGTGCATTAAATATAGACAAGAGAGTAAAACCCACCCTCCTTGATAAATCTAGTTTTCCCCAGGTTGCAGCATTTGGAAGGGAGAACTGAAGTGGGTCTCCAGGGGATGAAGACAGTGCCTGAGGAGCTGAACATCTCCACAGCAGGTATAACCAGGTGCCACTCTGATGCCAGCAGCAGGTTAGGTTTCTTGCAAAGCACTCGACTCCTGGCACAAACCTGGCAGTGACTTTGCAAAGTAAGGTGCCCCTAATCTGGGGAGCTGAGCACGTCTCTAGACTTCTTTCTCCTGTGCTGTCATTTTTCTCTTTTCAAAAGAGCTAAATAAGCACCACTGTGATGGGAAACAGCAGACTTCATAACTACCTCCTCTCAGGGAGTTTGGGAGGAGTTTATATTTTGTAGGGGGCTTTTTCTTTCCTCTTTTTTTTTTTTTTTTTGTTAAGAAAATCTGGCAATCCCAGGCAGAGAATTAAAGAAAACAAATGGGCTGGCGTTAGGAAAGAAGAGCCCTGATAAGGTTGCATTTGTCAAGATCTGTATTGGCAGCAGGCCCATTTCTCACCATGCCATTATACCTGAAAATAGAAGTAGGTGAGCAAGTAAAGAGCAAGCAGCTGAGCAGGGAAAGAATGGGGTGGACTGGGAGAGGAATAGAGAGATTGAGAAAGAAGAAAAGGAAACAGGCTCCCTCTGCTCAGTGTCTTTGTAGCAAGGTCTCCAAAGTGCCAGGTGACTCTGCTAATGATTTTGAGGTGCACAGACACTGAATCAGGGGGTCCCCAGCGAAGAGATGCGGCCTGGGTCCCACATTATTCCCTGCTCCCTAGCTCTTAGCCCTTGCTGTCTGTATTGGGATGAATGCATTGGCTTGCTCTATGAGGGTGGACAGTAGAGCTGTGGAAAGCTTTGGGTGGCGATTCGATTCAGAGAAGATTCAGCCTGATTCAGTGGCCCAATCTCCAAATCCGAATCAAATCAGGGGACCAATTTAGAGGTCTGAATCAATTCAAAGATCTCCGAATCTTCGGAGAATCGGATTCAGCCGAATCAAATCAGGACAGTGATTTCAATCACCAAATTGAATCGCTGTCCCCTGAATCGGCGGGATCCAAATCTGACGTGAATACTAGCCGCTTTGCACAGGCCTAGTGGACAGTGCTCTGAGCTCAGGATACAGCCAAGCCCCCCTTCGAGCTGCAGTCCCCTTCCACTTCCCACTTGCCTCTCAGGGGACAAGGGCTGCTGTAAGGAGAGGCTGCGGCACAAAACTTTGCAGCCAGAAGGCCCCTGATTTCAGGGATGGGGGAAGCGGGAAGCTCTGGGTGGGCTGCACCTCCTAGAGATCCTGTGTAGAGTCACGTCCAGTGCATCCTGGGCTGGCTTTGTATTTTTGCCCTGCTATTCTCTTTGGCCCAAGCTGTCACCTGGAGATGCAGGTTGGACCAAGGATGCATGCCTACTGGCCAGGCACAAGGTACACAGCTTGTGACCTGAAATAAGAGAGGCCTGGTTTGAAACTTGGACTTCCCTCTTGAGCACAGGCCCAGAAGGGTCCCCATGCCCCTTGGAGGGGCTGAGCTGTCCAGCGCCCCGCCCCCTTGCTGGATGCCCTTTGGGGGTGCATTGAGCAGCGGGCTGCTGATGCACAGCTGATTAGGTGCCTCTGCTGCCATCGAGCTGACCTTGGCTCTGTAAATGGGAATGGATCGGCCATGGGAAAAAAGCAAGGAGGAGAGAGATAAAGAAAGAAGGAGGTTGATAGCAATCAGCAGCTCCAGGAGTGCCCTGTAAGTGCTCTTCTCCTTAGATCTGCGAAGAGTATGGATTTTTGGCTCAGGGGTGACTGGTGCTGTGAAAGAGGGGAGGAGACGGAGGGTGAAGGAAGAGGAGGGTCAGTGCCCTGGGCCAGGGTGATGCCTATTGACTGCCCAGAGTGCTTGATCCTCCCCAGAAGCAGTGCTCTCCTTCCTGCTCACTCTCTTTCCCAGGTCCCGTTTCCCTCTCTCTCTCCTGTCTGCCTCTTGCTGAATAGAGAGAAGAGGCAGAAACTTACTTCAAACCAGGTGAGCCCAAGAAGCCCCTGCTCTTGGCAACACCTTCCCAGCCCCGCTGAAACCAGCCGGGCTGCTTCCTGATTTATGCTGCTTCCTGATTTACACTGAAAGGAGAATCTTGCCTCCATTGAAGCCGCATGTGCAGGAGATGGTTATCCCTCCTGTGCTCTATCTTCAGACCCGACCCGCCCCCCGCAACACCCAGCCCACCTGCCCCACTCTCCTCATCCTGCCACTTCCCCAAATGGAGCGCTGAATAGCACGTCGGCGGAGAATGGTGTGAGGTGCACACATTAGCTGCTAATGCAGCTGGGAAGCGGTAGCAGGGAGGCTCTGCTCTCTCCACACTGACCCTTTTAGCTCTGGGGTGACGCCTTTATGCATTTAAAAGAGAGAAAAAGAGAAGAGGGGTTTTTTTTTCACTAGCCCCATCCCACCCCAAGTGGTGATTTTAAAGAGACAGTCAAACTTGACATAGCCAGGCAACCTCGGGGAGAGAGATCCCTCCTTCCCCTGCCTGCTTCTTATGGTACTAACATAGTTACCACCATCTGGGACCAGGTGCGAGGTGCTGTACAAACCCAAGTCCTGGCTTACCTCCTGATGATTTAAGCTCTGTGGGCAGTCAGGATACCCAGACTACACTGGCTACGCTACACTGGGGAGGAGCAGCTCTCCGAACAGTCTTGCCCCAGACGCCACCTGTTCAGTAGGGAAGGACAATACTTGTGACTGTCAAAAGCAGCTAAAGGATTTAGGAGCAGAAATCCCAGCATCGACTTGCCCATACACATGGGTTGTGCTGCTTTAGTGGGGTGGATGAAGTGAAAACAGTACCACAGCCCCCAGTCTGAACTGCTACCAATACAGTATATGGGTTCTTATTCCAGGAAAGCAGACTCCTGTCAGGGAAAAGTAATAAGCTGTGCTGGTAAGAGGCACTTCGATAACAAAATACCTGCACCCACGTTAGAGCCTGTTTCTTTAAAAGTCACACCTGCACCGACACAGTGATACCAGTAGACATCCGGTGACTGGTCCAGGCCTCAGGCCCCTCTACTGTGTTTGCTGGTCCCACCTGAGATTCAGTGTGCCTCAGTGCTAGTCACTGGGGGGCACTTCGGGTGGCAAGTGTGCGGCCAGCTGCTGGTCTTGCCCAAATGTCCTCCTGATTCTCAAAGCCAACGAAGGGACTGAAATGGGCAGGAGCATGCAGCCCAGGCCCCTTTGGAAATCCTGGCCATTCAGACGACACATGTGGATTGTTATCATCCTGGCCCAGAACATTTGTACCCTCCTGGCTCTGGGCTAAGTGCCTGCACGAGGTGCCAGGCTAGAGAGAACCAGGCTCTGGGACCCACCTAGATCACCAGGGGACCTCACCTACCCCTTTAGGGGATGGCTGTTTCTTCCTAGCCCCAGCAGGATCAATTAGGTAGTTAGTTAGTGTGGGGTGTTGTCTCATGGCCGTTGCCAGTGGCAGAGACCAACTTGCAAGCCCCGTTCTCCTTTGCATCTGTACTGATGCTCTGTCCCTGGTAGTAAGAGACCTGGCAAGCTTTGGGAAGGACAGAAGGCTATTCTAATACAAGATGTGCCCATGCATAGCCCTGCTCCGGGGGGTGGGGGGGAGCACTCCACACTGGTTGCCACAGTCCCACCAAACCCACTGCGTGTCTTGGCCAACGGGAGTGAGGACTTGAACGCTAGCCATGGAGTTTGGGACAGAGGAGCTGGAAAGCAGCGCTCGGAGATGATGAAACCTGCTCAGCCCACCATCCCCAGGGCTTTCCAGCACTCCTAGCCCTCACTCATCTCACCTGTCATTCTCTCCTTCCTATCTTCTCCCTCCCCCCACTCCTTCCCCTGCACGCCCACCCCCTCTCCCCTCCCCTGCGTTAGCATCTCTCACTCTCTTGATCCTCTCATTAAATATAGCACAGAAAGTGTTTTGAAACCTTTGGAGTGGGGTCTTTCTCCCCCCTCCCTCGACCTGAGCCACTCTTCCCGTCACGCTCATTAGGGCTTTGAGTATCAATCAGCCCGGCTGAGATGAAAGGCGGCAGGGGATACATTACCACACCTTGGAAAGGGATAAAAGGGCCTCTTTAGTCCTAACAAACCTCTCGAAAGTGAAATGTGCAGGGACATGAGCCTCGCACTTGCTTCCTTTAATCTTAATTCTCTCCTTTCGGGCTGTTCAGATCTTGCCCCCGTGCCATGGCATAGCTCTCTTCTTCAGGGCTTGGTGTGTTAGTGTGGGATGTTGTCTAATGGCTATTGCCAGCGACAGAGACCAGCCTAGCTTGGCCTCTTCAGGGAGGCAAGCTGGTGTTGTGGAAACCTCAGCAAATAGGTTTTATCCCTTTGGGTTTGTCTATGCAAGGAAAACATGTTGAATATAGCCACCTCACTGCCCACCTCCACCTTCCTCCTACTGGAGACTCCATCAAGCTCTCTATAGTTGGTGGAAGTAGATAGAAGAGGAAGGGCCATGCTAAGGTGATACCTCCAGGATAGAAAGCCCCTGGGTATTACTGGCACGGTGCCTGGTAAAGCATGGGGACATATGTTTGGATGTAACAAGCCAGTGTATTTTTGAGTGGCCAGCTGCTCAACACATGGCTATACAAGGAAGCATTTACATGGGCAAACTGCAGTAGAATGATAAAAAGATAGAGAACGAGGGGGGTACATGTTGACATACGTATTCCCAAATCAAGTGTCATGTATTCCTGTAATCCTGTAACCCCACTTATTCCCAAATCAAATGTCATGTATTCCTGAACTTATTATGTAAATTGTGGTAACTGCTCCAATCAATTTCCCCATGTAGACATGCACCAAGTCAGCATTTGGTCCATGGCAATGGAAGCAAGAAGGTGGGGAAGCTGGGGTTTGGTTTCCCTGCAGAAGCCGCACTGAAATTTAAATCAGCCTTTACAGTGAGTTAGTGAAAGCACCATCCAAATCAGGTGGCTTAAGGAACTGATTCAATGGCTGCAGCTCCTGGGTAGAAGTAAGGCCTGTGGTAGCCTCCTTTGAGCTGGAAGTGCTGCAGTGCAGGTATCAAAGCCTCTGAGTTTCCCCCCAGTTCATCTTTTGCTTGCATGGGCCTCTCCCTTTGGTACCCATTAGGGCAGCGTAAAGTCCAACCCTGTTGTCACAGGGAGTCGGGTGGTCAGCAGAACATAAGGTCTAGTTCTTTTGAACCAGGTCCTGCTTTACTTGAGCCATCAACACTGCTAAGTTTAATTAATACTTGTTTAATTAGCTAATTCTCAATTGCTGAAGCACCTGAGATGTTGTAGCTGCTTAAAACATTTCAGAAAGGAAAAGACCCTGCTGTCAGAATCTCTCCAGGTTCCCAGCTGCAGTCAGCGGGTGTTTGATCTGGATAGGATGGCAAGGCTGTGCCTGTAGGAAATAATGATCATTAATGATTATTTTATTTTATTAGAGCAATAATGTACCTTTCACCTGCAGCACCACTGCTCTATAAAACAATACAGACACTGGGTATAACTCATAATTTATGGAGGACTCAGTGATCTAGCATCAACAGGAGGGGCAGAAGGTGCCCCAGTCAGGCTAGTCCATTGCCTGATATTTGGAAAGGTGGGAGCTGTGGGGCTGAGGTCCCTCAGGCTGAGTGCTCTTACACTAGGCTATTGTGCTAAAAGCGGCCACTGCTGTGACCATGGGGTGCTGCACCTTGCACTGTCCCCAGTGCTGTCATCAGTGTGTTAGCCGCCCTGGCTCTGGTAGGCACAGCGCCCTGGATCCAGAGATGCCAGAGCAGACAGTGCTGTCCCAAGCCGATTCCTAGGCTCTGGGGAGAGGTGGATGTTCCAACACACGCTTGCGCTCTGGTCCCAACTGGCTCATTTTTAGGCATTGCAGCACTTAAGTAGGTGCACCTACAAGTCATTAGTGCCTAGGCCTGATATGAAGGCTGTTGAAGTCAATGGGCAGCTCTCCAGTGAATCAGGCCCCTCCTGGCAACGGCAGGATCAGCCCTGTGAATGCAGCTGGCAGGATCTGGCCCTGAGTTATGTCGTGCTCCACGATGGATTTTAAATTTAGAAATTGGTCAGATTTGTACTTTGAAAAAATCTATTTGCCATTAAATATTTACAGAAATCAGCAGCGGCGTGAATAATAGAGAAAGCCGATATTCAGAGAGGGGGCTGCTTTTCAATACGCCTGAAATTTTTATGATATTGTTATTATTATTTATTGCCTATTTTATTTGTCAGTCTCTTTCCCACTGTCCACATGGGTTTGGGTGTTTCATGGAGTCACATGAACCAAAGGCTCCAGCGCTGGCTGCTGAGTATCGCCGCTTGCACGTGTCCTACTTATTACATATCTTGAGATGCCATCCTCCCAGACCCCAAGAGGGATCTGGGCCCCTGTGCAGCCACAAGCAGCGAGACATGGCTTCTGCTGTCCTGAATGTGCGGTGTAAATGGACTGGGGGCAGGAGAGGGCACATGCCCATGGTTACACATCGGTGGCAATCAGCGGTGAGCCCCAGGTGGCAGCACTATGTTGGGGTTCAAGTCAACCCGATTGTGCTACCAAACTCTGTGCTTGGCTCTGTGGGTTGCAGGGGATCCTCTCTCTTGCAGTGCTGATAAAGACCCAGTGCTGTCACCTATAAATAACTCACTGGAGTCATCTGAGCCAGCTACAGGGGACTCCTCAGCTGAATAAAACTATTCACATGTGCAAGTCCTTGTTGTTCAGGGATCCAAGGCACAACTTTCCTTTGGCACTGCTGAGAGAAATTGCATGTATGAACTATGGGGTTGGGAGACTTAAGGGCCTGGCCTCATTGTGGAAGAGCTCAGTAATGGAAAGCATCTTTGGGGTGGAAGTTGACGGGCCAAGCCTAACAACAGAGCACATTGGTAAGGAAGTGAAGGGCATTCAGCCCAGGTAAGCTCTGCATGGTGCTGACAGCAGCCTCACTGAGTCAATACAGGAATAACAATATCCAGCAGAAAACTAAGGGGCGATGCATTTCACTGCCCCGCTCCCCGCAGCCCACACAGCAGTTACATCCGAATATCACGATGCGATTTTTAGCCGGTTTTCGGGGGGTGTCCCTTTGGTTGGCATGTGATTGTCCCCGATGCAATATGTCATCAGAAAATCAAAACCTGAAATGGATTAACTGATTCCACCAGCAGATCAGCAACGGGGAAATAGTGTCACTGGGAAGTTAGAGCTAGTGCTTTGCATCCTTGTGCTATCTGAATCTCAGGTGTTATATTAGTAACCCAAGGTGCAGAATTTACCTTGTTGATATGTATTTTGACAGTGTCCTTTTAAATGTTAGTGGCCTCTTCATTCCCTGCTGTTCAGCTAAGATCAAGTCGTGTATGGTACCGTGCTCTTTCCAGCAACCTTTTCCTGCTAGTCTCAGAGTACTTGACAGACATCAGCAGAGTCATTTGTCCAGTTCCCCTGGGAAGCAAAAGTTCTTCCCATTTTACAGATGAGCAGAACGAAGCATGGAGGGGCAAAGTCACTGGCCCAGGGTCCCCCAGTGAGTCGGTGCCAGGATTAGCACTCCGACTATTAAAAATCGCTGCCTCCCTCCAGCTGAGACACACTTTATCAGGGGACTGTATCTGATAAAACCTGCGTCATGGCTCTAGCAAGGGGATTGATTTAATGATCTTGTGGGGCTTTCTGCTCCATAGCTTTTCTGACCCTCCAATGGAGTTTGAATTCAGGCAGTAAATAGCGGATTCTGGATTCAAACCGGGCCTGAACCAAGACGGCCACCCTGAACTCCAGATCCAGGATTTTCCATCCTTCTTTGCTGGTGTCCCAGTTAGATGTTTAGCTCAACTAGAGCTGCCCAAACCATCTACCACAAATAGATTTTCCTGTTCATGAGGGCTGGGAAAGAGTTAGGTGTCGAGAGCCCACAGAAATCCAGTGGGAAACAGGCACTTAACCACCTAACTCCTTTGAAAAATCACAGCCTGAGTGTCAGAGATGGTATGTTTGCTCTGCACTTGTTTGCTGGATATTTCCTGTGAGTGCACATCAGGCCATGGGTCATTCAGATTGCTCCCTGCTATCCTCCTCTCAAGGTTTTGGTGTCCCTGAGTCTATGCTCATGCTGTATGGTTGGTTGTCAAAACTTCATGGTGCTTCCTCCATTTCTTTCTTGGGTATGTGGCTGTTCTAACTTTCCAGATATCTATAGGAAACAAATTCTGTATGGGACGCAATTATGTTTTGGAAATTGGTCATGTGTGAATGTTCATGGGAGCGAATATTGATGGGAACAAAATCCTGTTGGAAATCACTGACATGCTGGCGAGGAAACATGTGCACTAGGCACTCATCTCTAGCCTTGGCATTGCTTTAATCCCTTCCTTCCTCAAGCTAAAAGCACCTCAGTAAAGAAGCATATTCTCCTTGTGCTTGAGTACATAGATTTGTAGATTGTCAGGGGTTGGAAGGGATCTTGCAGATCATCGGGTCCAGCCCCCTGACTCTAGGCAGGAAGACAACTGGGGTTAGGTGACCTCAACGAGGTGACTGTCCAGTCTCCTCTTGAAAACATCCAGGGTAGGTGACTGCACCACCTCTGGAGGGAGTTTACTCCACAGTCTGGACACCCTAACTGTAAAAGAGTTTTTCCTGGTATTAAGCCTGAAGCCTTTCAGGAGTTTGTATCCACTGGCCCTGGTCTTCCCCGGGGGTGCCCCAGTGAACAGTTGTTCACCGAGTTCCTCATGTACTCCTCTAATATAGCGGTAAGCCGCTATCTAGTCCCCTCTCTACCTTCTCTTCTTTAGGCTAAAGAGGCCCAGGTCTCTCAGCCTTCCCTTGTATGGCTTGCCTTGCAAATCCCTGATCATGGTCTTCTCTGGACCCTCTCAAATTTTTCCACATCCTTATTGAAGTGCAGTGCCCAGAACTGGATGCAGTCCTCCAACTGCGGTCTCACCAGTGCTGAGCACAACGGGAGGATCACTGCCTTAGATTTACATGAGATGCATCAGTTGATGCCTGCCCGCGTGTTATTTGCCCTGCTGGGCCCCGCATCACACTGACAGCTCATATTCATGCAATGGTCAATCATTACCCCTAGGTCCCTTTTGGCCGTGGTGCAAGTCAAGCTGTCATCATCGAGCCTGAAGGTATGTTGAGGGTTGTTTGCCCCCATCTGGAGCACCTTACACTTGGGAGTGTTAAACTTCATCTGGTTCCTGTCTGCCCAACTCTTGAGCCTGTCCAAGTCCGCCTATCTTCTGATGTGACCACACTGCCCTGTAACTTGGTGTCATCCACAAACTTGGCCAGCGAGCTTTTCACTCCCATTGAACCATTGATAAAGATGTTGAAAAGCACCGGTCCAAGCATGGACCCCTGAGGGACACCACCGGCCACTTTGTGCCGAGATGACACAGATCTGTTCATAAATCTCCGGGTCCTACCCTGAAGCCAGCTTCCCACCCACTGAACCATTGAGCATCTGAGCCCACAATCTTCCAGTTTTCCCACAAGGATATCATGGGATATTAGATATAATGATATAATGTCTATATCTAATGATATAGATATATCTATATGTTATTATATCTAATGTCAAATGATATAATTAGACATTAGATATAATGTCCACCACATCTCCCGTGTCCAGGTGGCACGAGACCTGGTCGTAGAAGGAGATGAGATTGGTAAGACAAGGCCTGCCCACGACAAAGCCATGCTAGCTGTCCTTCAGAAGCATACCTTTGTACATTTAAAGACGTCCAATATTTCTGTTTCATTCACACACTAAATGTTAAGGTGGGATTATGAGCTTCAGGAACACATATTTTTTACTCAGTTCCCCATAGTGGCTTCTTATGAACATGGGGGTCAGAGGTTGCTTACGAAGCTACTAGTGTGTGGTGTACTAGCCTGCTGGACATTCCCAGCTACTGTCCTCCACAAAGTCAGAGCAGGTCCTAGATGTGTCCAGTTCAAGCACTGTACAATACAACTCCAAGTCCAGATCCAGCTCTGAACTGGGCCAACCCTTTTGTCTGGACACTTCAAGCTGTAGGAAGGTTTGGAACCTGAGCCTGCGTTTTGTCTTTGGTTATCCATTACTGTAGCACAGGGGTGGGCAAAATGCGGCCTGTGGGCCAGATGTGGCCTACCAGGCCATTTTGTCCGGCCCATGGGGCCCCTAAGAAATTTAGAAAACTAATATTTATCTGCTCGTGGCTGCCTGTCATGTGGCCCTCGATGGCTTGCCAAAACTCAGTAGGCCACCCTCCATCTGAAGTAATTGCCCACCCCTGGAGCACCCGGGGGCTAGATCCAGATTGAACTGTACAGCTGCTGCCTCTGTCTGTCATAGCCCAAATTGAAAGCCCAGATACAGCAGCTTCTTCTATACCTAGGCCCTAGGCCCTGGCGGGAATGGCTGTGCTCAGGTCTGGTGATCAAATGCTTCTGAGAACCTAGGCTCTGTGCCTCAGTTTCCCACCTATGGAAGGGAGATGATGGCATTTCCTCCCTGAAGTGCTGTGGTTGCAAATATGCTAGTGATCACATGGATTGGTGAATGGATCTGCGGTACGTGGACTACCGGGGTGCCCTCTGAAGGCACAGGGCCCTTGCAGATAAATAAAGGGGTGCAATGGAGAGCCTATGTGCTACATTGAAGGGATGGCCATGGCTGTGTACCACCGGGATGAGACTTATGTGTGTCACGAGGGGCACTAGTTGGCTGCAGGTTGGAGAACGGTTCATTGACTTGTCTCAACCTCACATCCCTTCCCAAGGGCCCTGAATTTGAACTGGGGAAAGGGCCCTGTTCCCAGATGCCTGGGTCCCCTGCCAGAGGGAGACTACACTAAAGGCCACCTTAGCATCTCCATTGATGCCTCCTGTTGGCTTCCAAAGGATTTTGCTTGGCCACCCCACCATGGACACATTTACCCAGAGCGCCAGGTGTGCTCAGCCAGGCTGTGGGTCACTCTGAAAAGGGGTGAGGTTCATTTGGGCTTATAACAAAAGAAAGAAAAAAGCAGAGGGGCCTGGAAGCCCCTGCTGCGTGGGGGCGGGGAGGGGGGGGCAGACGGGGGTTGGCCGCAAGCTGCAGAGGGAGAAGGTAATCTACACCTACTCTAATGGGATCCTCTCCACAAGTAATTAAGCGCCGGCTAGTGCTAACCGTAATGTGATGTATGTATGCCTTTAACTAATCATTTATTAGCCTCGTTGATGGTTTGTCAATATTAATTCATTTATTTAAACAACTCCGAGCTGTAATGAAGATGTTTGCTTTAAGGGGGAAAAGGAGATGGAGCTTCTGGGAGATTGTTTTGTTGCCTCGATGGATGTTGCTCTCCTCTCCTGATGACGAGGCCGCACTGGGAACGGTTGCAGCCCCCGGACAGTGGCTCTGCTCTCCGAGCGCTGCTTTTTTATCATAATCTATTTAACAAGCCTGTAACTCTCTGGCCTGTAAGTCCAACATGGGAGCCCCTCCCTGGCAGGAGGGGCCGAATTCTCCTCTCCTTGGGGTTGTTCCAGATTCGTGCTGGAGCGACTGAGGTCAGGATCTGGCCCTATTGCAGAAGCCAGATGCAAAGGAGACCCACAGGCTGGTATTACTCCACAGGCATCTGCTTAGGTGAGATCACAACCAGGTCTTACCCGGCTGTTAAATCAGAAGTCTGGGGCTGGACTCCATGATCTTCCAAGGTCCCTTCCAGCCTTATTGTCTATGAAAGTCACTCAATTGCAGACGATGGTTTTATGCCAAATGGGAGCAAATGGGAGATAAGACTCAGGGCTTCAAAGAACAGAGAGAAAAAGTAAGTTTATTCCCGCATGGTATTACACAGCCCCCAGGTAGCCCAGAGAGGGGCTCTTCTCTCCAGATACTAGGGATTGGGCACTTCTTGCCTCAGAGAAGCCAAGGTGTACCCTCTTCTTGCCCCCTAGATATGGCAGGTTTATCTCTGGGTACACGACAGGGGAGGGTATATTTATTGCTGTTACAAGCAACCTGCCCATTTAAGGACAGAGAATACCTGTATAATTGCTCTCCAGGCCTTGGAAAATAAGGCTTTTTTGCCTCTTTGCACACTCCATCCTCTTCATTACATCTTCCCTACGCCTATAAAAGAGGGTTGATGGACAAGGTCCCCAGATTGCAGGTTCAACCATAGCACAGCTCTCTGGGAATGTGTTGATTTTGCTGGGGGGGGGGTTATTGGGTGTTTTTTGGAAAAGATTTTCCAAAGGGTGCTTTTGACATTTCTTAAAGAGAAATGCATCCATTTTCCCACCTGAAATAACATTTTGTTTCCAAATTTCCTTTACTTGTATGTTCAGAAACTCAAAAAAAAAGAGTCAAGATCAACATGAAAAATTTTCATTCTGTTGAAAGGTTTTGCTTTTTTTTAAAACAATTTTCCACTCTTCGGGACATTGGGGAATTTGGGGGTGTGGGGGGAGGGTATTCCAAATCCAAACAAATCTTTTTTTTAAAAAAAAAGAAATTGCCAATGAATCAAAGAATCCCATTTTTGTCGTACCCTGGTTGAAAAGTCTGAACTATATTTGTGATGCCTTAAATATCCTCTGAGAGATAAACCCAGAGCAGGCCTGGCGCTTTCTGTCTGGGGAGACCACCTGAGCTGGGTGACAGCTCCCCAACACTGTCTGATCCTGCTTCTCCGGAGCCAGCATCCCAGCCTCTGCATGTGTGCGCTTGGAGCTTGCACACTGAGAGTATCACGAATACTTGTACAAACACGTATGTGCATAGAGATTCACACCACAAGTGCATCCTGGCCAGCTCCAAACATTTTGGTGACTTTCAGTGCATCAGAGGTATTTAATTGGCTCCTATCACCTCTAAATCTTCAATGCTCCCAGCCTTCCAATGCCCCTATTGTGGAGGGCAATGCTACGGTCCTATCCCTATCGTGTTGCTCCACATGAGCAACCAAGGCACAGAAAGACAAAAGCTCAGCTCCTCCAACCTTGTCCGGTATCCACCTCTCAGTGATTTCAGTCTCCCCATGTAGGTCCATGTGGAGCTTTGGCTGGCAGCTCTCACAGGTACAGATAGCAGTGGAGGAAGGGTTTCTAAAGAGCTTTGCAAATCTCAGTTAAATGGCATGACCAAGAGCAGGGAAATCCAAGACGATGAGGGACACTGAGGCTGCATGTCCGAGCTACAGGCTCATGCCCCGATCACTGGGCCACTGGGAGAGCCACATTGTAGAAATGCCAATTGAGAACATTGGGAAAAGATCATCGCTGCTCAGAACAGAGCCTAGCCGATCGTTTGCTCATTCATATTTTCATTTGTTCCCTTTTTTTTTTGTTCCTACTCTTTGCTTTCCCGTCTCCCTGTAAAAGTTTGCATCAGCCCTTGATTGGCAGCTGTCGCAGGAACGGAAACGAACCAGCCCAGCATGTCTCAAAGCTTTTACCAAATGGAACTGACAAAAACCCGGTTCACTTTATTAATAAATAAAATATTTGTGGAGTGGAATAATGGGGATAATTGATGTTCGCAGTAAGTAACTTATAAACAGCTCCGAGTATTGCATTGAGTAAATGCCGCGGGCTCTGGCCTCAGCCTCCGTTAGCTCTGGGGAACTGTTTATAAACTCATATGCTCATTACTTACATCAATTATAGCAGCGGCAGCCTTTGGAGAGATCTGGATGGATGTATTTGCTCAGTAATGCTGGGCATGATCCATCAGTGGGTCTGGGATATGGGGAGGCCCTTTGTGTGCCCTGGACAATGATGCTGTTTTGATCTTTCCTTCTCACTATATTAAGAAAATAAACCAACTGCTCTTGTAGGCAGGCGAATATTATTTATAAGCATGTTGCAAACTAGCCTGGCTCTGGCAAGCTCCTGCTCTTGCTGCATTTTGGTCCTATTAATATCAATGGCTGAATGCCTCTTGAGGTCAATGGTGTGAGGGGAGTGGATGCTCATCCCCAGAGGCAGGGTGATGTAACGCTTGGGTACCCAGCCTTAGATTTAAGTGACCTGGGTTGGCTCCCCTGCTCTGCCACAGACTTCTTGTCTGACCGTGGGCAAGTCACTTAGGCCTGGCTCTACAAAGATGATGGTTAGGACTAAATGGGTGGCATGAGCCAGGTCCTACTAGATGCCTAATTGCAGCCCTATTCTCAAGTGTCGGGAAAGCCGATCATTCACCTGATTTTGTAACCTCAGATTCAGTCACAGAAAGCAGTGAGGAGGAAAAGCCACCATTTATTGAAGCTTCTTCGGGGACTCCAGCACTTAAGCGTCTAAGTCCACCTAAGCACCTAATAGATAGGCCAAGATCTGAGCCTCAGCTGTCTTTGGGCTTTGGCCCCTTGTGTCCACCCACGTACCTCAGTTCCCCATTTGTAAATGGAGGATGCTCACAATCCCAGGCCTTGGCGGGGTGTTGTGAAGATATATTGGAAGTAACGGGGGAATAGCTTGTAAGTAGCTGGGGGAGCGTCAAGAGCCCTGCCACTCTTGCAGCATGAGAGCTGTGGGACCGCTCCCAATGCAAAGTCCAGCTAATGGCAGTTGCCTGATGGAGGAGGCTCCTGGAGGGCTAGGAAGGCCATCCCCTTAGACCTGCCTACCCCCTGGAAGGAGGAACTTGCACAGTAATGCAGGCCGTGTGGTGGTCAGGGCTAGCCAGGCAGGCCCGCTGGCATAGGGCACATCTGGGTGCTGCGTGTGCAGCGCTTTCTGCAGTGCTCCTGTGTCAGAGTATTGTAGTACTTAGGGTCGGAAGGGGCTAAACAGATCGTCAGGTCTGGTCCCCCAGGGCCGGGATTATATCACCCCAGCCAAATATCTGTCCAGCCTCCTCTTGAAGACCCCCAAGGTAAGAGAGAGCACCATCTCCCTTGGGAGCCCATTCCAGAGCCTGGCAGCCCTACCCATAAAGTAATGTCTCCTGATGTCCCTCCCCTCCAGAGTGCCCGCCTCACCCCACAACCTGGTGTCGTCAGTGAATTTGGACAGCGTGCATCCAAATTTGGTGGAGCGAATGTGGTCGCTGTGGTCTCAATGGGCTGTCTGGAGCTTAAGCTGTTGCCTTTGACAGCTTAAGCCCTAATGCCCTAACGCCCTGATTCTGCCAACTGGCACTCAGGCTAAGGGGACGTCCACACCATGCTTGAGAGGTGTGATTGCCGCAGGGTTAGATGAGCTGAGCTGCAGCAGCACACGGACAAGCCTGGTGGGGGGAGGGGGCAGGGAAGGGGGAATCCACTGGGGCTGCGGGCCCATGCACAAGCCTGTACTGCTGTGACTTCCCTTTCCTTACCCGTGTGTGTGCTGCAGTCGTCCCTCTGGCTGCTGGGCAGGCAGCCCTTACGTAGCACTTCGTACATCTTGAAATGGGCACCCCCAGGCCTGAGCTCTTCCTGCACAGAAGAGTCACAACGCTCTTCTCCGAGCCCAGCACCGGAGGGGAAGGGGCTGCTAGTTACTACTATGTCAGCAGCAGTTGTAAGTCATTTCTCCTCTCTGTGCATGCAGCCACTAGGAGCTGATGGCACATGAATACTCCACACACCAGCCTTCCCGTTGCAGCAAACGATACCAAAACATCAGGCCTCTGAAGACATACAGCAAAGCCCAGGATCAGGCCCTTGGAACGGCTGCTTCCATTTCCTCTGGCAGCTGCTTAATACCAGCTAGATCACAGCATTAAAGTTAACTTTCTCTTAAACAGGCATAATTAGCGTTCTTCAGACAAGCATAAATTAATCCTGGGTCGCAGCGGAGGACGCAGACTTTCCCCCTGGATCAATAGCCAGTCCTGGCTCCAGATACACTGGTTTGAAATCCAGGTCTCTTTTATATTCATTCATAATGCTGTTCCTGGAATCAGACAAACCCAGGGCTGGTTTCTTTTCATTGCTGTTTGGCCACCGTCCTGCACTGGGCTGATTTGGCTGCTGCTTCTGCATGGCTGGAGACTTCAGGCATCATTATTTGCCGAAGCACAAGTGTTTGTCCCTGTATGAGCCCGAGGCCACAGGGTCTCCACCAGGCTCCATCACAAGAGGGTGTAGACGAAACAGGAGTAGCAAGCTGGGATCTTGGCTGTGAGCCCTAGTAGAAGGTTACATGGTATAAGGCAAGGAGGAGGGATTCTTGCTTTGACCCACATCAGCTAAGGACACAGGGGTAAATTATGGTGGAGTTAACAGCCTCCCAGGCTTTTGGGGCAGGGTATGCTCTGCTGCTTGGTGTTTGTACAGCGCCTAGCACGGCCAGGACTTCTAGGCCCTGCTGTGTGACAAATAAGTAACAGGCACAGAAATGGGCTTTGACCAGTGTCTGGACACTGTGGGGACAGGCACCCCAGACCGCCAGAGACAGACGAATGGTTGGGCTGCTCAGAGAACACATTTTTTATGAGAATGAAATGAAGCATTTTCATTTTGTTCATAATTCTTCATGCTGCTTTTGGCTGCCCTGTGCTGGAAGGAAGACTAAGCTGTTGGATTGCTAGCTGCCCGGTTTGTCCTTCAGCGCGGAGGCAGATGTGGCGGGAAGAGGGAAAAGCCTCCAACTATGGAAGTTCATCCTGAGCAACAGTTCTCCATGGAAAAAAAAGAAGTTTTCTACCGAATGGGTTGATGCATTATTTTTGATCCGCTCTACAGGAAACAAAGAAAGTGCTAGATCTGAGCAGCTCGTTTGAATTTTTCCCTCTCGCTCGCTCTTTCTGAACGTGGCGCTAGAGCAGTGGTTCTTTCTCTCTTCCCCTTTGGGGTTTGAAGCCCCAGCTCTGAATAAAAGTACAGTGTGCAAGACCCTTCTCCGGTAGCTCTGTGAGCTGCAGGCCGCTTCCCAAGGACTCCAGCTCGCCTGGCCCTAGCCAAAGCAAGGACACACCGGCAGAAGTGGGAGCTCTTCCCCCTCCTCGGCCTGTCCTCCCCTTCTCCCCCTTCGTGAGCTTTCACTCAGCTGCCATTCTTCTCCTTGACCCAGACCTTTGTTCCTGGCGGCCTCCCATTAAATTTGCCCTGAAAGGAACTTCCCGTGGGTCATCCCACCCTTGCTGGTTCCCTTGTCATGATTTGGTTATGGGTGAAGGGGCTGAGACCCTCTGGGGTCACCTCCTCCTCCCCCACTCGGACACGTGCCTTCCTACCGTTCCCTTCCTAGCTGTTTTCCAGCCTGGCCCTGGCAAAAGCACAGCCTGACCCTGGATGTGGGATGGGGGTAGAGAGTCAAACTCCACCTGGCAGAGCAAGGGCTGGGATCCCAGTTTTAGGGGAGGCTTCTGGACTGCGGGACGATCTGCGTTTGCAAAAACAGCGCAACTGGAAACCAGGATGTCCTAACTGCAGTGCAGCCCAGGGCAAGCTCTGTCCCAGCTGCTCCCACACAACCCAAAAGCCAGGGTCCTGGCCTTGCTGCAGACTCCAGTAGCTCCGTGGGGACCTGAACTCAGATCTTTTCAAGCCAAAACCACACACCGCCTTCCTAATAGCAGGGGAACAATGCCCCTGCCTCTGCTCACTTGTTTGTCCAGCTTCTCCATCACCTATCTAGACCGGCCAGTCTTCTCGTGGATTTTTCTCTTCTTCCCTCTCCTTCATTGCCCATTGTTTTTCCCTGGTCAGATCTTTTTTTCCTCCCTTTTCCCCAGACTCTTGTTCAAAAGCAGGATGGGACGCTGGAGTGTCTGAGCTGGACAATTAGACTCTGAGCATTTTGGGCAGGGACAGTCTCTCCGTTCTGGCCGTGCAGCACCTTGCAGAGGGGAGCTGGGGCCTAGGGCTCCCCGGCGCCCAAATAGTGACAGTGCGTTTCCCAGCCCGCTGTGTGCAGTGGGTTCGGTTTGAAGCCAGCAGGTGGCCCCAGCCCTGCTTCCCGGTGCCTCTTTCACTAAAGGCAGCTGTTAAACGGCTTCCAGAGCTGAGTTTCCATGATGAAAACAAATTCTCGCCAGCCCATCAGGTCTGCTCCACATCCCCGTTCTGGAGCACACAGCGCAGGGAACCAGGGCCCTGGGGAGCTAAGCTGCAGAAGATAAATCTGCCAGACCCTCTGGAGCATTTTCCCTGCAAAGCAGCCCGTGCAGCTCGGATCCAGATGTGGGGCTGTGTTTGGAGCTGGCAGCCCAGGGGCAACTGGATCTTGGGCTCTGAAACTGCCCAAGAAACAAGGAGCTGGTAGGGAATGGAAATGTCCTGGTCCCCAGCCACTCCCCAAGAGGGCACCCTCGCTGCATACCTTCCAGCGCTAGCAAGAAGTCATGGCATAGCACCAGTGACACGTGCTTATGGCCAGGACAGAGGGAATTTGGGGGTTTTCTGGTGAGCAACTTATTTGCTAGAAATGAGGATTCAGGATCTGTAAATTCCAGCTGAATTTCATAGATGGCTTTGGGAGGAAGGAAGGAAGGACAGAAATGTTGGGGGGTTTTGTTTCGAAACGAGTTTTTTTTTCTTTTGAAAAAATGCCACACTTCCAGTTCAAAAGGGTTCGAAAGGCCCAAATGAAATACTTTGATCCACCCAAAAGGAATTCTTTTAAAATCACAGAGAAACCAAAATATTTTGTGCTTTGGGCTGACCTGATACAATCCCTCATCTGTCCCCAGTGGTTTTATTTATGTGGCAAAACAACACAGCGCTCTCTTCACACTTCCTTATGGACTTCAGCCCTGCTGCACCAGGAGGAAGCAGCTCCTTTCTGCATTCATTGGGCTCGGGTGATCCTTTCCCTGCTGTGCCCAGCTCCCAGGAGAGGATGGGTGATTTCTGGATGGCAGCGTGCCTAGGAGCAGAGTCACTTCTAGTGTCACTGCAGTAGGACCAAGGGCTTTGTGGTCCTTCACCCTGGCAAAGCGCGTGGCCTCCTGGTGCTAGGTGGTCGCCGCAGCCCCCAGCCTCCAGTCCCATCCTGGCTTTTCCGCACCATGGCCTGGCCCTATAATTTATGAGCTGCTAGCAGCGACATGTGCTTTTTGTGCCAGTTCCACTATGATAATGCTAAAGGGATGATCTTGCAAAATGCTCCCTCTTTAAGACTTACTTAGGGCTGATTCTTGCTGATCAGCGCAGTCTGTCTCCCAGCTGCTCAATCAGGCTGTAACTACCTTAAAGGGACAAGCACAGGGGCTTGCTGCAGCTCAACAGCTGGTTGTCTCAGGGGAGCCCTAAAGTTTGGGCTGAAATTTGCTTTGCACTGGGTGCCCTTGCTGGAGCTGCTGCCTTCCTCAGAAACTTTCAAGCCAGGCTCCTTGGACGCCGCTTCAGCATCAAGCAGCTGGGAGCAGGGATGGGGCCCTCCATGCAGTTGGGTATTTTAGGGGTAAGAGGCTTATGCTCTGCCGGGGTTGTGGTACTGAGTGAGGATGGCTCAATCCACTTCACTGATGCCCCCGCCTGTGGCCTCGGTTCTAGGTCAGATCCCAGTTTGGAAGGGATCTGTTTTCTGGTTCAGGTTCAGATGCGACTTAAATCTCGTGTCTCATCTCCTAGGAAGAGGCCCAGAAAGCCTGTAAACCAACTGAACGTGACAGGGCAAGGGAAAGCCTTTACTCAAGGAGGTCATCCAGCAGGTCAACAGCCCAGCGGGGAATAAAACCCAGGCATCCTGAGGCTCATCCCATGTCATAATTACGAGTCTATGTTGCCTCCCCGCACACAGACACGGTTCCACAGCTGATGGCCAAGGGAAGTGCAATGTCTACGTAAGGGACCTAATTCTGAAACCCTCCCCAGCAGGTCAAGAGCTCTCAAGACTAGGAATTACCAATCTGTATCAGAGTCCAGCTCCATTCAGCCCAACGCCCTGCCCCTAACAGTGACTAGAGGCAGACAGCTGGAGAAAGGCATAAGAAACCCTTCAGGAGCAGACAGGGAACAGCCTGCCTTCCCTCCACAGGTCTCACCCTGATCCCTGAGAGGTAGGGATGGTTCAGCAGAGCTGGACAGCATTTCTGGGATGGGGGTGCTCTGACCCGCTGACGAATGCCGCTGTTACCGACAGCTTCTTCTGCAGGTTCTCCATGTAGGCGGAGGGTCAAAGATAAAATGGGCTGATACCTTTGCAGAGGCAGTCACTGTTCACGTGGGTTCTTCATTAATGTTAGCTATTGCTAGAGTGCCTGGAAATCCCAATGCCAAACCAAGCCCCAGCCACCCATGCCAGGTGCTGCACAAGCCTGGAGCAAAGATGGGCTGTGCCTCAAACAGTATCCAGTGTTTAACATGGGAGTAGTAAAATGCTTGAAACAAAGAGACCTTCCCTTCCTGGCACTGCTAGAATGATACCAGGGTTCTTCGAGGTAAGATCCCAAAACACCAGGACTGATCCCCTGCCTCATTTCCATAAAGGGCAAAACACACACTGTCCATCTGAGCCGGCTTTTATTTTGAACAAAGAGGAAGCATCAGTACAAAGGGACCAACCGGAAATAAATCTCCATGGGAGAGAACAGCATGGGATGAGGTCCCTTGTAGCACAGTCTTGCTAACCCCTGATGTCCAAACATCAGAAGCCTGCCCGCCCCATATTAGATTGGTTTTAAAATGACATTTTGTTTTGGGGTTGTTTTTTTGGTTTTTGTTTTTACCCTGGGAGTCTGTATATTTGACTTCAGGTTTATGAGCCCTTGGGGCACCCTTTGCTGACTTCCTGAGATCTTCCCCTGCCTTGAGGATTCAAATTCACCTTATTTGTAATGGCAGCGTAAGAGTGATGCTGTAGCCATGATGGCCCAGAAATGATGAGAGGCAAATGTTTCTTAGGGTGATACCTGTTATTGGACCAACTATGTAGTAGAGTTAGACAAGCTTTCTAACTCAAAATATTCTTCCATGGCAAGAATGTCATGGTGCTTTGCATCCCAAAGCTTGTCTAACTCTGCTAGACAGCTGGTCCAGTAAAGGCTATCACCCTCAATTCTTGCATCGAGTACCTCTTTTGTAATGAAAGCTGAGCTTGTCAAAGTGGCCAACTCCTGGAGCTAAAACTTTAAGGACTAACTTGGACCTGATGATTGAATTGCAAGTGTCCCTAACATTAGTTACTTGCCTAAGCAGCTGTGGGGAAGTAGGGCCAGTGGTTACAGAACCTTCCCAGTTCTTGGGAGATCTGGGTTCAAATTCCCCCTTTGCCAAAGTCTTTTTGTGAGACCTTATGTGAGTCCCTTAACTTTGTAGTGACCCAGGCCCTGTCAGGAAAATGCCGCCCTGCCTTAGCAAAGTGTTGTGGTTATAACTACAATGGGCAGGGCTCATATCACCTGGCAATGAGACTGTACAAGCACCTAAGAGAGAATAAAACGCCTGCGGACTAACGGCTCCAGTTCCTCTGATAGGCCACAATTAATATTAGTTACACATGGCAGGGAAGACATTTAAAGTGACCCTCTAGGCTTTGCAGTGGCTTCCATATTGACCAAGGCACCTTGCACAGGTCCTGAACCACGGCTATTTTGCAGCAAGAGCCTTCATGTGTGCCTTTAAACTGTGGATGAACATTTTGGAGGCTGTGGGCATGGGCATCACATGCACCTTCCAGGGCGCTTGCTGTTCTCCTCTGCCTGGGAGAGCAGGAGCCCTGTCAGATGCATGAAATCTCTAGCTTTCAAGAGAGATTTCAAAATAACCCCCTGCCCAGATCCTGCATGGGGGGTAGTTTAACATGCTCTGGCTGGTGGAGCAGGTGAACTGCTCTAAGTCCCTCTGCTGCCCCCCACTCCAGACAAAGCATAAGAACATAAAAGGCTGCTGGGCTCAGACTGACCCTGTGGTTCAATAGGCCCAGTGTGTGCTCCCTGCCGGCACTGCTGGCGTTGCCTGCCTGAATCCCATAGTCAGGGAAGGGTCTGCTGGCTATCCCTTGCCTCCCCTGCAGTGGGAGTCTCACTCCCCACCTGCACACCCCGGGGGTCTTGCCAGCCTGCACCGGGAGCAGGCACCACATGGAGCCCTGGTTGGTGGCAGGCTCAGCCATCCTAGCTCTGGAAGCAGGATGGCGGTGGTTACTTCCCCTTTGGTCCCAGCACAGGGAGGTGGTGACACCAGCCAGAGACCCCAGGAGAGACCAAACCCTGGAAACCTGCCACTCAAGACTGACTAGTTCATTGGGCTTGAGCTGCTCTGCAGCATCTGATGCTAATGACCACCCTAGGTCCTTCTCCTTCTGCCCTGCAACTTGGAAACCTGAGGACGCTGCAGGGTGAGCAGGGGTGTCAGATGGGGGCAGTTCCCAGTCCCGGGTCCTCTCCATTGCCTGCTTCAAGGAGCTGGAGCCTCATGGCAGTAGCCCTTCAGACTTCTCTGTGAGTGGGGCCCTGACCCATTTCTGTGCAGCTGGACACCAGCCTGGGGGGCAGGTTAATGAGATTGCTCTCTCTCTCCAGTGTCCAGTCCCACGGCGCTGCCCAGAAAAAGAAGTGGACGCAGAGGAGGGGCTGTGGTTGCAGAGGTCTCTGCCCATGTCAGATCCTGGCCCACTAGTGTTTCTGCACATGGGGGAGGGAGAGGGGTGATGCCACGTGTGAGCAAGGCCATGGGACAACAGGGAGCACTCACTCCAGTCCAGTCTGCTTGGGTCGAGCTCTGGCCCTGATCCAAAAAGCCTCACCGGCAGTCTGAACTGACCCAGGCTTCAGCTGCTTGCACATCAGCCCCCTGGTGCTTCCTCCTTCGTGGTCAGAACCAGCCCCAGGACCCAAACAGCCCCCAGTTTGAACGAGCTGGGGTCCAGTCCACTAATCGGAGAGGGACTGGTCCTGTTGGGACGGAGGGGAAGAGGCTTGGGAGCGGAAGGCGGGGGGAGGCAAGGCACGGCTTGACACCGGGTCACGAAGCTGGTAGCGTTGCAAGGTGCCGAAGGAATCAATAGCAATTCTAATATCATACAAGTCAATTCCAACCTGTCACGGGCAGCACCGGAGCCTCCGACTCAATAGCTGCAGAACCTGATAAATGGGGCTCTCAAAAACATATTTATAGCAAGAAAAAACCCATAAAATTGAAACAAGGCCAGACTGCAAGGGGGAGGCTGCAGCAGGCACAGCCAGCCCATTACAATGGAAATTAAAAGGGTTTGCTGGGAACCAAGGAAGGGGCTTTCCAGCCTCCTGGACAATGGGAGAAAAGACTGGAAGGGGAATGGGGAGGGGGGGTCATCGTGTGATGCTTCAGGGGGAGCCTGTGGGCAGGGTCTTCATCGTCAGCCCCAGTGGATGAATAATAAAGTGCAATATAGCTGGAAGCCTTCCAGGACTTGTTCTCCCAGCGCTCCTGCCAGGGGGTGCTGAGGCTTGGCACTGCCCTGGGGCCTGGCCGTCCTGGGGGGTCGGGGCGAGGGCGAATTAGGGTGACTGCTCCAGGCCCCGCGCTTTGGGGAGCCCCATGTGTGCGTGCCATACAGGCCCTGCCATGGCTGCCAGCTCCGGCTGCTCACTACCCCCTCCAACCACTCACCACCTCCCCTCCCAGGGCCCGGGCAGGCTGATATGCCCTGGGCCCCACGTCCCCCTAGGGATGGCCCTGCTCATGGTCCACAGCCTCCACCATCCCACCCTCGTGTCCCACCCAGACACGCTTGGCAAGGACGAGGTTTCCCAGTGGACAAGTCTGTGTTCCCCCTTGACCCTGTGAGCCTGGATCCCACGAGCCACCAGAGACCTCAGCTGGCAGCTCCTCTATGGCTGTCACCATGGGCGTGTATCTGGCATGGTTCATGGACGCCCCCCACACCTTCCCCCTCTGTGCGCAGAGGGAGACCCTGGCACATGCCTACCTGGACTGCACCAGGCTGCGGCCCCTTCACCACTTCCTCCAAACCCTTTTATTGAGGTTGTGGCTGCACTTTTCACACATTTTTATTTGTGCACTCCCTATTCACAGCCCTGCTAAGTCCTGGGATCTCCTGGTTAACCTCCTCCTGGCCTTAGCTAAGCTAGTGATCTATCCCACCAGGAAGGATGCTCTGGCCGGGGGGATCCTGAGGACTGCTGGGCTGCTTTTCTGTCCCTCATCTGCTCACATCTCCAGGCAGAGTTTCACTGGGCCTGGCAACTTATTTCACCCAAGCTGCATCTTCCCTCTGCCCTAATTCCACTTGGCTGCTGGGAAGACCTGGTGGGAGGTGACTGGGAACCTTTGGGTTTGGGCATGGGTTGTGGGGAAAGCCCCCACTGGCTCAGGGAACACGTAATCCAGGTAGGGGCTGCGTGCACGCCCAGGGGAGGATGTGCACTCAGGACGTGGCTCTGGGAAAGGCGAGGGAGAAACCCTCCTGCTTCCGGGCACGACCCGACTTCTAACCCCTGGGGTAGGAGATAATGCTCCATCCCTCCATCTGGCCCCTGCCTCTGAAGTAACAGGATCGAAGTGCGATGGACTCAGGATCTGCTCCAGTCTGACAATCCCTGGCATCCTGGGATTGTGCTTTGCAGTGGGGAGCCGGGCCTGACGGTCTCTGAGATGGCTTTGCAGATGCCTCAGGCTGAAACTGCCACCCAAGGCCATGCTCAAACCCGCTGCTCCTCCTGCGGAGCCAAAATCAGGCACCAAAGGCAGAGTCTGTCCAGCAGCTGGGCAGCACCAGCCAGTCCCTGCTGCCCCACGCACGAGCAGGCGCATGTCTATCGCTGCTGGAACGTAAAGGTGTAAATGTCATTCCTACAGGCTGAGCCCCAGCCCCTGCATGCTAATGAGCAGCACCAGCAATCGGCCCGCGTCCTTTATCCACGGGAAGCTGGGACTCCATAAATATTAATCGGTGACATTACGGCTGGCCGGGCTGGGAGTCTGTAAACCCAGGAAATCAAAGGCTGCCGTCGGCGCTCGCAGCTGGGGAAGAATCCCCTGGCCTGACTCCAGCCTGGCCTGCGAACGTCTCTGCCAGGCCCCTCTGCGCACCAGAGCTAGTGGGGCCAAGGGATGAGGGGCCTGCTTTGGACTGGGGGGCTCGGTAGTGGGTTTGTGGGATGGGAAACTTTACCTGTGCAGGGCCATGCGAAGCAGCCATCTGAGTTGCAGAGTGAGAGGGTCCAGAATAGGGCCAATACATACTGCTTTACAGACCCGGGCTCTGCAAGACATGCACACCTGTGTGCACACCCAGACTCACACACAAACACGGCCTGAAACCTACAATCCAACACACATCCACAGGTGCATACATGCACTCTACTGCAAGCCTTTATTCTCTTCTGTTGCATGCAGACATTTGTGCACACACCCCAGGATGCACACGAGCATGGGCACACATCCACCTGTCCAGGCCCTTCCACATATTTCCCCTCCCCCACACAAGTGCAATGCAGCCACCTCCCACATACGGCCCAGTGTTCGCCCCTCGGATCTCCACGTACGATCCACAGCCGTCTGCCTTCTGTACCCGCATAGCGCTGCACTCCCAGGCACTTCTGCTTCAGCTCCAACCCATCAGCTCCTTTTTACCATCGCATACCATAAGGTCACAGGGTCACCTGATTAAATTAAATTCAAGGGCAAAACAATATAAGGAATTGCTTTCTCTTATGCGGCTCCGAGTCCCCCCTTAGCACTCGCTGCTGCAGGGGTGGTAGCTGGTTACCAGGATGAAAGGTAGGAAGGGGCTTGCTTTAGCAGGAGTAGTGGAGGATCTGGGCATGAGCAGAGGCTGGAGCACTGGTGGCTGCAACAGAGGCTATGGAGCTCCGTCTTCTCCCGTTGCCTACTCTGGTTCAGTGCTCTCCGTGTGTTTGCCTCCTTCTGCAGCTTGATATGACCTTGGTTTCTGCCCCCTTTCTTCACAGGGCATGTATCTGCTTGTTCACAATCACATGTAAAATCCTCCAGTGCCCACGTTCACATCTCCCACCCATTTGCATCTCCACAGATACAGCTGCATGTGCACTCCTGAAAACACGTGCTTGAGGACAGCTGCTTTTGGAGACACACTTGTGCCCCCATGCCCCACACAGCTGCTTGCACACCACACTCCAAAGGCTCGCTTCCATGTGCATCCCCACGCACTGCTCCACAGACTTACTTTGTACACACGTGCAGCCATACATGCACCCATGTACGTGTACTTAAACTCCCGCATGCCAAAATACACACTTGTGCACCCGTTCACACCTTCACAAAGCCTCTCCCTACACAGCCCCTTGCACAGGTGCTCACGCGGGCACTCATGCTCTCACACAAGCCTTCCCTTGCAACCTGGCACACTCATTCAGGGGCTGGACAGGTGCACACAACCTCACGCAGACACTCACATCCTTCTATGGCTGTTCACACCTTTGTGCCAGGACTGTCACTCTCCCGAGCTTGCTAACACCTTCCTGCTAAAGCTGCTTTTCGCCTGCCCTCTATTTGGCTGTGCAGAGCATTATTTATGAAGCCTGCAGCAGAGATTAGATTTTAGAGAAATGATTGTGGCAGGGCGCTGTGGGCTGAGCCTCTGGGCAGACATGGGGGCGGGGAGACAGGCCCGGAGACTGCAACCGTCTTAAGCCCCAGCCAGTGGTAGAAAGGGATTGATTTTCGAGGCAGGACAAGGAGGTAATCAACTGCCTCTGAACTGCCTTGTGTGTCTCAAGTCAGTAGTGGTGGGGGAAGATCTCTGTACACCCCTAGGTCCCTGGAGCCTGCCCAAAGTAGGACCCGCTGACTGGGAGCATTAGCCCTGGGGGGGGTCGCTGTTCCCAGTCTCTTTATTATGGAGTAGGGCCAGTGGAGATGGGAGGTGTGAGGTCCCCTGATGCACATCTGGACTGCTGTGCCCCAGCCTCATTGCAAGCCGCAGGGCAAGATGCATGCCCAGGGCCAGGGCATCTGGGACATTCTCAGTGGCAGTGTCCCTGGGTTAGCGAGGGCCCTGCAGAGACGGGAGCCTCCCAAAGCAGGAAGAAACGATGGTACTTTGAAGCCCCCCCCCAGGCTGTTCTGAGTTGCATCTTGCTGGATGCCTCTGCCTCCGGGAGTGCCCAGTGCCAACTGCTGGGCATGGTGCCTCCCCGCTGGGCCTGAGGGAGAGCCCCCCAGCCCTCTGGAGCAGTGCAGAGCTTGTGTCCGTGGAAAGGCTGGTTTGGCTTGATCCTGTGAGTTCTCCGCACTCCAAGGCCTGAGGTGCTGTACACAGCTCCTACGAGGCACAGGGCAGGCCATGCCATCTCTTTTTTCCTCCAAGAAATCCTCCCCCAGAGGCTACTCCCTGCTTTGCAGGTGCACAGGGCACCTCAGCATTACTTGGGGGCAGCGCTAGGGGAGAAGCCTTCTGGGGCCTCTGTCAGCCCCATGCAAGCAGAGTCCAGATTTCCTGAGCCCAGAGGCTTGGCCACCAACCTGTGGGCGCCTTGAGGATCCAGCCTCCCCCAGATCTGACCTGCCTGGCACTGCCATCCAGGCTCCGTGCACCTGGAAGGGTCTGAGCTACAAATCCAAGCCAGCTGGCATCATCGCACAGCTCTGCAGGAGCCAGATGCCCTCCCACAAGGCCAGGAGGAGGTATCCCAGGGGATGCCAGCCCAAGGGCTCAGTCGATCTCTGTAGCATTATCGATTCCAGCCCCAGCCTTCACACATGCGAGGTTGCCAGGCCTTTCCTGAGTGGGCTGGAGGTGGGAACGAGGCCCCTTCCTTCCTCTGGAGCTGATCTGGAGCCCCCTTTTCCTGGCTTTCAGCACCTGACCTGGTGGGGCTGGCTGGCCCCTGTAAATGCATCTGCCTCCTTTCCCTGCTATCCTCTCCTAGCTGCTGACGGGAAGCGAGTGCTCACAGGCACTCCAGGTCCTTTCCCCCAGCACCGCTACTTCCTCAGGCCCAGCTCCCTGAAGAGCAAGCCCTGCCCTGCGTTTCCAGTAGCTCCGATTTTCCTTGAGGCCTTGATGTGGAAAGACATTTATGAGAAGAATTGAAAAAAAAAAAAAAAAGCTGGGCTTGCATCAAAATAACAAGCAGTGAAAGGTCCCTTCCACGCTCGCCAAGAGCTCTCAGCAGCTGGCGTCTCCTCCCCACTGCCCTTTTGTGTTACTACCGGAAAATTTCCCTGTCTCTAAATGAGAGACCAGCCAAGCCAGATTCTCTGCATTCTGGAAATTTAAGGGCAATTTTCACCACATCTCTGAATATTTGATGTAGGAGAAGAGCCTCCAAAATAATCCAACCAGAGACAAATTTCATTGCAATGTAAGAGAGGAATGCACATGTTTTACCAGGCTTTAGTATCGATCCACCCACCACCCAGGTCTGGGGAGTTTCGTACACACGAGGTCCCGTTCTCCCTGGCTTGTCCCTTGTGTCATGCACACCAGTGCAATGCAGGTGTGAGATGTCACTGGATCAGCCCTGTGGTGCTTTCCCTCATTCTGCCCTAGTAAAGATGAATGCATGGCTGTGGAGAACCAGACTCAGGTCAATCTTTACTACTCCTATCTGTAACTCTGCATTAAGGTGTCCTTAGATGCCTGTCGTTGTACCTTGTGTCTCTCTGGTTCAGACTAACATCCCGAGCACGAACCTCACTTTCCTTGCAAATATTGGGGGCCTTCTCATCACTAAATAGCATCAATATTTGTCAGGTTCCTCAGTCACTACACACTAGATGCCATGCGTGGAATAGCAAGGGGCTTGGGTTGGGATTGACGGGAATCAGAGCTATGGGGTACATAGGGAGAACCCAGCTACATAGCTGGGGCAGTGGGGGTGGTGGCTGGGCAGGAATAGTGGGGCGTGCTGCAGGTCAGCATTGAGGGTAGTGCAGGGCTGGGAAAGCAGGGGGCTGAAGATCGGCACTGACAGGCCTTTTAAAAGTATGTAATATTTAAATTGATGTGCCTGGGAAGGGGCTGGGTGGCTCCTTTGGAATGCAACTTTACGGGGCACTTCCGTCTAACACCCATCCATGGGGTGGCAGTGGCTTCACGCTGTGTGTGGAGATATCACACCCCCTGAATGCCTTGTCTTTGAGCACGGTGCTCCCAGCTTAAGCTTACACATGATTCTTGCTGCTGGGGTGTTCTTGAAAACACTTGGGTCTTTACACCCCTTTAAATAGTATCCAGCCCCCAGATGGTGCTTGCTGTGTTCTGTGTTGTACAGCAGGGACTCTCGGCCAGGGTACCGCTGCACCCTGGGGTGCCCTGAGATGCTTTCAAGGGTGCCATGGGGTGCCACGCAATGTTAGCATTGTTGAGCGTGCAGACTTGAATCACAAGAGAAACCCAGAGATTTCAAATAGGAATCCATGTGTCAAAACCATTCTGACCTGCTGTGGTCTTTTTAGTGCGACAGAAGAATTGCACTAGTGTTTTTTTATTTGCAGGGAAAATGCATTTTCTGAGCGGGGCCTGAATGAGAGCTGGCTTGAGTCTGAAAAGGCTGAGAACCACTGTTGTAGCAACTGCCAAAATCCAGCCAGAGCAGCCGGGATGGATGAGGCTATTATGACTGCCACAGCACCTAGGTGAATCAGGACCCTCGTGGATCCCTACTCGTGAATCGGGACCCTGAGGTGCTAGGTGCTGTCTGAATAGAAGGTGTGTGGATCAATGCATACTTAGACAGCATGGCTACCTGGGACCCAGGCTGGGCCTGTACAAAGGACACACAGACAGCCTATTCAGTGGCAGGGAGGGCTGGAGGGAGCTTCGGCTGGTGGAGAAATGGGCAAAGTCCACTCAAGACCCAAACGCACCCAACCAGTTCTGATCCCCTAGACCCCTTGATGAATCCCCTAGACCCCCAGGAGGCCTGACCCTGCATGGACATTGGTGGTCGCTCCTCTTGGGGAGCCGGGGCATCCTGCTTCCTGAAGGCAGCTATGACTTATGCATGCCATTCCTATCATGGGTCTAGCGGGCCACCAAGCCAACCCCGAGGTGGAGGGGCAGAACTCAGGGAACAGCAGGTGGGGTTATTGCAGGGAGGGGGCAGGAAGGAGGCAGAGGAAAGGGAAGCGAGAAAGCTTCAGCAAGGCTGGGGCGAGGGGGGAAGTCTGTGCTGCTGGGAGAGGCCAAATGGTTGAACTGGGCATTGGGTGAGAACAAGAAGGTGTAGGCTCTGCTCCACTCTCCTCTCGGCTCAGAAGAATAAACTGCTGTTTGAGTGCAGGAAGCCCCAGGTTCAACTCATGGACCAGCCCACATCCCTCCCTTCTCAAAAGCATCAAGGGGAGTAGAAATCGCTGGGAGAAAGGCAAAGGGTCTTCTAGATGTCGTGGAGCCAGTTATCCAAATGTTTCCAAGTGCCAGGAAGGCTTGGACAAGGCTGGTCTTGCCTTAAGCTGGGGGTTGGACAAGGGGACGTCCTGGGTTGGCTATAAGACTGCAATAACAGTTTGTAAAGCCTGAAGCTGAAAGCGGCCCAGGGGCAACTTGGAAAATCAGACACTCGCTTTCAGTTTCTTGCTCTGCCACCAGCTCTTTGCATGGCTTGGGCAAGTCACAACCTTCGGGGATGCGGGCTGCAGAAGTCCTGGGTCTCATTGCTGCCTGTGGCATGGTGCTGAGAGCCTGCCCCACGGCCCAGCAGAGCAGCTGGGAGGGGCTGCAAGGGGCTGGAGGTGGTCGGCACAGGAGAGTGCAGCAGAGGCTGACAGCAGAGGAGCTGAGCCGTCAGAGCCCCTGTGGGCTGTGAAGAGGCTGGGGAAGGGTCCTGCATTCATGGAGAGCTCAGCTGCTATTTCTGCCAGAGTGCTCATCCCTTCTTTTCACCCTCTTAGCAAGTGAGGAGCCGTGTAGCCAGCGATGACTCACCCCCCCACCAGGCCCGCTCCTTTTAGCAGTGCTTGTCAGTCTTCCTGCTTTCCATCTCTCCATCGTGTCTCTTCTCTGCCATGGCTGTGACCCCCAACAACAAGAAGAACGGGGGTGGGGAGGGGGGGGGAGGTTGTGCTACTCCCTAAATAAGGATCCCTGGGCTCAACTCGGAGCAGAAGGAAGCAGGGGCAGCTCCTGCCACTTTGGCATCCAGTCACCACCCACAACAGACCACAATGGAGTGGCTCAGGGGGAGGCCGAAGGCAGGGGCTGAGTCTTCAGTGGGGCACATCCCGGTGATGTGCCAGGGGAGCTGGTCAGGAAAGGAGTTGCTTTGCTTCTCAATGAAAAATGTCATCAAAAATGAAAAAAAAAAAAATCACCTATAACTTGAAACTGCATGAAAACCTGCCAGAATTGGACAAAGCCAGTTTATAAAGCCAGTGTACATTGGAGATGAATGGAGTGGGTTAGTTCAGGCTAGAAGAACAGGGCTCGGGGGCCAGGAGTAGTCCTGAGACACTCCAGCCCTGCTGCAGAGCTAGCGATGGAGGAGCCACTTGCAGCAGACACCACTGAATATATATTTCCACGGGCCAATGTTAGCAGCAAGGGCTGTCACCTCTTCTGGGACACTGCTCGGTTGAGATCTTTTGAGGGCAGGGGTCTGCAAGAGGTGAGCTCTACCATCCTGGCTGCCCCCATCATTTCCTGAGGACCCAGGATCTATCAGGACAGACTGAGCTGGGTCCTTATCTCCCCATCCAGAGAGGACTGGGTCAGATGAAGGGCCCACATGACATTGCCATCCGCTTCAGTGAATCCTGACCGGCCTCTGGACTGCAAGCTGCTGCAGCCACCCTCTTCCTTGTCTATACATTCCCTTCCCTACCTTATTCCTTCTCTTTCCTGTCTCCCTTCTTGTGCTGCCAGCAGCAGCATAACTGGAGGGGGTAGGGGGTGACCAGGGCAGCAGCCCCAAGTGCCATCTTTGGGAGAGCGGGTACAGGAATAGTTGCTGGTGCAGTGGGGGCTGTCTGTGCTGTCACAATGAATATGACAGGAGCTGGCACTGCCCTGTGCACAGTAGCTGTCCCAGGCATGGAGCCCCTGCTATGCCTTTGGCTGCCAGTGTCATAAGCATGGCTTAACCAGCCAGGACTAAATTGGCTGCAACAGCCCTGTAAGCCCATGGCCAGTGAGGCACCTAGAGCAATGCCCTGAGCAGCCTGGTGCTTCGGTGCCCATCTGCCAGACGTGGGAGCGACTGATCTGGTGTGCCGAGCCTGTTTCTTCCCGACAGCCTGTGGAACACAGCCGGAGAGCCAGATACTGCATTTCTTCTCCCTTTTCCACCCTCCTGTCCTCTTCCTCCTCCTCCAGTGTGTGCGCGCACATTAAAGAGCGAACTGCAGAAGCTGCAGCCAGCCCAGCCACCCTGGTGCTTTACTTCCTCCTCAGAAGAGCAGCTCTTACTATCTAATACCATCGCAAAGGCTGTCAGATGGGATTTTTGCTGCTTACAAAACCTGTCTGCAGCAAAAGAGAAAGGGAACAGGAGACCCTGTGGCAGTGAAAGCCTCGTTTGATATGCTACCTTCCCACTGCTTTCTCCGTCTTCTGCTGCTGTCTTTGGCAGAGGCTCAAATGACTTTAATGGCAGCAGTTACAATGGGGGTTGCAGGAGACCTGACACAAGGCACGCCTTTTCTAGTTAGCACTGTAGCCATAACAGGGTTCCCTGGGTGATACTGGAAGCAAGGATCTTAAATCTTTCCTCCTGTTGGGGCTGAGCACTGCCCATTCAGCACAGCCACCTGGATCATCCTGACAAGGCCTTAAAGCTGGCTGCATTCAGAGAGCAGCTTGACGCCCCCTTTTCTCCCACCCTGGTCCAGCCCCATTTTTCCCGTGGCCTCCATTGGCCTGTCCTACGGTGTGTGGGAGCCTGCAGTGCCTCTCTCCCCGGCAGCTCGGGACCCCATTCCCACCTTGCTCCCCTCACAGCTGTGGTTCTCCCACATGCGTGGCCCAGCAGGAGGATTTCCCAGGCGCTGCGTCTTAGAGAGGCAGTGGGGCCACAGCTATGGTTCCTCGAGGGTTGCAGAAGCAGCCCCTGGGAGCCCAGCCCAGGCACTCAGGAGAGGTGAAGGCAATGAAAAGACATGCTGAATTGCTGCACACCCCAGCTTGCCCCCAGTCCAGCCCAGAATCAAGCCTGGTGGCCTTGGAAAGCCCCATCAGGATTTGGAGCGTGCCAGGAAGGAGGCCAGGTCTGTAGCTCCTCTGCCAGCTCCCCCCTGTGCCCAACCCACGGGAGTCTGGGTGTAGGCGAGATGCCCCAGGGTGCCTGCTCCTCCCCTGGCAGCTGATCACACAGAGGGGCTTTGCTGGGGGGAGCACACGGCTCCTTCTGGGCCATCCCTGTCCTATGCCCCCTTCTTCCTGTTTGCCTGGGGTAGCATAGGACAGAGGCAGGCAGGCTGGCCCCTCGGCGCTCGCACGTCCAGGCGGCCGTTGCACGCTCTCATTGCATCCGGCAGGCAGAGAGGAGGGGTCTGCGCCGCCACCCAGCCTGGGGTCAGGCAGGGCTCCAGGAGCTTCCCTGAAACTCAGCAGCGCAGACAAAGCTCCTTCAGGGAGCGGGCTGAATAATTTACTCCCCTCTAAGAGAATCTCTCCGTGTCTCCCTCTCTCACGGCTGCGGCAGGAGCTGGCTGGGATTCTGACGGGTCTTCCTGGCCCCGAAGGCCTGGTCTATATTGCATTAGCATCTGGATTTAGCTCGGGCAAGGGCTCGGGAACTTGTATGCGCGGGGGAGCGGGGCAAAGTCTGTGCAGGGGGTGATGGGGCACATGTTCCTCTCCCCTAGGCACTCCCAAATTCAGGCAGTACCTACCACGCAGGCCAGATGGGTGGCCAAATAAGCCAGAGGCTGAGCTGAGAGAGGCCACTGGTCTCTAATTTTCCATGCAAGCCCAGGTGTTGCAGAGTAAATGGGAGTCACAGCTGCAGGGATGTGGCTGGGCTCAGTTGGTGCCTTTGGGATGAAGGGAGAGGAGTCAGCTCCATTAATGGGATCTGCTCAACACAGGCCCCACTGGGCATAGTGGCTGCAGCATGGGGGGAGCATGCCTGCCTGTAGGGAGGGCCCCATCTCTGGATCACCAATGCAATGAATCTGATGGCTCTCAGATAAGTCCCTGAGGTTTCTCCACATCATGCCCATGGCAGCTGGTGCTTTGAATAGACCCTGGGCTAGAAGAGCAGCAGTACTGCATTGCCCTAAATGGGAACCTGAGATTCAGGGAAGGGGAAGCAGCCGTTCGCAGTCCCCCAGGAGGAGGGAGGCAGAGCAGGGAGCAGAATCCCGAGTCCTCTTCCTTGGGTCCTGCTCTCAGCTCCAGGCCATACCCCAGTGCTGGCCTTTCCTGGGCAGCATTTCCACGAGGAAGCTTTGTCAGGTGGGACAGGGACAAATGTCCCCTGGAAGGGTAGGTCCTGGGTAGTGGAAATCCCCAGGACTGTACCGGAGTCCACGGAGCTTCCCCAGTTCACCCCAGGGGAAGCTCTGGCCCCAGCATGCACCGGAGAGCTGCTTCGGTGCTTTACTTGCTAGGCATGGGGGACACAGCCTCTCCCTCCCTCCTGCTGCTTGGTGACCCCATCTGAGCAGCTGGGGACGGGGACTCTTGCCATGCCCCTCCTCAGCGTGCGCAAGGGGAGGGAAAATGCCGACCTTTAGATTTCCATGTCCTCTTGATATTTTATCCCTCCCAGAGCCTTTCTCAGCATCCCCTGGGCAGCAAATAAAATGGCCCAGTAACAACAGGATCAATACGAGTTGAGTCAATCAGCCCAGAAGGGACCTGCTGGAAAAGCAGGCTGCAGCTCCCGCCCCCACCCCAGCCAGCCTCTCCAGCCCCCTCCTTCCCCCCCAGCTGAAGAAGGAAGCCCCTTTGCATCCCTCCAGCTTCTGGCTCTCCGGGCTCTGTGGGAGCCAAAGCGCAGTAGGGCGGTGGGGAATGGGCTGGGTGGGCAGCTGGGGGCCGGGGGCGGTCATGTTGCCCTGCTTGTTTGCTCAGCAGTGTGGGCCATGAAAAACACCTGGGAACAAGTGTGCAATGGGCTGAGCTGTGCTCCTGGCCACTCTCCTGCCTGCCACAGGTGTGCCCAGTACTCTTCCCTGCCATGGCGGGGGGTTGGACTCGATGATCTGCTCAGGTCCCTTCCGTCCCTAGAAACTATGAAACTATGCTTTTTGGTTGCTGGAGGTAGGAGGTGGTGGCCAAATGGGGCAATACTGCCTGAAATGAGTCTGCCGGGTCCCAGCTCCAATCCTGCCTTGGCCTCTCCCATTTCAAACACTGTCTGTCTGGTAGGGGTGATACTGTGATGGTGGTTTTAGCCCAGGTGGTTTTACTAACCTGGCAGGGGAGATCCCTTTCTCCTCTGCCTTGAATGACCCGGTGTAGTTAGAGGGTGAAGGCCTGTCCCTCGCACTGCAGGCAGGCCGACCCCTGCGGGAGTCTGTAATGCCTCCAATGGGAGGATCTTGGCTACACAATTTATGGTGAGGGGGGATTGCTCTCAGGCTTTTCCTCTAGCCTTCGGCCGTTTGGTGAGGCGTGGGGCATCTGAACTCCAAAGTTTCTGGGCTTGGGGCCTGCATATACGATGCTTGCCATGGATTTGGGAGTATCTGAAGCCCCGGGTGGAAGAGTCTGGGAGGAAGGAGACTTGCCAGGAGTAGCGCTACGCAGACACGACTGACTGAGCTCTGCTCCGTCGATAGAATTTGGAATTGATTTGGCTGATTCAGCCCAAGACACAAAATTAAAAAAAAAATCTTAAACACCTTCGGCCTGGTTGGTCCCCCAGTGTGCAAACTGGCAGGGCAGACCCAGGAAGTGCTGGGAACCTGAGATAGGCTGGTCTGAAGGAAATTTGTGGACATCAGCCTGAACCCACTGGGGCATGACAACTGCTGTGAGCACTGGCAATATAGGGAGACTTAGGGGTCCTGACAAGGCACTGAACTGGTGCAGTGAAAGTTGGGAGTAGCCAGTAAGTGGCCGAGAAGAATCCAACAAACACTGATGGTGGGAAACGTCCCGCTGGATCGCTCCGCAAGGCTGGAGCTGAGCAGACTGGCACGGCCAATCCCACATGGGGGAGAAGGTGGCATCTGCCCTGGGATGCCCCACTCTGTACTGGCCCAGTGCCCCAGAGTGCCAGCAAGCGAGAGGGTGGTCCCGTGTGTTTTCAGCTGCAGGTACGTGACTGAAGTCGCAGGTGTGAGCTTGGGCTTGTGCCCGGGTTGGAGATGTGATGACTTGTGCTCCCAGGGGCATCCCAGGAGAATGCCTGCAACTGAACTGTGGAGGACACTCGCCCCGCTGACCTGCTGTGGCTGCAGGGCCCTTGAGACACCTGCCTGGTGACATGCTTACCTTCTCATTCCCCGATCAAGGGCAACCAGTCCCATTCCAGCAGAGGTGCCTGTACCGCACGTGTGCATGTTTTCATGCGCATGTGCACCCAGGTGCAACACACACTGTTCCAGGGCAATGTGGCTGCTTGAGCAAAGTTACCTTGCAGGACGGTGCAGAAGGAGCTAGATCTCTGCCACCTGGCACCGTGCCCGCCTGTGAAACACACTGGGGGTGCGACTGTCCTAGAACGGACAGGGCGGCTCTGGGTTTACACTTGCCTGCCTGTAGCCAAGCAGGGCGGTGGTAGAAGGGTTAAAAGCAGCTCAGCCTGGGGTAGGAGTATGAGCTAGTCCAGAGGCAGAAGCGTGAACCGTGCTCCAGATTGGCAGCAAAGACTGTCCCCTGCTGAGAATGGCCATTTAAGCCCAGCTGCATCTTAGAGCTGCACAGAAACAGACGGGCGCTTGTCAAGGACCCAGAATCTCATCTGGAAGGATCCCCAGGGGCTTGGCAGACCATATGCACAGGAAACACCATGCCAGGGGCACGCAGCCTGCTCTAGGGAGGAGGCTAAGGAGGGGTCTGGGCTGAGGCCATGCTTATTTTGACTGGCTCTTGCACTTAAAGAAAGTCCTGGGAAGTCTTCAGAATCAGTCCAGAGCAGATGAGGATCGATAAGGAAGGCTGTGTAGAAAATAAATAAAATCAACAAGGGTTGAGGAGTTTTCAGGGCTCTGACTGTCTGTCCTCACCTAGCCATGGGTCCTCTCCTGCCTGGGAGCAGAGATCCTGCTGCCTAAGACAGAAGAGGCTGGCGCATCCCAGAGCTGGAACCACAAAGGAGGCAGGAGATATCAAGGAGGGGAGCAGTGAGGGAGGCTTTGCTCACAGCCTCTTCCCCAAGGTTTTGCACGTTCATCAAATCTGAATGATTTGGGGCCAAAATAGGGGCGGGGGAGGATTTTACCTGGGAAGGGGGAGGGGGAGAGGAGGAAATTTTGGGGGGAAATGGGGACAAATGAAGATGAAAGCTTGGAATGGGTGGTTGGACTGAACACAGGGTGAGAGAGAGGTGGAGGGAAGAGATGTTCACCCTGTGCTACTTCCCCCCAGTGCCTTGGTGCCTTGATCTTCCCTGCTGCCTTCACAAGGGCTACCCTGCCCCTGAGACCCTGAGGGCTGTCCCCCCCATCTCAGACCTTAGAGCACTGAAGATGCCAAGTTACAAACCCCAGGCTGAGAAATACCTGCTGTGGGAAGCAGGGAGGAGACTGGAGGCTGACAATGGCATGCAGGGCATTGGACCTTAAGATCACTATCTTCAGTCCTGTCCTGGTAAGATCCATGGAGCTGACACCTTCAGGACCCCATAGTATAACCCCACCTAGTACTGCTCCTTGGTTCGCTGGCCACTAGAGAGAAAGAGATGGCTGTTACCTACCAGCTGCAGCTCAGCATGGATGTGTGGGCCTGTCAGGGGAATGAGTGTGCAAGTCTACAGCTGACCTTTCACAAGACCCATCGCCCAAGAGGCGAGCGAGCAACTCTTTTCGTTGAAAACCTCAGCAGCGATGCCTAGTGAGAACTAAGGCAAGGAGGCCAAAGCTCCCCCTCACCTGTAGAGCCAGTGCCTCTAGGGCAAGATGGGGCAGGATGGCTAGGTAGGATGTGGGGAAAGCTTAGCTTTCTGCTGTCCAAGCCAAGCCAGGAAGGAGCCTCTCATGAACATTACATTTCCTGCTGATTGACCAACTTACAGAGCATGGCCCTTGTGTTCCCTTCTGTTTCGTCGGTGCCAGGATTGGAAACATGAGGAAGAGGCTGAAAGCACAAGGCTCTTCAAGTATCAGCAGCACATTGGGAACAGGATCAGAAAAGCACCCTGCTCCTGGGACATTTCCTAAAGCAGTGGAAATCTCTTTGCTTGGAGAAAGGTGGCAGTAGGTGCCATCTGACAACACTGAGCCCTCAGTACAAATGCCATTGAGGCTCTTGGAGAAAGGGTGACCACTAGGGACCCAGCCATTACCTGCTGTGTTTGCAAGAGGCTCTCAAGAATTGGTTGTGAAAGGTGCCCAGGTGTCGGTTGTAAAAAGTACCCTCCAACCAGTGGCTGCCCCTCCTGCCGAGTCCTCCATTTCCTCTTCTGGAGGAAACAGGATGGGCCCCATGGCAGGTGGGCAGCACCATCGCCTGGAGCACCTAGAAGGCCAACTCGAGGCTGGGGCTCAGTGTCTTTACACTCTACACAGGTAATCCTTGCCCCAAAAGCCTTCTGATCTAAATGCCCAAGGTGGAAAAAGGATGTGAAGAAAACTGACTTATCCCAAGTTATGGGAAGAGGTAGGGGTAGAACCAAAGTCTCCTGGTGTCCAGTGTTGCTACCACTGGACCATGGTTCATCTCCTGGAGGCTGGAGACTGAAGAGCCTCTTAGAGACCATCACATCCATTTCTCCGCTCTTCAGCCAGTGGGAGCTCATTCCTTATAGCCCAATCTACTGCCCTGTCCATTCCCCTTGGAGATGTCCAAGTACCGTGGTTTCTTCTACTTCCTGTCCATCACAGTCTCACTCTCCAGGTCCAGATTTCCACCGTTGGACTTAATCCCATGGCACCACCTTGGCTGATCCCACCTGGAAGATGGCTGCTGGGAACCCATGTGTGATAAATAAAGATAGGCCTTCAGAGAGGAAAGATTGATGCTTCCACCCACTCCATCAGCTGTTATCTTGGAAAGGGAGCGTCTGGGAGGAAATGAGGAAGAGCTTAAGAGGACATCTGGCTGCATGTACCAGAGCCTCTCACCTGCCGGGATCAGGTAAAGGCCCTGGCGTCCTCTTGACGGAAGCTAGGCAGAGCGGCTGCAACTCGGGCCTCCTATCTCCACTTGGAGCACGGCAGTTCCTGAATTGCCCGGCCACATCGGGCCCTAATGGCCCAGAGCTGATGTTTTATTGTCGGGTTTAAAAGTGTAATTAGTTCAAGTGTAAACAAAAAAACCTTGCTTAATTAAGAATTTTTAAACAGGGCAGAGAGAGATTCCGGAAACATTAACGAACCCCAGGCAAGCATCATAAAATTGATCGAGGGAAGAGAGAATGGGGAGATGGGGGTGTGGGGGGGGAGCGTGATGAGAGGGTATTACCGCAGACATCGCCTTCAGTTTACTTTGGCCGCTTAATGCCGGGAGTGCATTTGGAAGCCTGTGTTTATGGTGATGGGTCTCCATAGAAATGCCTAATGATTTTTTATGCATTAATGGGAATAATGGACAGCGGTAATATATTGTTTAAGGAGACGGAGAGGATCCTTTTAAGGCTGATGTGTTATAGATCAAGAATGACAGGGAAGGGCCTGAGCTGAGGTTCTCCGCTCGGAGCCAGCTTGGACCCCAGGCCTGGGTGAGGAGCAAATGCCAGCCTGCATCTTTAAGAGGCCATAAAATAAATAAAGAAATAAAATAAAAGATATGTTCTCCCACCCCCACTCCCCACAATGCCCTTTTCGGCCTGCACTGAGGGAGGCTAAATATATCCGCCTTTCCCGTCTGTAGGCAAGCGGCGGCACAGATGGGAAGAGGACTCAAGTGTTTCCCATCCTTGGGGCTCCCAGGACCAAGAGGTAGAAGCTTGTGTCTGGGCAATGACACTCCTCGTTGCAGAGCGTGGGCTCCAGTCTGGGAGGCCTTGGTAAAGAGTAGCATTCAGGCCCTTTCGCAGCCAGACCAACCCTGGGGGATGAGGGTGGTTGAAGAGTTACTTCCATGCTGCTGTGCGTGGGGAAGCACATAAAAGCCTTGATCTCCTCTGGCCTTGCCCACGCAACCTGAGCTGCTGACTTCCTCAAGGCTTTTGGTGAGGGGGAACGGCCCATCTTGGAGGCTGCCTTCCTTTGCACAGGGCTTGCCCATGATGCCCGTAGGGAGAGCTAGCAAAGGTGGGCATGAAATCTTGCAGCCTGTGAGTCAAGAGAATACAGCTGTGTTGCACAGAGCAGGACAGCGGTACAGCCAAGAGGAGCAAAGCCTAGGTGCCAATGCTCCAGAGACTAGGCTCACTCGCTCCTTTGCTAGCTCTGGCTCCTTGTGCAGGTTGAGAGAGTCCAGCCGGGCTGGAGACGAAGGGCCGTTGGCATCCAGGGAGCAGCAGTGGGGCCCAGCAACAATCTTCTGGCTCTTGGCAGTAGAGGAGGAGAAGGTGTCAAAGCCTCCAAGCTCCTCCCAACCACTATCTCCAGAGCAAAACCAGAGAAGCACCTCATTTCCCCTCTCCGCTCCTGAGATCCCCCCTCCCAAACCTCCATCTTCCACAATAGCACCTCGGAGCCCTTGGCCAACGTTGGGGAGCTGCGTCCATTACTGTTGAGCTTTGGCATCCTTGCCAGGCCTCAGCCGGGATGTTCAAGTCCAGTGGGATTTCAGCTCCCAGCTCCCACAGCAACATGGGTAAGGTGCTCCTCAAACTTTCACGCAGAAGCAATTGTTGCTGAAGTTTCCAACTGTTTTTACTCCCCCCTTTTAGCACTTCCTCATGGTCAGGGCTACAAGCCCTAAGACCCTTCTCATGGACTTTCCAGCTCAGCTTCCCAACATGAGAGGTCCTAGTGACAGTTTGGAAAAGCCCCTGCCCTTTGGGTGTCTTTTGCTAATCCAGGCATCTCAACAACCAACTTCTTCTCTTGGCCCCAAATTCTGAAACCACCAATCAAGATTCCTCTGGAGAAGACACCTCTTCTCCTTGCACTCTGCATTATGCCACATGGATGCTATTTAGCACGTCCATCTGTGATCTTGGCCAGGATCTGGAAAGACAGTCCCTTGACTATATTACTATTTATTTAAGTGCCAATTGTAGACTTGCGGAAATGTCGGGCTGGGATCATCTCATCCTACCCCCTGGTCTGAGACAGGGTCAGCTACATCTAGACCATCCTTGACATATAGTTGTCTGCCCTGTTTTTTAAACTCCTCCAGTGAAGAAGATTTCAGACTTCCCTGTGTACACTCTGGACAGGGTTGGACGGTTTTCCTAAAATTTAACCTAAATCTTCTACACGGCAAATTCATCCGATTTCTGCTAATTCTGTGCTTCAGTAGAACTGAGACACAATTGGTCACCACCCCCTATTTAAAAGCCTTTTACGTGTTGGAAGACTTACCATGTTTCGCCTCAGACACCTCTTGTTTAGATTTAACAAGCCCACTTCCTTCTGTCTTTCCTCACAAGTCATGTTTTCTAATCCTCTGCTCATTCTTAGCGTTCTCCTTTGGACACTCTCCAGTTTGTCTATGTTATTCTTAAGTTGTGGGCTCCAAAACTGCGTCATGAGCACTGAATGCAGAGGAATAATAACTGCCTCCAACATATACTGTCTGTTAATACGTGGAAGAAAGAGATTTGCCTTTTCTACACCAGCATCACATCCTTGACTCGCATGTAGTGTGCTCCATGGTGTGCTCAGTACTGTACGAGGAGCACAAGGGCATGCTCCTTCTGATGCTCTTGGGTAATATGCTGATACACCCTGGGGTTGTTTTCTTGAGCAGCTGGTTCAGAAGATAACAACTTCTTACTGTGACCAGCCAGCAGCACTGTTGCTTTAGCTCAAGAGCGGTGTGCATCGCAGTGTTGAAGAACCTGTGGGTCACTGCAGTTATCCGTACCAAGATAAAGCCCAGTTTTTTATTTTCCAGGTCACTCTGCTAATAGAAACGCTTGCAGCGGCTCTTATGCAGCCTTCAGTGGGGCGGTATATGAGCACTGCACACATTAATACATCTACCCGGCCAACATCCCTCTGAGCATGGCCGTGCTGCTCTCCCCATTGTACGGGGGGGGGGAGCTGATGCATACAGAGTCACTCGACCAGACTGCATCATGAAGGCTCTTCTAGTGGAGGTAACTGGGCAACACCCTCTAGCTCCTACTGGCAAAAGGAGTCCTAGCTAAACCACCTCCCTGAACAACATGAGCTGTGCTGGCAGAAACCGAGACTACACAGGGTTTTTTGCTGGCAGGCCTATGACTAATAGGGAGCAGAGGATCAAAGTGTTTGCTGTGCCCACAGAGAAGTGCCTCACTGGTGGCTGTGTTATTCCGAAACCAGACTCTGGGGAAGACGTGGTTATACTGGCATAGCTTTGCATTGGCCTACAACTGTAGCCACCCATAAACTGAGCTGCTTTTATTGGTTATAGGTCACATTTGCTGGTAGAAGAGAACCTGCACTAGGCTGAAGACCATCCCAAGCTGGCAGAAGGCAGTAGTGCAGACACAGCTAATCTGCCACAAAGAGTGGACTTCAACTCAGATCTTCCAAACCTCAAGCTCATACTTGGGCTTCCAGCTTGTTTTCATTCATGGAGCCCTTGGGTAAGGTAAGCAGCATATTTTAAGAAAGATCCCCAGATACCAGACCTGTAGTCTTGAACTAACCCAGGGCTTTGGGCCAACTAGCACAACACTCTACCCAACTTGCTACTACTGTCAGATACTGGAGGAGGCCTGCCTACAACCTCCATCCATTCCTGAGTTTCCATCCATTCCCTGGGTCCTAAATGGCTGGTTCATAACACCCGACTAGCCTCTTCCCCTATTTAAGACCAGAGAGAGGAACAGGAAGTGCTTGGGGGTACAGGCTCTTGTGTGCTTAACTCCTGATGCCTGGTCTCTGACTTGGCTTGTTCCTGGGTTTTGCTCGTTTCTTGATCCTTCAGTTCCTATCCTGGATTGTCCTGGGACTCTGCTTGCCTCCCGATCTTTTGGTTTCCAACCGGACTTGCTCCTGTGCTTTGCTTGTCTGCTCTGATTGTAACTTTGATGTGATCGCCCTCCAGTCTGGATCCCTGATCTCTGATTGAACCCCAGTCCTGACTGCCCATGTCCCAGTGCTGGCAGTATATGAACCTAGGAGGGAATCACTTCATCAGCTAGTGCTGATGAGCTGATTAATAGACAAGACTGGGGCTACTTGCCTTCCTTGTACAAGCAGCATCTTCTGCGATGGCTCCCTGATGGGAGTACCATGGCCAAGTGGGGTAAAGGCAGGTTGACCCCAAACAATGGTACACACAGAAGCATATGTAGGTTTGAATGATGGACAGACCTGGAAGGAAATCTGCATTTGGGGAGATGCCTATACTCTATATCCCTAGTACACGTTGAGCTGAACCCAGAGCCCCCAGGCTGCATGCATCAAGGCCGAGCAGCAGAGACCAGATCTCCCAGTCTGTTTCAGGCATAGATGACACTGGGCTGAGGACAGGTTCCCTGCAAGTCCCTTTCATGGATGCATGCTTCCTGTATGTGCCATCAAAGGCAAAACGGTCAATTAGGCTGTAGACCCCTGGGGATTGAATCATCCTCCTGCAGGTAAGAGGGAGCCCTCACACTGCACTGAGAGCAAGCCACGTGTGGGGTGAAGGCAAGTTATTAGAGAGCACCCTGGGCCTTTGGTGTGGTCCAGAGCTGGTGGGGCATGACCTGGTTGCTAAACCAGGTAGGAATAAGGGACTCAACACCTCATGTGCTCACAGAAATATCAAGTAGGTGGAAGCCTGCCAAGGTGAGCAGGAAGCTGGAATAAGGGAGAGGAAGGGAAAGCTGCATGCCCTGGGCTGCTGGCAGCTCTCCGAGGGAGGTCACCAGGGAAGATGGCTGGGCAGGAAGGAGTTCTTGAAGCTGGACACCCCCTCTCATCCCATGGCACAACTGGCTTTTGCAGCACTTTACATCTACTGCTCAAAGTGAGGGCTAGCAGTTGATCAGGTCACCAGGGCATCCCCTACCAACAGTCCCTTTGCAATGCCATGGTGCTGGCTGGATGCCTACAAGTGATACCAGGCGCCCAGGGGGTAAGGCACGCCTCCAGGGCACATTGTTCCAGGCATGTGGCACAGGAATGAAGGGAAGCCCAGAGCAGGCGAAGAAATGGGACCATTGCCTGCCTGGTGCCTCTAATTCCCACCTGAGTGAAAGGAAATCTCCCTCCTTTTCATAGAATCATAGAAGTCAGGTCGGGAGGGACCTTGTAGATCTTCAAGTCCGACCCCCTGCCTGGGCAGGAGAAAAACTGGGCTCAAATGACTCCAGCCAGGTAGGCATCAAGTCTCCCCTTCAAGACCCCCAGGGTAGGAGCCAGCACCACTTTGCTTGGAAGTTGGTTCCAGGTCCTAGCTGCCCTGACCGTGAAGTCATTCTTACAGATGTCTAATCTAAACCTTCTCTCCAACAACTTGTGGCCGTTACTCCTTGTTATGCCGGGGGGGGCTCGGAGAAACAAGGTCTTCCCCAAACCCTTCTGGTCCCCCCTAGTGAGTTTATAGATGGTCACCTTCTCTTGTGGAGGCTGAACAGGTTCAGGTCCCGCAGTCTCTCATTGTAGGGTCTGCCCTGTTGTTTCCAGATCATGCGGGTGGTCTCCTCTGGACCCTCTCCATGTTGTCCAGATCCCTCCTGAAGTGCGGCGCCCAGACCTGGATGCAGTACTCCAGCTGCGGCCTGACCAGTGCCGCATAGAGGGGGAGGATCACCTCCTTGGACCTGCTCGAGATGCATCTGTGGATGCAGGACAAGGTGCGGTTGGCCCTGCCAATGTGGGACGTCACATTGTTGGCCCATGTTCATCTTGGAGTCAATAGTGACTCCAAGATCCCTTTCTGCCTCCGTGCTGTCAAGCAGGGAGTTTCCCATCTTATAAGTGTGCTGCTGGTTACTACTGCCCAGGTGCAGCACCCTGCACTTGTCAGTGTTGAAGCGCATCTTGTTTTTGTTAGCCCACCCCGCAACCTATCTAGGTCTTGCTGCAGTCTTTCCCTCCCTACTAGCGTGCTTACCTCACCCCAAATTTTGGTATCATCAGCGAATTTAAACAGGTTGCTTTTCACCCTGTCATCTAAATCATTGATGAAGATGTTGAACAGCGTGGGCCCAAGGACTGAGCCCTGGGGGACTCCGCTGCCCACTTCCTCCCAGGTTGACTATGACCCATCCACCACCACCCTCTGAGTACGACCCTTCAGCCAATTTGCAATCCATCTGACTGTGTAGGCATCAATGCCACAGTCACCCAATTTTTTAATGAGGACGGAGTGGGAGACGGTGTCAAAGGCCTTGCTGAAGTCCAGAAAGACTACGTCTACGGCGACACCTGCATCCAGTGGCTTTGTGACCTGATCATAAAAGGCAATCAGGTTGGTCTGACATGACTTGCCCCTAATGAAACCATGCTGGTTGCCCTTGAGCATCATCCCTGCTGCTGGCCCATCACTGATGTGCTCCTTGATGATCTTCTCAAAGAGTTTCCCTTGGATTGAGGTAAGACTGACGGGCTTATAGTTGCCCAGGTCCTCCCTCTTCCCTTTTTTAAAGATGGGGACCACGTTGGCTATCTTCCAATCATCTGGCACCTGGCCCGAGCACCACGAGTGCTTGTAGAGCCATGCCGAGGGCCCTGAAATAACCTCTGCTAGCTTCCTCAGCACCCTGGGGTGGAGCGCATCTGGACCCGCTGATTTGAACATGTCCAGCCCCTCCAGAAGCTCTCTGACTCGGTCCTCCCCAACCTGAGGTCTGGAGGCCTTCCTCTTGAGTCCGTCTTGCATCACAGTGGGGAAATCCCAATCCCTGCCCAAGAAAACAGAGGTGAAGAATTGGTTAAAGAGGTCTGCTTTCTCCTCTGGTGCAACCACCAGATTGCCCAGAGAATCTTGCAGGGACCCCACATTTCCCAGTGCCTTCTTCATCCTCCCTATGTATTTGAAAAAGGACTTTTTGTTATCTTTGATTTTGGACGCTAGTCCTAGCTCTATGTCCGCCTTAGTTTTCCTGACAGCCCCCCTACAGGCCCGAGCAGAGGAGGTATACTCCTCTTCAGAGATAGCACCCCCTTCCACCAGTTGTCCACAGCCTTTTTGGCAATCAGGCATTCCCGGACACCCTTGGTGAGGCAGGGGGGCTTTCGGACACTCTTGCCCCCCTTGCTTTTTGTTGGGATGGTCACCCCTTGGGCCCTGAGTATCGTCTCCTTAAGGAACGACCACTCATTTTGGGCACTGAGCTCCCCTGCTCTCGGGAACCCCAGCGCCGCTCCCACTAATCTCAAGTCGTTGAAGTTGGCCCTCTTGAAGTCCAGGGCTACCGCCTTGCTGCAGGCCCTCGACACCCTGCGCTGGATGGCGAATTCCAGCAAGCGATGATCGCTATCGCCCAGGAGGTCGGGGATGTGGAGGCCCCTTACCAGGTCGTCACCTGTGGCCAGGACCAGGTCCAACAGGCATTTCCTCTGGTGGGGCTGTGCACCTCCTGAATTAAGTGGAGGTCCTGTATCTCGGCCAGGAACCTCCTGGAGTGGTCCAGCCTGGCTGACTGCTCCTCCCAGCAGATGTCCGGGTAATTGAAGTCACCCATGACAACTACATCCCTTGCCTTAAGTGCCTCTGCAAGCTGGCCCGAAAATTCCCGGTCCAACTCCTCCCCTTGGTTGGGGGGTCTGTAGCAGACCCCCACCGTTAGATCCTTCTCCCCACGGCCCCCTTGTACCTTGACCCAGAGCAGCACTTCCGCTTGCCCCTCTGACCCCCATTTTGCTGGCAGAGGATATGAATTGCTCCTTGACAGAGTGCCCACCCCTGCCTTTCCTTCCTTCTCTATCCTGCCTGTAAAGCCTATAGTCCCTAATGCTAACTGCCCAGTCATGGGATGAATCCCACCACGTTTCCATAAGCCCTATTATGTCTGGGTCTGAACTGGCTATTCTGAGGGCAAGTTCCTCCTGCTTATTCCCCATACTACGAGCATTAGTATATAGGCATTTAAGGCCTTGCCTAGCTGCGTGTGCCACCCCCCGATATGGGAGACTGTCCGGACCCCTGTTTCTTACCTGGGCAGGCCTAGCATGAGTCACCTGTCTTGCTCGGGTGGTGTCTCCTTGTCTTCCTGTGGCCCCTTCCCCCAGCGATGCTAGTTTAAAGCTCGCCGTACGAGATCAGCCAACCTGGAAGAGAAGACACGCTTGCCTTTAGGAGAGAGGTGAAGCCCATCCCGCCCCAGCAAGTCCCCCGCCCGAAAGCATGGGTCATTATCAAGGACCCCAAGGCCTGCCTGGCGGCACCAGCTGCGTAAGCAGTTTGATAAAAGACTCCAGAGGGAGACATGTCGGGCCCTTGTGGGTCCAGGCAACAGGTGATGGCACAGCGGTAAATGGCCCATAGACACACCCTGGGGGGTCCGTGATGGGTTTAACTACCCTAACTCTCCTGCCTCCTGTCTGGAAGGAGCTCCAGGGGCCTGCGTACAGAACGAGCCACCAGTGCCACGCCGGCAAAGCCAGCTCTTGTGTGTGCGAGCCGGAAGCTGGTGCCGCCCGGTGATTGAAACCCAGCTCCGAGCTCTGGGTCTCTCCTCTGCTCACAGTGACCCTCCCTGGGATCTTGGAAAGTCACTTCTCTCTGAGCCTTTCCCCCCCACACCGTTTCTCTACTTGCCTTGCAAGCTCTGGGTACGGTCTGTGTCCCACTGCCAGCCTGGACACTGCTTGGCCCACCGTGGCCTCAGTCTTGCTGGGGCCTTTGATGCCATCATACATATAATAATAACCAGATCGATTCTTCCCTGGTTCCTCTGTCTTTCTCATTCCCTGTCACACTCTTTCGCTCACCTCCTCTGTCCCCTTTGATTTATTTTTCATTACTCCTCTTCCTCTCTTCCCTTTCCCTGCCTTTTGTTCCCTTTTTCTTCTTCCCCTCCCTCCACTCTGAAGTCCTTCCCCCCCACCCCCAATCCCTGCTCCGGCTGCCTGGCCTGTGTCAATTAAATATCGATCCCCTGTTCTCTATTGGTGGTCAGCTGGGCTAACCAGTCCTGCTAGGTGCTTTTCACAGTGATGAATAATAACAATAATAATAAAGGGGTTGGGGGTGGGAAGCTGCCTAGCTTAGTGCCTACAGCCCTTCACCTCTCTCTACCCCTGTGCGCCCCCTCCCATATTCAGAGACACAGCTACAGGCAAAATCAATAGTGTACGGAGTCAGGAATGGAATATTTTTATCCTCTAATTGGGAAATGTGCTTTGACAAAGCCCAAGGAGGAGTGGGGGAGCAGAGAGGGGGCCAGGAGACACTGTACTGACTGGGGGAGGTAAGAAGAAGGGGAAGGAGGCAGAGGCTTATAGAGCTGGCTGCACCCAACATTTAACATTTTCAGTGCCGGGGGTGTACCCCGGCCCTTGGGCCTCTCACGAGATTCTGGAGTCATCGGGACCCGGGCTGTAGAAAGAAAGAAAGACTGGCGAAGGTTGGAGATGGGCTGGGATGTGCTCTGGTTGCGGTTCCTCCTCCAGGCCTCGAGAACGGCTGCAATCTGGAGCCAAGTGCTGCGAATAGGCTGAACCAAAACCTGGTTCTGAAAGGCCATTTCCATCCCCAGACAGCAGACGTGGGGAGAAGAGCCCCTGGATGGCTGCCTGGCAAGCAGCAGGATGAGATGGGGTTAGGGGAGGGTTGTTCTCTTCTGTGTTTGTACAGCACCTAGCACAGTGAGGCTGTGGGGCAAGACTGAGACTTCAGGTACTTCCACAGGGAGAAGAATAAAGCTAGGAGTCCACACGAGTTTAGCAGTCTTCTGGCAGCATGGCTAGGACACAGGAGCGCAATGTGGCTAGCTTTGCCTCCAGCATTGATCCCCAGCCCATACGACCAGGGACCTGCTCACAGTGGAATAGCCAGGGCCAGCCTTGGCGTTGCTTCAGAGCTGTGGGAAGGCACGTTTGCCACCACAAGTACACAGTGCTGACCCTGTAGGATTAATGAGCATGAGTCTATATTTTGGCAGGTGCCACGTGCCTCTTGAAGATGGTTTTCCTGGTTCCTAGCGGTCATCTCTGCTTCACTGGACCTTCCTACATTACACCGTACCTTCACCGTACATTAGTCATGCCAGCAACAGACCAAAACCAGAGCCACAGGCCAGCTGGTGGAAACCAATGCAGCTACACTCAAGTCAGTGCAGTTATGCTGGTCTACACCAGACGGAGATTTGGCCCCATTACCTGAAATCGTGTAGAGATGAGGAATTGATGTATATGTCTGACTTTGTCCTGCCGCTGCAGTGGTATTGATGCACACCTGAGTGCTTTTCCACTTGGAGATTTTATGCTGACAGGGAAGTACCTGCTAGCTGCAATCCTGGAAGGGTGGCTGAAGCCTGTTAAGACCGAAGGTCTGCATCCTCAGGTGAGGAGAAGGGCCCATAGCCCCTTCACAATGTAACAAAGACCACCATGGGAGAAGGAAGGGTGTGTGGTGGGAACTCTTTCAGAAAAAGAGGTCAAGATGTGCTGCCACCTGGTAGAGAGGGGAGTAGATATGTCCTAGGGTCTCCTCCTTGATGCAGAAAGGACCAGGTGGCTAAAGTCCTCTATTTACTCCTGCCTTGCATGTATGGCTTGCAAAGCTTGGCCCTATCTAGGACTTGCAGGTCTGGGACATTGGCCTGGCTCCCTTCTAGGAAGGAAGACCTCCAAGTAACACCCAGGGTGCTGCAATAGTCAGTAGTCAGGGTTCAGAAGCTGTCATGAATTTCTCCAAGTCACTATTGAATGAATATCCATCACGAGGGAGTGGGAGCTGCCACCTTTTGTGATACGTGGTGTATTACTGAGGTCCTGTGATTTTAAGTGAGAATTTCAGCTTCCATTAGAAAACAGCCAACCTTTCTCTCCCCTCAGGTAAGTGTGTAGCACTCTACATTGCAGAAGAAAGCTTGAAAACCTGAGCCGTAAGAGCTCCCAGACAAGAAGGCAAATACAAAAAAAGCCAAGTGTGGTTATTTTTAAAACAACCTCCTGGTTTTGGGAGTAGCACGAGGACCAAAGCATTTGCAGCCTTTGGAAACCTCAAGGCTTTCAGTCAAATTGGTAAAAGAAGTCATTTTCTCTTCCAAGCAGAAGTGAGTTCCTCTCTCATTTAGGAGTGGGAGTCCACTTGAGGCGTAGAGTTTGGTGTTCACTGTTTAAATGACCCATCTCCAGCTTCCTCACCCCATCGTGCTCTTCCACTCTGGGCATCAGGTGTCACTTAAAGTTTTTTACAATGACTCTGGCAAACAAACTGGGACTGTTCCAGTTACTGGGGCCAGATGAGGGGACGGGGGAAGGTGAAGGATGTACAGTGATGAACCTTTCACTCTGCCCAGCACTCAGTCCCCTGTGAGCTGGCTGAAGGCTAGATCAGGATGTTGGTCCAACTGATCCCACCCCTGCAGCGCTGGAAATACAAGCTGGAGCCCCGCAGGGAATCTGCACCAGGCGCCCAGCTTAGAGATGGAGAAATGTCCATGGCTCATCCAAACCATCCTAAGTCTGCTGGCCACCAGAGGGAGAATTTTATATGGGGTAGGCCAGCCTCAGGGGATAGCTGTCTGGAGAAATAAGAATAAAGACCTACCTCACCGTGCTGAGAGCTGAATGTAGAAGCTGGCCTCTGCTCAGGCTGTCGGCCACACACAGCAGACCCACAGCCCTGAGTCTGTTGCCCTCCATAAAGAGAAAGGGAGGGAATGAAATAAAAACCAACGCAAGGACTAGGAGAGCGCGAGTGAGTGAGTGGATGGAGGGATGGATGGAGTGAATGAGTGATGACTGCTTCCAGGGCGTAAAACAGGGCAGCCCCTCAAGCTGCTGTAACCTGGATCAAATCAGACAGCCCCCTGCTAGGAGCATTGCACTGCCACGTGGCTTCTGAGCTCAGCTCTGTCCAGACTCATTGGCCTTGGCAGTGCAAGGAGGTGCAGACCATGGCTAGCAAATGAGGAATATTGTTCTCACTCCTAGGAGGTCACAGGAGCCCAACCTCCCACCCAAGGCAGGACCGTTTTCTGGTTAACCCACCCACAACAAGTGCTTTTCCAAGCTGTTCTTAAAAGCTTGAGGAACAGCTCTCACACAAAACTGCCTGTAACATCAGCACCACCCTCTAATTTGTCAATGCCTCATCACTGCCAGCTACTTCCCAGTAATTCTTCAGAAGTCCCTAGACCCCAGTCCAACACCTAAATACTGGGAGGTGTTCAAACGCCCATTGGCTGTTAAGTTTTTCTGAAAAGATGGCTATTCAGGATCACAGGGGGAGCTAAGCATTTGAGAAAATCTGGCCTTGCTCCGATTGCTAAATTCTGCTCTCTCTATTGGGTGCTGCGCCCTTGAACCTCTCTGGCTTTAACTCAGTGAGTCTCAACCAGGGTGCCGTGAGATCCTCTCGGGTGTTTTGGGAGGATGCATGATATTAGCACCGTTAGGTGTGCAAACACCTGCGCATGAGTCGCAAGGTAAACCCAGGGGTTTCATATAGGAATCCACAGGGTCACAAACTCTCTGGCCTGCCGTGGTCTTGCAGAGCTCTTTGCAGCAGAAGAATTGTTCTGTTTTTTTTCTGTAGTCATAAAATGAGTGAGAGCTTAAAGCTGGCATTTTCCAAGGGGCACCCTGAGCCTAAAAACATTCTTCTAACTGCTTTAACTTCTCCAAGATCATATACCAAGTGAAAGAACCACTAATTAAGTGGAGATCTGAGCCCAGTCCAATGTCTCTCTGTATTTGGCTGACTACTTTCTGGGCGTATTAGAATCTCAGACTCGTTGTGACCTTGTTCTGCATGTGGGTAGGATCTCAGCATGAGCTAGGAGGAGACCCAGCACCAGGGAACATCACCTCTGTGTCCCAGCCAGCTGTCTCCAGAAGAAGAAACAGGGAGAGAGACAGAGACCTAGCCTTGCCTGTTGGCAAAATCCCTTCTCCACTGCTATTAGCATCTTGGACTCGCCAGCCTAACACTGGCAGAGTCCCCGCTGGCCTACCAGGGGAGTGGATTGCTCAGTGCATGTCTTCGGTTGGCATTTAGCTAATCTTCTAGGAATCAGCTAAAGACAAATTGGCAACTTTGCCCCCCCCCCGAGTGGCTGATTGCTGTTGCTATAGCAGTGGGCATAGTCCCTTCCCTCTGCCCCTCCCTGGGGCTTCTCTCTCAGGCTGGAGAGAGCGTTTCTTTTTGGAAAGCATCTTCCCTTATGCCTAAGGCAGCTGGGAAAAATAAATCAGAGAGCTGGACTCTAGGGATGTGCATGTGTGTTTGTGGGAGTGGAGTGGATGGGACTGTACTCCCAGTCCCTTGCAGACCAGGCAGAGAAATCATGTCACAACGTGGCTTCTCCAGACCAGCAGCCTGGTGGGTGCAGAGCACGGTCGCTTGGATTTGAAAAGAAAAAGGGACCAAGCCTAGGAAGGCTCCATGTTACTCCCCCAGGGTCCATCTCATGGGGTTCAGGATCATCTTTGCCACCTCCCTCCCCCTTTAAGGGCCTGGAGGCAGATGGAGGATGCGGGGTCACCCAGAAGTGTCAGGGAAGGGGCATGGGGGAATGGGCACAATGGTAAAGGTGGAAGAGCTTCCCCCAGGGGCAGCTGCTCTGGTTTGTCTAATACATAAGAACTGGCTGTGAACCTCAGTCCCCAAAGGGATCCAGCCTACTGTCAAAGACAACCCCCCCCAACCTCCACTTGGCCCCTAAACTGGACGGTCAGAGTCTTTCTATTGGTTTCAAAAAGGTCGACATCAGCTTCTCAGCTTGAAGGTGGGAGCAGACTCTCCTGTGGTGGGAGGGACCCAGGCAGCCCCACAGGAATGGAAAAAGCAGCTTTGAGCCCCGAACCATTTGGAGGAGTCGGGATCTGCATCCCTGCTCCACAGCTTGGGATCAATGTCTGAACAAAAGCCCAGATCCAAACCCCCCTGGACCAGAGAGAAGCTCTGGGTGAGGTCTGACATCCACCAGCCCCAAGTTTTCAAAGTGACCCCAATCCTGCTCTGTGCTGTGCTACGGAGGTCTTCCCTGCTGCTACCACCCTAACGCATTCATGACCCGCCTCCAGCAGGAGGTACGATACCATCTCATCTCCCTCGGAAACCTTTGCTGCAAGAAGGAAAGCGGAGGAACTTTCTTGCAGTACCTCCCAACGAGTCTAGCATTGGCAGCGTCCTTGCTTTTACTTGCAGCATGTTGGAGCATGTTCCTGGGCTTGTGTTTTGCAGTGTGTGAGGGTTTGAAGTGGTGATTTTCATTTAAGTAGGAATTGTTGGGTCAATAGATACTTGTGAACCATTGAATAATGGTCTGTGAGAACCTCTTCCAGTCCTGGGTTGCTATGCTCCTACCTCCTTCCTGGAGGTGGCCATTTCTTCTCTATATCCCATCCTCAACCCTGACTTCTCTGTGACACCTTCTGTGTTTTCCATGACTGGCCATAACGTTAGATCTTGAAGGGCCAGAGTCTGTACTGAACTTTAGCAAGGATATCCTGGAATAACAGAGAGTAGCTTTTGTCCCATAGAGCACATGAACTTAGCTACAATCTCCAGGTCACACATAATCAGTCATTATTGCACGGCTCCCCCTCTCCTTTTTACTGGGGGTGGGCTGGGTAGGGACAGAAAGCTACCCCCAAAGTAAAATTTTGCTGGATTTCTAGTGCTGAAGTAACCGATAGTACAACACCTGCCCCTTTCTAGTCCTTTTCTGTGCACCGGTCTAAATACAGCTCTGGGCTTAGTCGCAGAGGATGAACAGTTTTCTGCAGAAATCTGCAGGGGGAGCTCCCATATTATTTATGGTGTGGCCCACCACAATGACAGGGCTGCTATTTTGCTCTGTAGTTGCTTCTGCAATAGCTTTTGCACTAAAGAAAAGAAAGAAGTGCCCGTGAATTGGCTTTTAAAATCTGTAGTAAAAAATACATGAGCCCCAATGTTTTCATTTCTCCATTAATATTTTCTGGGTGCATTGGGTGAGGCAGGAAGCTCTGGAAAGTTGTAACATCTAGGTCAGATTTCCCTCTTTCTTCCAGCCTTTTATTCACTCCCAACTTTCTGATAAAATTTTGTATAGGTGACTCATTCCATGTTTTGCCCCCGCCCAGTGCCGTCTGATTTGACTGAAGAAGCAAAGCAGGGCAAATATGTGTCAGGTTTGCACTGTCCTAATCTCAAATATGATGACAGAGCTCAGGAGTCCTGGCTTTCAGTTCCCAGGTCCAAGTATCCAGTGTGTTACTGCATGTATAGATTAGGGAGCCATCATTTCTATTGCCTAACGAGCAGCAGCTCCTCTCGCATCCACCCCTGTGCACACTCTGGCCACCGGAAGCAGCAGGATACCCATGCAATAAAAACTGACTATCTAGGAAGGGGGATATATTCCAATTTATTCCAATGGTGTCCAAAAGTTTGAGCAGAAGGACTGGTAGTCAGGACTCCTGAGTACTACCCTCAGCGATGGGAGAGGACGGTGGCATTGACTCTCGGACATGTGGCCTGCAGGTCAGATCCAGCCTGAGGAGCCATTTCACCCAGCTGCAGGGCTCCCAGAAAGAAGGGATGGGACCTGCCACCCACTTCCCCGCTATGGAGCCCCTGTGGCCACACATCAGCAGTGCCAGGGCTGGAGGGAGCATGAGTTGTGGCTACATTTCACCTCTGCATGGCTACGTCCCACCACCAGGCCTGGATCTGGCCTGGGAAATCCTATGCGTCTTCACCAGCTGCTGAGGAACCCTGCATCTGCACGTTTGGGGCTCATGTGAGTATGACACCCCTTGCCTATCCATTGGGGTACAGAGGGCTGGGGGCCGGGATGTCTGGGCTCTGATCCCAGCCTTATGTGACACAGGCATGTCATTTAGCTTCTCTGTGCCTCGGTTTACCCATCTGCCGTCTGTGCAAGGCTGCTCCTCCCTGCCCTGCTGCAGGGTTAGCGAAACCCGGGGAATGAACATTGTTAAAGCACCATGTGATTCCCCAGCTGAGTGATGCTCGGGCAGGGAAACACGGTAGTAGTATTGCTCGCGTTGTTAGCAGTTCAGTTAATTCCTCCACGCTACGGCGTCTGTCAGTGGCAAACAATAAAGCTCAAGGTGAGCTTCACCTCTGCCCTATCTCTTAGATTCTCCTCTCCGCTGTCCATCCATCATGTGCCTGCTCTCCTGCAACCGATTGCAGCCGGCCTGCATCAGCTATTGATTTATTGACAGCGGCCGAGCCTGGAAGATTCAGGGAAGCAGCTCCCCACAGAAACGCTTTTCAGAAGTCGAGATTTGATTTTTTATTTATTCTTCTCTTCAATTTATGGATTTAACAAGCTCCAGGCAACAAAGAACTCACTCCTCTTCCACCCGAGCTCTCACACTCCCTCCCTTCTCCAGCTGGGAAGTCATCTGAACGGTGTTCCCCGGGAGGGGTAACGCTTCCTCCTGTGCACAGAGGCACCCCTGGTCCCACGGGGTGATATGATGCAAAACCCTTGGGCTGACCAAGCTCCCCGTGAGGTGTTCCCATGCATTCTGCATACTTCAGCATGGCTTGCAAACCCCCTTCTGAAACCTAAGCCCCATTTTCCTGGGCTTTGAAGAAGCCCCTTGACAGTCCCTGCCACAAAGAACATCCCAATGGGAACAGGCAGGGCAGGAAAGGAAGCAGAGGTGCGGAAAGGGAAAGCGATGTGTCCAGGAGCGGCAGGGCTGGGGGCACGATATCCAGGTTCCTTGACATCCCCCTCACTGTCCGTCACCAACACAGTCGAGGGGAAATGACCGTGGGGTTTATTTTCTTCCTCCCCCTCCTTGTCTCGGGAAGGAATAAAAGGAGCAGTGAATGGGGCGCAACCACACTGCGCTGCCAGCACGGGAGAACGGACAGCATGGGGCAGCACAGATTAAGCAGAGTGGAGAGGAGGACGTGGACGATAGTGATTTACACACTCACTCTGCTCTGGGGGTTTTGTGAGGAGCTTTTAGCTTGTCCACGTAGGGCTATGAACATGCAAAATACCATATAACGCTTTGCCTGGCGTTCCTACAGCTCGGCTCGTTGATGCCTGTTAGCTCTTAGCAGAGCTAATTCTTTCTGGCCAGCACCAGACAGCTGTAAAATGCCCTGATTGTGATTGGAGTGCACTTTGCGCTGGGGTAAAAGTTTGCACAATGGGCAAGGCACTAAGAAAGCCCTTCATCTCCCATTAGTTTCATTGTCTGGCTCTCCTGCAGTGGCCTGGCACAGTCTGCTCAAATTGGACTTGCTGGCGGCAGGTGCTGAATCTCCAGCCAGCTGCACAATGGACCTACAGCCTGCTCTGGAGTCCCCAAGTGTCGTGCCAAGTGCCATGGGCATGAAGCACCAGGACTTCCCAAGCACTGGTACTGCCCCATCAATGGTCCCGTGTCTGTCTTGCTGACCCCAGCTTGCGCAGCATCTGCCTTTGGTACAGCTCAGGGTAGATTTGCCTCTTCCTGTCTTCAGGGGGTGGAGTGGGCTCGAGGCCTCTGTGAGCGGCTTATGAATGGCTGGAAGACTTGTAACAACAAGGTGTGGGAGGGATACTGGTCTATTCGCAATAAAAAGTGCAGCACCTAGCATGGATGGAAGAAAGGTCACACGCTAAGGCTAGCGTGTAGCTGGTAGCAACCTGGCCACCAGCTTGTAATCCTGGTAAGTGTCATGCCAAGCAAAGCCCCCCCCTTGCACCCTCCTCTGGTCCCACAGTCATCCTACATCTTTCCAGTTTTATGAACAAGTGGGCAACAGATAATTCACTAACTTCCTATCCCATGAAACACTGTGAGCTTGGAGACACCGGCTGTACGAAAGTTCCCCCACATTAATTCCTCCCCCCTGCCAACACATGCACATGGGGGAGTGCAGCTGCACTGGAATAAATGTGCTTGGATCATAACCTTGTACCCAAGAGGAACAAGCTGTACTGGTGGAGCTGTGTCTGCACTAGTGATCCCAACAGCATGACTACATGGGTAGGGGTGGAGAGGTTTTCCTGGTGCAAGCTGTGTGTGCAGAGCAGATGTCACCCCCGTCAACGTACTACGCACACCCACATTGAGGGCAGTGGGCAGGGAACTGGCTGGGGATCTGGACACTTGGGTTCTGCCCCCGTCTGTGCCGCAGTCCGATACTGCCATGAGCCCCTGCTTCCCCTTCCGCCCTTTGGTTAGGTTCCCAGCTGCTTGGGGCAAGGACCATCTCTTCCTTCTGGCTGTAGAGGATCCAGCACAGCAGGGCCAGGTCTGTGTAGATTAATACAGTAAATTAATAATAAAATCATGTATAATTAATAATGTGCTTAATCATCAGAAATCAGAAGGAGCAGAGGTTTGCCTAGCTCCAGGGGCCCTGCTAAAACCAAAAGAAGGATCCAGAGACCCATCCCCAAGAAATGGGCTCCAAGTAAATGAACAGGTCCCTGCCCCGAGCCTGTGGTACTGAGTCCTGGATTACTCTCAGGTCAATGCCTGCCCCAGGAGATAAACCCTCTGGGCTGCGGGAAGCCCTGAAGCTGTGACGTGCTGATGCTCCTAGTGAACCGTGAGCCCTCTTCTCCTTCCCAGCCTGGGTAGCCAAACCTAGCCCCGCTCCCTCTCGTCTTGCCAGCTCCTGTCCTGCCAGGGCTGCGGGTGAGGATTTATTGGACCGAGCTTTTACAGACCTCTCGTTTTGAATAGTTAATGATGGGTGATTTCATCTGTGGCTGTATTAGCCATCTGATGACTCTCCTGTGGAAGACTAATTTACAGACAATGGAGACAAATGCTTCCCAAACTATCAGCCAGAAGGCCTAATTCTTGTACAGGCAACTTTTTACATTTACTTCCCCGCTGATTAAAAAAAATGTTTTAAACACAGCAAGGGCCAATCTGTCCTTGGTGTAAAACCCTCCGATGCTGTTACAGGAAGCTCTATCCCGGCTCTCAGCATGCCAGAAAGCAGAAACAAAAGGCCAAATTCTCCATGTCCCCATACTTTACATCACTTCCACTGGTTCAAAGGGACTGTAAAATGCTCGCAGATCAGAGCAGGAGCATTCATCCCTGCAGTGCACTGGGAGATATAACCCCAAGTGTTCAATTTAGAGCCTGTACATTTAGACCCTCTTATTTAGACCTATGTTGGTTGGTGTGGAACTTTTCTCCAACATTTCTGTACTAGCAAAAGCCCTAATGTAGATGCTATTAAACTGCTATAAAGGCCTTTTTTGCCACTCCAGCTGACCCTATTTGATACAAAGGCAAACAAATAAAAGCAAAGTTTTTGCCAGTCTAACCTATTTCTTATGCACTTTCCCCCTGCTAGCTGCATCTCTACCCTGAGTTTGCCAGTACTAATATACTGTTACAGCTAAATCAGGAGAGCTTTGCTAGTCCAGTGGGGGCCAACCTTTTTTAGCAGCTGTGCTACAAATTAGCCTCACACCCTCCCTGAGTGTCACTGTAATCCCTTTCCCCCACCTGCTCTGCTGCTCTGCTTTCTGCTTTTGGCCAGAAATGCCATGGTGCTGCCAGCCCGGTCCCTGATCTGCCATGTACCACACTGCCCATGCCACTTGTGGCATGCATGCTGCAAGTTGGCCATGCCTGGACTAGCCAGTCTCACTGCCCATTGCTGAGTCCTGTTTTATAACAAAGTGACTTGTAAAATGGTATGGAGTCGGACCCCAATTTGACTCCACCCTGGGTCAGCAGTCACCCTTCCGAGGTGACTAGCTCTTGCCTGCTTTGGTAGTTCATGTGAGTTGTAGCTGTGTGTGAAGGTGTTGAAGTGGCAATTATGGGGAATCCTCGGGTACATGGGTGTGTATGTGCAATTGCAGAGGACGGGACTTGAATACGTTCCAATGAGATGCTGCAAACTCCACAGCAACTATCAGCACTAAATTGTATCTGTCAGCAGCCTCAATGGGACAGATGGGCAAGAGACTGGCCTTGCTTTTCACCATGGGGGAGATGCTAGAGAAGGTGGGAGTGGTGGTAGGTTGTAGCTTCTGCTCTCCTACGCTGTCAAAATGACAGCTGTCACTGGCACAAAGTGACGGCAAGCCTCTAGCTCAGCCCCAAACCCAAGTCTCTGGCCATCCTGCCTTATCCTTACACTTGGTTCCCATGTCCCCCCGGGTGCATTGCTGGATGTGGATATGGAACTTCAAAATATTGTGAGAAACCATCTCCAGCCAGCGTAGGAGGCAGGAAACCTTGGCTCGTCCTGGAGAGCCATGTCCTACCCGGTGATCCAACCTGGAGGATTCAGATGAGGTCACAGGAACCACCTGGGTGCTGAGCTGAACTCCAAGCCCTTCCAGGATCACAGGTCTCCGCTGGCAAGCACCTTCCCAAGGTCACGCACTTTCTGCAAGGATGTTTTCAGCAGCCTCTCTCCCTCCCTGCTCAACGTGGGCTGCATTCCTAGCAAGGGCTTAATGATTACCCTTAGATATCTTTATTGGCTGGGAAGTATTGGCTGGCGTTGCAGCAATCACAGCCTCCTGTGTCTCTCTGGTCCGAGCAAGCTTACAGGTGAAACATAAAATGTAGCCAAATCAAGTAGGACCTGGCAGACTAAGGGGGAATGGAGAAGGGCTACAGGTGCATGTGTGGCTTATAGGACACCCCAAGGGCATTGTGGAGTCTTTGATAAAAGTCTTAGGAACACTAGGTGGGACATGTGGACCTTCCCCTCCTGGACACTCGGGGAGCATCAGGATATATAATAACAATGCTAACACCATTGTTCTCCATTGTGCAACATCTGGATCCATTAAGGATTCTGACCACTGGCCTACAGCGCTTTTCATTTGCAAAGCACTTTAAATGCATTATCTAATTAATCTTCACAACCCTCCAGGGAAGGGAGCAGGTAGATAGGTAAGGATTATCATTAGAGCAGGGCCCTGACAGGCGTGTTTTGGATCCTGAGCACACACACCTTCTCCAAAGTTTGTGGGAGTTCAGATCCAGGATTTCAAGGACCGTCTGGAGAGAGATCTTGCAGGCAGAACTCCAAGCTGGACATGAAAGGAAAGAAGAGAAAGAAAAAGAACAGTTAATGAGTTAGCACCAGGATTTTAAAAGGTACAAGCACAAATACCTTTTAAAATCAGGTAGTTATTTAGTTAGTAAATTGAGAGGTATGTGGATCTGGCCATTGGATCAGTAAGGCATTGGTCTCTTTTATCAATGAGCCACATGGTTAAGTGACTGCCCAGTGCCAGACCATCACAGACCCATGGCTGTAGACACCATGCCTTTCCCTGGCCACTAGCCCATCTCATCCCATCTACAAGGGGACATAGAGATAATGACACTTGGTGGTGGGGTTTCCGCACAGGCCTCACCAGCGTGCTCAGGACATGACTGAGAAAGGGCTGGGAGTGCAGGAGACCTCCCATTTCTCTCCTGGCTCAGGTAAGCAGTGTCCCCCACAACCACTCTCCTGTCTTCCCAGCTAGTGCCCCTTCCTGCATGAGTGTGATCCATCCATTGGCCCGATCTGTTTTCCCAGTGCCTTCACTCATGCCACTGGGCCCTAATGGTGAGGGGATGCCTTTCCTCCCACTGAATCATGTACAGGAGGCCTGTTGGGGTCAATGGATAATCTCCCTTCCTCCTCCAGCTCAGTGGTGTCCACACAGGAACGGATGCAGTCCTAGAGCCTGAATCAAACTGTCCTTGTTTTAAACTGTCAGCCTTTGCCCGCAGCCATGGTCCCTGCTGACACCACCCCTGTGTACTGCCAAGGCTAAGCCAAAAGGCATGGCGTATCTGCCCAAATCCCCTGAAGCCACCTGGCCTCTGCTCTCTCACCCCACATAAGCATCAAACAAGAAATGGTTCTGTGACCAGAGGCCAAAATTGAACATATTTTTCCGCCAGGCTTGGGCCCCTCTCTTCTCCTCTCAGCCTACTGGATGCCTTGCACTAACTTAGCATAGGGGTGCCCTCCTCGCTTGAGCCCAGGCTATAGCCTTGGCATCATAAGACCATGAGGCCAGCTTTCCACCCATCACTCCTGAGGCACGATGGGCATCCTCACTCCCAGGGACTGTTCTTTGCAAAGCCACAATGGATCGCCCTGCTCCAGGGCCCGGCGTCTGCGCGGGGGTAAGCTGCGGGTCAGCCGAGAGGGCGTATGCCTACATCTCTGTTCCAGCTGCATCCTCTCTGTCCTTGCCAGAGAAATGCGTGCCCACGAGAGAACAAAGAGGAGCGCACCAGCAACGTGCTGGTGCCCAGATTCACCCCCGAGCCCCCAGCTGGCTGCAGGCGCCCCCTCCTCCGCGGACGGCT